>NC_081315.1:146406989-146778239 GCF_026419965.1 Kogia breviceps | reverse complement strand
GACGTCACCCGCCAGGTCCTCCCGAGGCTGGTACTGGCGGAGCCAACGCGTGGCGGGGAGCAGGTCCTGCAGCAGCGCCCAGGCCCGCTGCGCGCTGCACGCACAGCTCCGCCGCAGCCGGGCCTTCAGAGCCTCTCGCAGGCCCGGGGGTGTGGGGGACCGCCGGCGAAGCAGCACCAGCCCCCTGCCCTGCTGTGTGCACTCAGGGGACACTTCCATCGTGGGGCACCAGCCCGCCCCCCGAGAAAACCTGCAAAGTGGGTAGAAGTGGGTGTCATTGCTGGGGTGGCGAGACGTGTCAGTCTGAGGGTGCCACAGAGACCCAGACTCGCGTGGCCGGAACAAGCTCCGCTGCTCTCCGTGCATGCCAGGGGCCCCTCCGCTCCGCCGTCCAGACCACCACATTCCCCTCCGGTCGACCCTCCATCACCTCTGCACTGCGGCTCCGCCAGCAGGAAGAGCCTTGCAGATGCCAGGACCCCAGATCTGTGCTGCGGCAGCGCCTGCCACGGCCCGGTCCTTGCGGCAGAATTCCCGGAACGTGCTTTGAGGGGCCAGCTGGGAGGGGAGCGGGGTGACTGGTGTCCATCGCCTGCAGGGTGTCCGGGGACAGCAGGCCCCCTTCGCGGTGCGTGTTAGCGCTTCTGGGTGTTGGCTGGCGCTCAGCACGGGCGCGCCGCGGAACACACGTGCCCACCGTCCCTGCTGTCCAGAGGGCAGCCTGCCACCTGGCCCAGGCCGACCTTGCCTCTGTGCTCAGCGACGCCAGGGCGTCCCGATCTCAGCCGTGCTGAGGCCCGCCCGGACGTCAGCCCTTGCTGTCCCCCTCGTGGTGACACGAAGCAGATGGTCTCTGCTTCCTCAGAGCCTGGTCACCCCGGCGCCGTGTGTGCACTGGCTGGGGCCGCGGGGCCCGGGGTGTCCCTGGGTGTGGAGGGTGGGTGCTCGTCCTGGCCTGGTGTGAGATGGGGGCAGGCGGATGCTGCCCCCAGGGCTCGAGTGGCAGGCCTGCGCTTTGGGGCATGCTAGGGGAGCTGTCTCTTTCCTCCGAAGACCTCACCACACAGGGGTCCCTGGACACCTTGAGCTCAGCCAGCCCCCGAGGTCCAGGTGTGTCGACTGAGTGACTGTCTAAACGGGGAGTCCACAAAAGAAACACTGGAATCGGGCCTTTCCACTCACAGCATCCTGCCCCTCCGCTCCAGCCAGGGAGCCGGCCTCTGCTGTGGCCGAGCTGTCTGGAGCCCTCGCTGTCCTGCCGCAGCGTCCCAGGGGGACTCTTACCTGAGGGGGCCCCTCACAGGCTCGGCGGGTCGTGCGGGCCTAGCTTGTCTGTCCCCGGGGCCTCCGGCTCAGCGGGTTGGGCATATGCAGGTGGCGGGCTCAGGCACAGAGCTGGCCTGGCACTGGCCGGAGGGCAGTGCTCTGTGCTTAGCCGCCGACTGCTCAGCTGTGCTGGGCTTGCAGTTAAATCATTTACTCCAAAGATTGCTGAGTCATAGGCTCCCCCAGAGGAGCATTACCTGAGCGGCTAATACAGGGAGTTGTACTGTAATCAGAGGCTCACAGATACTTAAAATTGTGTGGGACTCTTAACAAGCTTGCAGCCTCCCAGGAGCAGGGCTCCAGGTGCGGGACAGGTGGGCTGGGCACTGAGTGGCTGGAGCAGAAAGCTTGGATTCCGGGCCCCCGGGGGAGGCAGAACGCTCGGGCGCCTGGCCAGGTGTGTTGGGGGAGGGGGCGGGGGACCCCCAGCCTCTGGGACCCCGTGCCGCGGCACCCAGGAGCCCGGAGTGTGGGCAGGGATGGGGCTCCGAGGGAGGGGCCGGTCTCCGGGTCCCATCCCTGGACATCCTGTCTGCCGGGAGATGGGTCTGGTCCACGCGGGAGCCAGCTGGGCGCAGAGCGGCCACGTCTTGGCTTCTGCTCTGTGTCCTTGCGTGGAAAGCAGGCACGAGGCCTCTGGGGGGGTGTGTGTGCGTGGCCTAAGACTGGAGGGCTGCCAGGCATCAAGGTACAATCAGCAGCCAGGTGTGCCCTTCCCGCCGCAGGGGCAGGGGTCCTGGTTCTGTCCCCTGGAGCCCCACCACCTGGATCCCAGCCAGGTGCTGGCCCGGCGCAGTGGGTGGCCGCCTGGCCTCGCCACGCCTCCAT
Organism: Kogia breviceps; assembly: GCF_026419965.1. Taxonomy (NCBI): domain Eukaryota; kingdom Metazoa; phylum Chordata; class Mammalia; order Artiodactyla; family Physeteridae; genus Kogia; species Kogia breviceps. The sequence continues at coordinate 146,776,085 of NC_081315.1, read as the reverse complement.
CCACTCCTCCAGGGCCAGTGGGACCTGCCTCATAGGGCCGGTGTGAAGGTAAACGGTCCCTTTAGATGACCGCCCTCGTGTCCCGCGTACAGTTAACTGAGAGCGCGCTGCTGTTTTTAAAATTACTCAGAACCTCAGTTCTCCCGTCTTTAAAATGAACAAGTGGGTGCCTGAGAGGCCACGTGGGGAAAGAGCACCACAGCCCCGAGTGTTCTCCATCCTGGAGGCGAGGCCTGAGAGGCTGCGAGGGGTCCCTCTGAGGGGCTGCAAGGCTGAGCTGGCCTGGGCCTGCTGTCTCCCGAAGCCCGGGCAGGGGGGCGGGGGGAGCTCCATCCAGGCACCTCCCACATTCAGCCTCCCTTTGGGACCTCCCTCCAGAGCCTCCGTGAAAGCTCTGCCACAGCCGTGGCCTGGATGGGGAAGACCAGAGGCCCCATTTGGGGGCAGAGGTGGGAGTGGAACTCCAGGGCGGCCGGGGGGATAGCCAGAGAGTGGGAGGGTCTCCGCACACCTGCGTCAAGGGGGGGGAGTGGTCAGGGCCGAGGCCCCACTGTGATGCTGCGTCCATCTCCAGATCTGACTCCTTGTTCCTGAAGAGTCTGTGTCGGGCCCCAAGATCTCGCCCTGCCCTCAAGAGTCTGAACCCAACCACCCAGGGCAGAGCCCGGGGCCTCCCGGCACGGCCCCTCCCCGCCCCCCACCCCCGAGTCCCGCGCAGTACCCACTTAGTCCTGGGGGTGGAGCTGCGTGTCCAAGGGTGTGGTTTACAGGAGCCACCGCCCAGAGGGTGGGCGGGGCAAGTCGCTGCAGTTCAGGGGCAGATAAGACTCCTCTCAGGGCTGGAGTGGAGGGGCCCCCGAGGGATCCGAACACGCTTCTCTTCCGACCCAGCTACCGGCGGAGCGGCGGTGTGGAAACTCTCTGCCTGGCACGTGTAGGCAGAGGTGGCTGCTGGGCCCACCTCGGGGAGGGAGGGGTGAATGGGAGGCGGCGGCCCCTCCGCCCTCGGCAGGTGGGGACAGGGCTTCGGGGGCCGCCGAGGTTTGGAGCGCCTGTGGTGGGATTTTAGGCACGTGGAGATACTGATATTTCAGGGAGGGGCTCTTCTCAGCGCTGCAGCACCCATGTCCCCCATCCAGCTGCACCGCAGGGGCCTGGCCTTGGCTGCCTTGCCTCTACTCCCCCAGCCCCTGCCCAGGCTGGGTGTCGAAGCAGGTGAAGAGACACAACTGAGAGAGAACTGCAGGACCCCGGGGCCTAGGCACCCCCCCAACCCCGCCTGTCCCTCTGTGCTTTGAGCACTGCGGTCTTCACGCTGCCTCTGACGAGGCTCACAGGCGAGCGTCTTGGGTCCTGGGGCCTCGCTGGCCGAGGCCCACTGTCCCCCTTCACCCCTGCAGTGGGCCCACTACAGACCTCTGCACCGGGGCGGGGGGGCAGCAGGACCCTGGCACGGGTTAACCAGCGTGGGGCGTGGGGTCTCCAGCACCTCCGCCTGCTGGAGCTGCCCTCCTCTCGCCTCCTGCCCAATCTCTAATACTGGTCTTTAAGTCACCCTTTTAAGCCACTGAGAACACTTATTTGGAAAGGAGCCATGTACCCCACAAGCGAAAAGAGGCTGGGCTGCAAGCCCTTCTCACCGCCAGGGCCCCGAGACCCAGACCCAGCACTCCCAGTTCCAGAAGAGCGGCTCTCCTGCCTCGCCGGCGGGTCTGTGTCTCCCCCTCTGAGCACCCTCGCCCTGCCCCGTGTATTTCCCCACCCCGGCCCCGCGCCCCCCCATCCCTGCCGACCATGAGCGCCCTGGATTCCCACCCTGTGCATTTCCACACGTACCCCCGCTCTGCGCCTCCTCCCACGAGCGCGCCCCCCCAAGCCAAGCACGCGCGGCCCGGGCCCCACCCAGCACATTTCCATCCACCCTGCGCCCCCTCCCGTGAGCGCGTCCCTTCCCCTTGCCAGATGAGCAAGCGCGGCCCCATCTGCACCCGCCCGATCCCCACCCTGTGTTCCCCAGATTCCACACCCGAGCACGCGAGGCCTGGGGCCCCGCCCCGCGCACCCGAGCACTCACCGGGCCTGGGTGCTGCTGGGTCCTCGCGGCGCACGCGCTCAGGCCCAGGGATGGGGGGGGGCGGTTCCTGGTGCAGCCTGACGGCCGCCGGCGTGCAATAAATAAAGTCGTTGTGCAGCCTCCGCTGCCCCGGCCCAAGTGCCGGGCCAGGAGCGGGAGGCGACGCCGCCTGTGCCTCGCGCCCAGGTTCGGCACCCTGCGTGGCTGGAGGATGGAGAGGCTCTCGGGCTGGACTGCGTCTGTGACCCAGGCCTCTGCAGGGGGAGTGCAGGGGTGGGCTGCACACTACACCTTCTGGCTCAGCCCCCTCACTAGCTTCGATCTTTCAAATTCCCCTCCCAACGGAGGCTGAGACGGATGGAGACCTAGGCACCGACAGTGGGGCCGGAGGACTGCTCCCCGGGGTTTCTGGGCCTGGGATCACTCCAAGGTTGGGTCTTCTGGTCCCCGGGGGCAGGTTACTGAGTCCTAGGGCATTTCTGGGTGCCGACGCTGGATGGGTCAGCGGACACTCAAGTCCACTCAGAGTGACAGGCTGAGATCGGCTCCGCGGCTGGGGCTCCCCTGGTGACACCCCGCTGGCGCAGGACACTGAGCACCTGAACAGCATTTACCCGAGGCCTGATGTGCTCCCGCCCCAACTCGGCCCGGCGCTGCCAGGATCTGCAGAGAAAGCCTGGCACCCGTGCCGGGGCCTCCACTGTACATGCGTCGCCCATCGCCCACGCCTGCTCCCCCACCCCCATCTGTGGGACTTTGGAACCCGTCCGCTGCCACGCATTTAATTTTTACCCGAGTGCTTAAGTTTTTTTTTTTTTCCTTTGCTACCGGTTGTGACCTTTGGAGGGGGGAGGGGCGGGCCCCCGCTGCGCACGTGCTGTGGGTCTGGGCTCCGGAGGTGGGAAGATGCGGCCTGGTGAGAGCTGGATCGCTCGGCCTTGACCTTGTGCAGTGACGAGTGGGGCAGAGGAGCCCCGGAAGGGAGGTGCTGACTTGTCCAGACCCTCGCTGTCCCTCAGGGGGACAGCGCTGGGCTGGCCGGACTGGCGTGGACTGACTGGGAGCCTGAGACCCAGAGCGGGTCAGGGCCAGATTCCACCTTGATCTGCCGCCGCCGCCGCCGCGCAGGCGGGACGCACCTGGCTGCCACTAGAGGGCGCAGCTGCAGCCCTCTGGCACGTGTCCGCCCTCCCCCTCAGATCTGGGGATGGACCCGGCGCGCCCGCAGGGGAAGCCCTCAGACCCTCTGCCTGTCCACCCGTGTGGGCCACCCCGGGCTGCCGCCTCAGCCCCAGGCTCAGTGCTCTCCTCCGCCTGCCTTGGCCTGACGGCTGAGCACCAGTTTCCTCACCCCGCCCCCCGCCCCAGGTGCAGCACCTGCATGCCAGCGCATTCGAGACCTATCTTACTCCCGGGCCTGCCTCTGCCAACGGCACGCACCCCTAGGTGCTCAAGCGAAGTCCACGGTTGTGCTGAACTGCCCCTTCCCAGCTCCCCTCCAGTCCGGCAGTGTACGCTGGCCCCTCTGCCTCCTAAATCTATCCGCTGCGCCTCCCTCTTAGAGCTGCTGCCGCCGACGCCACCCAGTCCGGGCATCATACCTCCCCCCGGGAACCGTCTTCCAGCTCCCACTCTGGCTCCAGTGGGCCGATGAAGGGATCCTTGCAAAACGTGGCAAAGGCAAAACTACGGAGACCGTAAACACATCAGGGGTTTGGGGTGGGGGGAGGATGAGAGGTGAGGCATAGAGGATTTTTAGGGCAGTAAAAATACTTTGTGTGATACTGCAGTGGTAGATACCTGCCATTATACATTTTTCCAAACCCATAGAATGCACATCAGCAGGTGAGCCCTAATGTGGACTGTGGATTCGGGGTGACTATGACGTTAGTGTCGGTCCATCAGTTGTAACAAAAGTCTCACTGTGGGATGCTGGTCACGGGGGAGGCTGTGCACGTGGGGAGGGAGTGTGGCGGGGGGTAAATGGGAAATCTCAGTACCTCCGTCTCAATTTTGCTGTGAATCCAAAACTGTTCTAAAAAAATTCTCTTACAGATAAACAAAAAGAGTCATGGTACTGCCCTGCTCCGATCCCTGAGAGGACTCCCCATGTCACCCCGAGTCAGGGTCCCATCCTCACCATCGCCACAAGGCCTCGTGTGACTGCTTCTCTCACAACCCACGCCCTTCTGCTGCCCCAGGCCCACTGGCTGCTTTCCTGCTGCTTGACTATCCTGAGTTCATTTCTACCTCAAGGATGAGTGCAGGGCGGGGAGGCTGCCCTCTCCCCGCTGCCTGTCCACGTTGCCTCCCAGAGTGTGGGAGGGGGGGCAGGGTAGCGCCGAGCCAAGTGTGGGGCCCTGGCCTCCAGGAGGTGCAGGGCAGCGGGATACGGCATCACAGCGTCCGGCCAGGCTCATCCCACAGCCTCCCGGCTTCGCTGTCAGCTGTCTTTGGGATGCCTGTTCTCCCTCCTGCATCCTGCTGTGCCTTTCCCAGAAGGCCTGCCTGCCCCTCCCCCAGGCTGTTCAGAACCCCTGAAGGCCCGAGGGTGGGGTTCCAGTGCAGACACCCTAGTTCATACTAGGCTGTGACTCACGGGCTTACACAGTTACGTTTTCTGAGGAGAGGGGCCAGTTGAGCCTGGAGCCCAGTCCCGCGTGGCACCTCGCAGGTTTCTTAGCTGCTTGGATGTGGCCAGACTTCCAGTCCCGGACCCAGCCTCCCCCATCCTGACACTGAGTGTCCTTCTACAGGGGCTCAGCCAGGCAGGGCCTGAGCTACAACTTCACCCACCTGGACCGGTACCTGGACCTTCTCGGGGAGAACCAGCTCGTCCCAGGTAGGCCGCCAGCCTCGCCCTTGTACTGCAGCCCCCCCCTCCCCCTGGCCTGGCCCTTGTGGGTCCTGCTGGTTGCCCACTCAGGTTCCGCCTCAGTGCGGGCCCGGTGGGGACGGGCCGGCAAGCAGTGGCAGAGCCGCCCTCGTGTGCCGCAGGCTTCGAGCTGATGGGCAGCCCCTCCGGGCGCTTCACTGACTTTGAGGACCAGCGGCAGGTGTTCGAGTGGAAGAGCCTGGTCTCGCTCCTGGCCGGGAGATACATCGGTGGGCGGGGCGCGCGCCCTGCGGGGACGGGGTGGGCACTCCTGGCGGGCTCTCCGCCCACACCCACCCAGGCCACCCCCTGGTCTTCTCACCGTGGACCCCCTGAACCAGGGCCTCCCGGTGCGGGGGTGGGGGCAAGTCGCGGGGGGCCGAGCTCATAGGAAATCAGACACTCCGCTCACATCCAAACCCCCCACCGGGGTTGCCCCTCCCTGGGGATCCCCATGAGCCCATGACCCTGCCCCAGGGGAGGGGCCCTCTCGCCACAGTAGGGACCCTCTGCAGGTAGGTACGGCCTCAAGCACGTATCCAAGTGGAATTTCGAGACGTGGAACGAGCCGGACCACCACGACTTTGACAACGTGTCCATGACCCTGCAAGGTGGGCAGGCCGGCCTCCTGGGGTCCTGAGGATCTGAGAGGGGGTGGCAGCCGCCCCTCCGGCGCGGGGGTGTGGACTCTTGTGTCCCACCCGCCCAGGCTTCTTGAACTACTACGACGCCTGCTCCGAGGGTCTGCGAGCCGCCAGCTCGGCTCTGCGCCTGGGCGGCCCCGGAGACTCCTTCCACCCGCTGCCGCGCTCCCCGCTCAGCTGGGGCCTCCTGGAGCACTGCCACAACGGCACCAACTTCTTCACCGGGGAGGTGGGCGTGAGGCTGGACTACATCGCCCTCCACAAGAAGGTCCAGCCCGGGATCCCCGCCCTTCCGTCTGTCCCCGCCCCCAACCCAGCGCCCACGCGGGGCTCCCCCCGCACGCGGCAGCCCCGGAATCCCCGCCTGCTGCCTGCAGCCCCGGCGCCCCTCCGCGGCGGTCTCGGGGGCTGCTGAGATGGGGCCTCTGCGCAGGGCGCGGGCAGCTCCATCTACATCCTGGAGCAGGAGGCGGCGGTCGTGCGGCAGATACAGCGGCTCTTCCCCAAGTTCGCGGACACCCCCGTTTACAACGACGAGGCCGACCCGCTGGTGGGCTGGTCCCTGCCGCAGCCCTGGAGGGCCGACGTGACCTACGCTGCCATGGTTGTGAAGGTGGGGCCGCCGCCAGGCCCGCCCCCGGGGGAGGCCTTTCTCCCGGGTGGGAGGGGCGGGCAGGCGGCCCCCGCGGCCGTGTTCCCAGCCACCCCGATCCTATGCCCGCAGGTCATCGCACAGCACCAGAACCTGCTGGTGGCCAACACCAGCTCCCCTGTCCGCTACGCGCTCCTAAGCAACGACAACGCCTTCCTGAGCTACCACCCGCACCCCTTCTCTCAGCGCACGCTCACCGCGCGCTTCCAGGTCAACGACACGCGCCCGCCGCACGTGCAGCTGCTGCGCAAGCCGGTGCTCACGGCGATGGCCCTGCTGGCCCTGCTGGGTGAGCCCGTGCCGGGTTCCGCGTCGCTTCCTGCGGGGGCGGGGCCAGGGCCAGGACGAGGCCCCAGCTGGACGGGGATGTCGTTCGAGGCCAGGCATAGCTTGTGCAAAGGCCCGCGGAAGGATGTGCCCTTTTGGGGAGCCGGGAGCATGTTTCTGGTCCCTCCCCACCCTTCCCCAGCTCAGTGGGCCACAGAGCTTGCGGCGTGGCCGGGGACCTCCAGTGGAGGAGGGCAAATGGTGGGAAGCCGGGCCCTGGGAGGGTCGGCGACTCCGCGTGGTGGCCCCTCCACCCCCCGCAGATGGCGAGCAGCTCTGGGCTGAGGTGTCGCGGGGCGGGACGGTGTTGGACAGCAACCACACGGTGGGCGTCCTGGCCAGCACCCACCACCCCACTGGCCCCGCCGACGCCTGGCGCGCCACGGTGCTGGTCTACGCGAGCGACGACACCCGCGCCCACGCCAACCGCAGCGTACCCTTGACTCTGAGCCTGCGCGGGGTGCCCCCGGGCCCGGGTAAGCAGGACTCCCAGAGAGGGGGCTCCGGCCCCTGGGGTGGGGGTAGCTCTGGCGGGGCGGGGCCCGGAGGAGGCGAGGCCTGGCCCTAGCGTCCCGCTCCGCAGAGGTCGTCTTTGTGCAGCTCTATATGGACAACTGGCTCTGCAGCCCCTACGGCGAGTGGCGGCGCCTGGGCAGGCCCGTCTACCCCTCTGCTGAGCAGTTCCGGCGCATGCGCGCGGCCGAGGTCCGCGGGGAGCGTGGGGGAAGGGGCGGGGCGGCTCCCGGGGTCCGCGGGCCCTGAGCCCCCGACTCCGTCCCCAGGACCCGGCGGCCGAGATGCCGCTCCCTTTTCCCAGCAGCGGCCGCCTGACGCTGCGCCCTGAGCTTCCTCTGCCCTCGCTCTGGCTGGTGCACGTGTGCGCGCGCCCGGAGGAGCCGCCGGGGCAGGCAAGTGGCAGTTCCCTTCCCCGCCAACGCCCCGGTAGCCCCCGCCCCCAACCAGTCTCGGTGCCCCTCTCCCCCAGGTGACCCGGCTCCGTGCTCTGCCCTTGACCCGCGGGCAGCTGCTTTTGGTCTGGTCAGACGAGCGTGTGGGCTCCAAGTGCGTGAGTGCGGCCACCACCCCTGCACCTGCCTCCTGCCCCGCGCCCCCGGCCCCCAGATCCTCCGGGCTGTAGCGCCCATGTGGCCGCCCTCTGGGGCCCTTTGGCCACCCCACGCGGACGGCGCTCTTTGCTGCCCGTTCAGCTGCCCCCGCCGCTGGTGTAAATGGCCCAGGACTTTGTACCTCTGTGATGTAGGGCGGGGGCACCTACACAGGCCGTTTGCTCCTGGCACGTGTGCTGCAGAGCCCTCCTCTCAGCCAGGGTGGCCCTTTGTCATTTCAGGAAGAGGGTCCTGGGCGCCGGGGAGGAGCCAGGAAGGGGGCTGGAGGTGGGTAGGGTTCTGGGCGCCCCCTGCCTGCCCGCCCCCCTGGACCCCAGCCCTGGTCCTGCCTGACCTTCCCCAGGTGCCTGTGGACCTATGAGATCCAGTTCTCCCCGGAGGGCGCGGCATACCTGCCCATCAGCAGGAAGCCTTCGACCTTTAACCTCTTCGTGTTCAGCCCAGGTGCGCCTGCTGCGTCAGCACAGCCCTCGTGGGGAGGGGTCCAGGGCCTTTGGGCACCTGGAGTTTGGGGGCATCAGAGGGGTCCAGGTTCAAGAGCAGGCACGTACCTTTGTGTCCTCAGACACGGCTGTCGTCTCCGGCTCCTACCGGGTTCGTGCTGTGGACTACTGGGCCCGACCAGGCCCCTTCTCGAGCCCCGTGTGGTACCTGGGGGCCCCTGCCCCGTGAGGGCCACTGCTGCCCCGCCACCGGACTTGTGCTGACCGTGAGCCTGGGCGGCCAGAAGCCATGCCGGGCCGGACTGCCATCAGCCTCTCAGCCAGGCACCCCCTCTGTCTGTCCCCTCCTGCCTCTCATTCACCCCCTTAAAGCGCCTTTGCACACACAGTAACGGGGACGGCCTTCGTGGTGAGCACTGAGCAGACGTGAGGCCACCCCCACCTGTGGGAGCCGGGTTGGGACTCGGGTCGAGCGCCGACAGGTGTGAGTTGCCACTGGGGTGCCCGACCTGCGCGCCTGGGGTCTCCGGTGTCACCGCCGGGTGCGGCGGGCCCCATTCCCAGCTCCTGCGCCAGGAGGGCCCAGAGGGTTCCCACTTCCTGAGGCCCAGCCAGGCCGCCCCCTGCACCCTGCCTGGCCCAGACTGTCCCCAGTGGCAGGGAAGGCCGGCAGGGTCCACGCCCACGGTCATCTGGGCTCCTTATCTGGGCCCAGGAGGAAAGAGCACGCCCAGACGAGGGCGACTTGGGGACTGTGGATGGACATGTGGACAGGGGCCAGGGAAGCCACAGGGGTGGTGCGGAGCCCTGGGGCTCCACCCAACCCCCCACGCCCACCCCAGGGCAGGTGGAACTGACAGAGAACGGTGTGAAGAGACCACCTGGTGAGGCCACGTGGCGAGGGGCAGGGGTGCAGCCAGTCTGGGGTGATGCAAGCGGGAGTGGGGGCCCCGGCCCGCCCCTCATCTCTCCGCTGCCCTCCGAGCTGCCTGGGCTCGGGGATCGGGAGACAGGCTTGGCAGGGCACACGGAAGGCAAGGCCCAGTCACCCCCGGCTCCTGTCCGCATGGGAAGGGCGGGGCACCGGGGACCACCAGCTGCCTCGCCCTGCGCTGGGGATGTCAGTGAGCGCGTTCTCCACCTGAACCCCAGAGCCGGCACCTGGCCCCACTGCCCTTGGCCGCTGGCGGAGGCTTCAGGGCTTGGTGCCTGGGGCCCCGTCGTGCCCATACGAGGGGTGCTGGGGTGCCCGGTGGGCCCCCGGTTTCTGGGCGTTGTCTTCCTGCCTCGTCAGGAAGCTCTGCCTGGATGTGGCTGCGTGGCCAAGCGGCACAGCACGGTGAGCAGGCGGCCCGTGCAGCAGACACTCGCTCTCTCTCGTCCTGGGGACCGCAGCCTGAGGGCAGGGGTTCCTCCCAAGGGCGCCCTCCTTGCCTCGCAGACGGCCACCTCCTCCCCGTGTCCTCACACGGCCGTCCCTTTGTGTGTGTCTGTGTCCTCATTTTCTCTTTTTATGAGGACACCAGCCATGTGGGATTCAGGCCCACCCATATGACCTCATTTTAATCACCTCTTTAAAGGCTCCCTCTCCAAATACAGTCACATTCTCAGGTAGGGTGAGAACGTCAGTGTATGAACCGGGGGGACCCAGTTCAGTCGGTAACGAGCGCCAGCCCTGTCTCTCTGTGGTGGTGGGAACGCATCACCCCAGCCTTAAAGCACCCTTTTCTTTTGGGGATACAGGCTGCTATATAGAAAATATAAACAATAGGTCCTCCTGTACAGCACAGAGAACTGTATTCAGTATCTCGTAATAAACCGTAATAGAAAAGAATGTGAAAAGGAATATATGTATTGGGTTGGCCAAAAAGTTCATTTGGATTTTTCCCGTTACGTCTTATGGAAAAACCCGAACGAACTTTCTGGCCAACCCCGTGTATCCATATATACAACTGAATCACTTTGCGGTACACCCGGAACCAACGGAACATTGTAAATTACCTCTACTTCAATTAAAGCCATTTTTTTAAAGCAGTCTTTTCTCTACCTGCTGGTTCGGTAGCCTGAGGACCCCTGATGGTCAGGGGCCATCTCAGCTCGCAGCTTACTGGGAGGGGTACTGGGTTCCCGGGTACTTCCTTGGACACTGCACGTTCCACCGCACACCCCACTGAGCAGAGATCTCAGATGGGCCCCTCCTTCGGAAACAGGTGTGGCTCCAGGGCAGTCAGTGGGGATTTGGCCCCGGCACCTGCGTCTTGGCCAGGACAGCAAAGCCACAACTGTCTCCAGGGGTGAGTCACCGTCTCCACTTCTGTCGTGGCTTGTGTATTGTCAGGCGGCCACCGGGTTGCCGGCGTGTCCCCGCCCTCCGACTGTGTTCCGGTCTCTGCTGGTTTGGGCTTGGGCTGGGATGTGGTGAGAGTTCCGGAAGCCCACGGAGTCGGCCCGTGCACGCCCTCCGTCCCTGCGGTCGTGGCCACTTTGCACCTGGGCGCGTGGAGTGGTCACGGATGGAAGAAGGAGGCTGACATCGACACGACCCGTTTCTGCGCCCCTGCTGTAGGGGACACTTGCGGATCAGTGTAGCTTTTCTGCAGGACGCGGCACCCTCCCCGCCCCTCTCCCCGGACCTCTCGGCCCCCAAGCGTCTTGCCTTCCTCGCTCTGAGTCTGGCCCACCGGCTGACCTGCCGGGTGCTGCCTGCTCGAGCCAGACGCGCACCTTGGTTCTGCCGGGGGACGCCGGTGCGCGTGCCCAGGCGCCCGCGAACCACATCCCTCACGCGGCTGGCAGGAAGCTCTTCGTGCAGCCCCGGGTGTGGGTTGAGGGAGAGGCGGCAAGCAGCTCAGGAGGAGCTGGGGGCTCCAGCCCGGACAGACAGACGGCCGTATGACTGGCTTTCAGATGCGCGCTTGGGACCAGGCTCTGATATTTAAATTTGGGAAAGAATGCTGCGTGCACCGCCTTCTACTGGGCCCTTGGGTCACGTGGCCACTCGGTAAATGGAGTTGGACCTGCCCCAGAGCTCAGTGGCAGACCCGGAGCTGCTTTTCAAGTGGGGAGGTGTTTGACCCAGGAGGAGGTGGACTTGCTCCAGGATGCCGGGGCTCTGGGCTGGAGGCGTCTGCCCCAGGCGCTCCAGGCTGCACGAGGTCTGATGGGCTACCCACCCAAGGGCCGAGTGGCCTGGGGCCCAGGAGAAGGGTGAGGACAGCATGTGCAGATGCGGCTGCGCTGCCGCCCCCCCACCCAGAGCCCCGCTGAGCGCTGTGCCCGCACACACCCGCGTTGCCAGACCGTCGGACCCCCAAACTCTCCTGGACTTTCAGCGGGTTTACCTCTCAGCCTGCGGGAGGCATGGGCTTTAGCGAGGCCTCTGGGGCGCTTGTCATCTCTTGGCCACCCTGTCTAATCGGCATAATGTCATCAAGGGAACCGAGATCCCTGGACCGTGTTAAGATGGCGGGAGCACGGGTGCCATCAGGCAGACCCTGAAGGTGTGCGGCCGAGCCTGCTGCTCTCCTTCCTCGGAGGGGATAGAAAAGCCAGCTGCGCTGCCTCCTGGCGCCGTGGACTGTGGGATTTTGTCCAGTAGAGGTACACATCCAGGCCTCAGCTGGTTGGTGTCGCCCTGGGCTATGCTGGGATCATCTGTCACTCAGCAGCCATCTGGCAAGTGATAAGGAGAACAGAGAAGGAATCCCCACCCTCACATCCCCCGGGTCCTGATGTTGGGCCTAATCCCCAGAAACATGGTGTTATTTTCGGTTTAGCGTGGAGGGCAGGTCGGGGGGCTTCCACGACAGCCCCCCATGCAGCAGCCGGGGGCCAGTGTTGGGCTGTGGCTGCTCGCTGAGTATGAATGGCCCCCTCTACGTTCTGTGGAGATGGAAACACCTACGGGAAGAGTCTGCAAACCCGTGGGCTCACAGACTCAGGCCCAGGCCCCACGTGACCAGCGACGGTGGCTCGGTGGTGCGTGAGGATTGGCCTCGCTCCAGAGCCATCATCTCGGAGTCCCCTCCATAGGGAGTCACTGAGGGGGCCTCAGGTGCCCCCTATGTAACTGGGGCCGTAGGCTAGTGACTGTACAGGCAGTTCTTTGTCAGGTACACCAGCCTCCCCTCCATCAAGGGCTCTGGGTCCTGCGCGTGAGGCCCTAGCCTCGCTGCGACAAGGGGCTTCAGAGACCTGCCGGCGGACCCACAATTTTCTGCCTGTATGTGCCTCAGCAGCACCTCAGAAGCCGCCCGCCTGTTTCATTTCTCGAGGCCCTGCATGTCATCGGCCATCTCATGTTTGCCAAGTCCCCTGAGGGCCCAAGGCTGCAAACGCTCGCACGTGTGAGTCACCTGGGGCCTCGTTAAGACGCGGATCTGACGCTAGTCTGTCTGGGGTGGGGCCTGAGACTGCATTTCCAACCACCCACGCGCCGCTGGTCCCCGCGGCCCGGTGGCTGCGGTGCGCTGCCACGTGCTTACCAGGCTCCTGCTGGCCCACCCTGGAGGTCGGGGCCCCCCCTTCCCAGAATGTGTCCGGCAGGCTGTGCGGGCAGCAGAACAGCCCGCGTGCACACGTGGACAGGCTGTACACGGGGGCGGTGTGGCTGTCCTGCCCCTCTGTCCCCGTTTCCCTTCCTCGCAAATTGCTGCTCCTGAGCAGACAAGGGCCCCGGCGGGTTCTTGGGGTGGGCTGTGTGCGGGTGGTTCGGTCCGGCAGCAGCACGTGGAACCGGCCCTGTGGCCACAGGAGCCAAGCCAGGAGGCCCCCGTCCCCACGTGCCCCGGCTTTCAGTTTTGCCTCTTCCCTTTCAAGGGAGAAGGAGGGATGCCCGGTCTTTGGAAGCAGGGCTGTTGCCATAGCAACCAGCCTCTTCCTCTGGCGCACTTGCCCAGCTCGAGGCCACCCATCCCTACGGTATCTGTGACCTGAGAGTCGCCAGCAGCACCCCCAGTGTCCCTCGGGGAGGAGGGTCCGTCCCGCAGTGGTCCCAGCACAGGTGCAGGAGTGGCCGGCCCCATGCGTGTGGAGGCTCCAGTGAGGCCCCAGGAGAGAAGGCGAAACCAAAAAGAGGTCTCTCGTGCATTTTAAAGTCTAAAGTGATGTCACCCCTGTTCACATTTCGTGTGTTCGCTCAGCAGCCGAGGCCAGGCCTATCACCTCAGCGGCCTCCCCAGTCCCTCCACACAGGCCTCTCGTCTGTCTGTCTGTCTAGCAGATCAACCTGATTTGTTTGTTTTTTTAAATAACAACTTTATTGAGACATAACTATTTAGAGCATATGATTTGGTACGTTTTAACCTATTTCTGTCCATGAAACTCTGTCCACAACCTAGACACTGGCTGTCCCCATCACCCCCAGAGGTCGCCTCACGCCCCCATCCAGCCCCCACCCAGGCAGCCCCACATCTGCCTCGGTCACTGTAGACCCACCGGCTCTTTCTAGAATGCGGTACAGACGCCATCACACAGTTCGCATGCCTTTTTCACCAGCACAGTTACCTTCAGACTCACCTGCGTCGTTGCCAAGTGTGACGGGTGGTTCAAGGCTTTTTATGGCGGATCACGTGCCATCGTGTGGACCTAGAACGGTTTGCCCCGTCGCTTGTTGACGGACATTTGGGTAGCTCCCAGTTCGGGGCTGTTACAAATAAAGCCGCTGTGAACATTTGTGTGCAAATTCGCGTGGACATGTACCTCCTTTTCTGTTGAGGAAATACCTGCTAGTGGGACGCTACGTCACGTGACTCGATTACACGTGTGCTCGGCTCTTTGGAAACTTGTTGCTTGCAGCGTATGTCGTGTGCTGGTTGTGTCTCGCCCCCTTGCTAAGTGCACTAATGCTGTTCGTGACTTTTTTTCTTGTAGAGTCCATAGAATTGTCCACATAGATGATCTTGTCATTTACAAATCAGGGGCATTTTACTTCTTTCCAGTCTGAACTGGCTTGACTCTCCACCATGCTGTGGACTAGCAGGGAGGGAGCAAACCCCAGGTCTGGTTCTAATTTAAGGGGCAAGCGTCATTCTCTAACAATTAAGTATGATGTTAGCTGTAGTGTTTTTGTAGATGCTTTTTCTCAGGTGGAGGCTGTCCTTTTCTTTGCCAGTTTGCTGAGAGTTGTTTTTTTTCTTTTAACATCAGGAATGGGTGTTGGATTCTGTCCAGTGCTCTTTCTACATCTACTGAGATAATCATATGTTTTTTCTTTCTGTTGATACGGTAAGTTATGTTGATTGATTTTCAAATGTTAAACCAACTTTGCACCCCTGGATAAACCCCACCTGATCATGATGTATTATCCTTTTTTTGTTGGATTTGATTAACCAGAACTTAAGGTGTTTTGCATCTGTGTTCATGACTGACTCTGTTCTGTACGTTTCTGTCCTTGTCATTCTGGATTTGGCATCACGGAGTGAGTCAAGGGGTAGCCTCTTCTCTTCCCTTTGCTGGGAGTGTTTGTGTAGAATGTGTGTTATTTCCTCCTTAAATGTTTTGTAGAATTTCTCAGTGAAGCCATCTGGGCCTGGTGGGTTTTTTTTTTTTTTTTTCTTATAAGTAAAGAAAATGAATTAATAGTGTAAAATTTATTCACACATAAGCACACATGCGCATAGGCACATACATACATAAATATATCCACAAAAAAATCCAACCTCACATGATTCCTTGGGTAAGTTCTACCAAACACTGAAGGAACAGATATTTTCAATCTTATTCAAATTGTTTTATAAAGCAGAGAAAGAGGAAATGCCCCCCACTCATTTTATGAGAGTGGCATATCCTTTTTTAAAAAAAATTTGTTTATTTTACTTTATTATTATTATTTGCTGTATGCGGGCCTCTCGCTGTTGTGGCCTCTCCCGTTGCAGAGCACAGGCTCCGGACGCGCAGGCTCAGTGGCCACGGCTCACGGGCCCAGCCGCTCCGCGGCACATGGGATCTTCCTGGACCGGGGCCCGAACCTGTGTCCCCTGCATCGGCAGGTGGACTCTCAACCGCTGCGCCACCAGGGAAGCCGTTTATTTATTTTTTATACAGCAGGTTCTCATTAATTCTCTATTTTATACATATTAGTGTCTATATGTCAATCCCAGTCTCCCAATTCATCTCACCACCACCCTCCCTGGGCCTGGTGTTTTCTCTGTGGGAAGATTTTTAACTAAAAATTCAAATTATTTAATAAATACATTCAGGTTTTCTACTTCTTCTAGAGTGAGCTTTGGTAGTTTCTGTTTTTCAATGAATTTGTCCAGTTCTTCTAAGGTGTCAAATGTATTGGCATAAATTTATTCGTAATATTCCCTATTCTTTTTTAAAAAAAACTTATTGGGGTATAGTTGACTTACAATGTTCTTAATTTCAGGTATACAGCACAGTGAATCTGTTCTACATATACCTGTATCCACTCTCTTTTAGGTTCTTCCCCATATAGGCCATTACAGAGCACTGAGTAGAGTTCCCTGTGCTGCACAGTAGGCCCTTAGGAGTTACCTATTTTATATACAGTAGTGTGTATGTGTCAATCCCAATCTTCCAATTTATCCTTCTCCTCCTTACCCCCATGGTAAGGGGTTTATTTTCTACATCTGTAACTCTATTTCTGTTTTGTAGATAAGTTCATTTGTAGCCTTTTTTTTAGATTCCACATATAAGCGATATCATATGATATTTGTCTTTCTGTCTGACTTACTTCACTCAGTATGACAATCTCTAGGTTCACCCACGTTGCTGCAAATGGCATTATTTCATTCTTTTTAATGGCTGAGTAATATTCCATTGTATATATGTACCACATCTTCTTCATCCATTCCTCTGTTGATGGACATTTAGGTTGTTTCCATGTCTTGGGTATTGTAAATAGTGCTGCAGTGAACACGTATCTTTTCAAATTCTGGTCCTATTCTTCTTCTAATGTGTGTAGAATCTGTAGTAACGTTGTGTCTCTTGTTCCTAATATTGATAAACTGTGTCTTTTCTCTTTTTTTTTTCCAGATCCATGTATAAAAGATTTATGGATTTTATTGATCTTCTCAAAGAACCAGCTTTTGGTTTCATTCATTTTCTCTATTTTTTTCTTTTCCTTTTGTTTTCTATTTCATTGATTTCTTTTTTTTTTTTTTTTTTTTTTTTTTTTTTGTGATATGCGGGCCTCTCACTGTTGTGGCGTCTCCCGTTGTGGAGCGCAGGCTCAGCGGCCATGGCTCACTGGCCCAGCTGCTTCGCGGCATGTGGGATCTTCCCGGACCGGGGCACGAACCCGTGTCCCCTGCATCGTCAGGCGGATTCTCAACCACTGCGCCACCAGGGAAGCCCTATTTCATTGATTTCTAATGTGATCTTTCCTGTTTGCCTTCTTCTGCTTACTTGGGGTTTCAGGTTTTCTCATGTTTTCTGGTTCCTTTGGAAAGAAACTGGGGTCATTGATCTGAGCCCTGTCTTCTCTAATTAGGTGCTTAGTGCCATAAATGTCTTAGTACTGCTTTAACTGTGTTCCACGGTTTTTGATATGTTCTCTTTTCATTTCCATTCAGTTGAAAATAATTCTTAATTTTCCTTTGGTTTCTTCTTCAGTGTATGGGAAATTAAGAAGTGGATTACTAGGACTTCCCTGGTGGTCCAGTGGCTAAGGCTCTGCACTCCCAATGCAGGGGGCCCGAGTTCGATCCCTGGTCAGGGAAGTAGATCCCACACGCCACAACTAAGAGTCTGCATGCTGCAACGAAAGATCCCGCATGCGGCAACAAAGACCCGGCACAGCCAAAATAAATAAATAAAATATTTTTAAAAAGAAGTGGATTATTGGTTTGCAAGCATTTGAGGATTTCCCAGATATCTTTTGCTAGTGATTTCTAGTATAATTCCAATGTGGTCAGACAACATTCTTTGAATGACTTGAATTATTTAAAAAATATTGCCACCTGTGGCTCAGGAAATGTTTGACTGTTCTGTAAATATCAATCAGGCCAAGTTAGGTGATAGTATTCAAGTCTTCTATATTCCTGATGATTTTCTGTCTACTTGTTGAATCACATTTGGGAAAAGAGTGTTGAAATCTCTGAGTATAATTGTGGATTTGCCCATTTCTCCTAATCGGCTTTTGCTTCATGGATTCTTACCACGTGCCATCAGGTACATGAACATTTAGGACTGTTACATCCTTTTGATGATTTTAGAACTTTGTCATTATGAAATGGCCAAATTTTTTTCTGGTCATATTCTTGCTCTGAACTTTACTTTGATATTATTACATCAGCCACTCAGTTATTTTGTTGAGTGTTAGCCAATTTATCTTTTCCCACCCCTTTACTTTTAACCAATTTGTGTCTGTATTTGAAGTGTGCTCTGTGTGGGCAGCATATAGTTGAATCTTGCTTTTTTTTTTTAACCCAATCTGGTAACCTCTGCCTTTTATTGGGATGTTTCAGTCATTTACATTTAATGTGATTATCGATATGATTGGCTTTAAATCTACCATCTTGCTATTTATCTTTTATTCATCTCATCTGTGCTTTTCTCCTGCCCCCTTTTTTTGGATTACTATTTTTTAAAATTATCCCATTTGTCTCTTTTGTTGCCTTCTTAGCTGTAATTCTTTGTTCGGTTATTTTAGTGGTTGCACCGGGATTTATACTATACATTTTTTGACTTGTCAATATCCACTGTTGAGTGAGATCATACCAACTCACATGTAGTAAGAGAACCTTAAAACACTATTTCTGGTTCCCCCCCGCCCAGCCTTTGTACTCCTGTGGTCATACATTTTTAACTTTTCATATGATAGAGATCACACAATACATTGTTGTTATTTCTGCTGTAAGCAGACGATTGATTATCTTTTAAAGAGATTTAAATCATTAAAAAAGCATTCCTTACAGCCACTCACATAGTTTCCCTTTCTGGGGACCTTCACTTCTCTGTGTGGCTCCTGGTTTCCCTCCGGTCCCATCTTCCTTCTACTTGGAGGATGTCGTTTCTGGTAGTACAGATCTGCCAGTTACAAATTCTTCCACCTTCTTATGTCTGAAAAAGCCCTGGGCTTCCCTGGTGGCGCAGTGGTTGAGAGTCCACCTGCCGATGCAGGGGACGTGGGTTCGTGCCCCGGTCCGGGAAGATCCCACGTGCCGCGGAGCGGCTGGGCCCGTGAGCCATGGCCCGTGAGCCTGTGCGTCCGGAGCCTGTGCTCCGCAGCAGGAGAGGCCACAGCAGTGAGAGGCCTGCAAAAAGAAAAAGCCCTGTTTCACCTTTGTTTTCAGAAGACACTTTTGCTGGTTAAGAGTGCAGGTTGGTGAGTTTCCTTTTCTAGCATTTTAAAGATATCGCTCCATTGTCTTCCTGGGTGCATTGTTTCCATTAAAGACGTCAACCAATCATCCTTTTCTTTGTTCCTGTATAAAAATGTGCCTTTTTTCTCTGGATGCTTTAAAGCTATTCTCTCTATAACTGGTTTCAGCATTTTGAGGAGGATGGTCCTTGGTGTAGTTTTCTTCATGTTTCTTGTGCTTAAGTTTTGGTGAGCTTTTGGGAACTGTGGGTTTATGTTTTTCACTACATTTTGAAAAATTCTGGCCACTTTTTCTTAAAATATTCTTTCTTTTCTACCCCTGTGTCCTCTCCCTTCGGGCTCCAGTTCCAGGTGTATTTCACTACCTGAAGCTGTCCCCCAACTCACGGATGCTTTGTTCATTTTTTGCAGTCATTTTTCTCTCTGTGTTTCATTTGCATAGTTTCTATAGCTCTGCCTTCAAGTTCACAACCTTTTCTTTCACAGTGTTCTCTTGATCCAGTTCAGTGTATTTTTTTTTTTTTTTTTTTTTTTTCGGTACGCGGGCCTCTCACTGTCGTGGCCTCTCCCGTCGCGGAGCACAGGCTCCGGATGCGCAGGCTCAGCGGCCACGGCTCACGGGCCCAGCTGCTCCGCGGCACGTGGGATCCTCCCGGACCGGGGCACGAACCCGCGTCCCCTGCATCGGCAGGCAGACTCTCAACCACTGCGCCACCAGGGAAGCCCCCGTTCAGTGTATTCTTTATCTGACATTTCGATTCTCCTCCCTGGAGTTCAGTTTGAGGCTTTAGAAAAATCTTCCAGGTCTCTACTTTACATACTTAGCCTTGCCGCTGGCGTCTCGCGCACGTGGAATATAGTCCCAGGAAGTGTGCATGATGTCTTGTCCACTAATTCTAGTGTTTTTGTCATTTCTGGGTTCTTTTTGATTATTTTTCTCCCCTCAGTACAGGTTATCATTTTCTGCCTTTTTTCATGCCTAATAATTTTTGGTTGGATGCCAAATCAAACATTGTGGGTTCTACCTTGTTGGGTGCTGGATAGTTTTGTATTCCTATAAATATTCTTGCATTTGTTTCTGGGACACAGTTAAGTGACTTGGAAACTGTGTGATCCTTTAGGTTTGTTTTTAAGCTTTGCTGGGCAGGACCAGATATGCGTTTAGTTTAGAGTCGATTTTTCCCTTCTACTGAGGCAAGACCCTTCTTTCTACTCTAACTGACACCGCTTGAATGACTAGGTTCTCAGCTCTGGCTGTTGAATGCAGGCACGGTGTTCCTGCCCTGTGGGCTCCCATCCTTCTGGGTGTTTTTTCCCCAGCCTTGGATGGTTCCTTTTCACTCTGGACTGATCTGTACTCCGCTGAAGCCTCGAGGGTGACCCTCTGCGGGCCTCTGGGGCCACCTGTCTGCACAGCTCTCTCCTCCCCAGGACTCTGCCCTGTGAACTCCAGCCGTCTTGCCCTCCCGGGGCTCCCCCTCCCTCTGGGCTCTGCCTGGGTCCCCACTGTCAGCCCCGAGCCCTGGAAACTGCAGGGAGGGAGCAGGGACTATTGAAGTCTCCCTTCATTTGTTTGCCGTCTCGCAAGGATCGCTGTCTCCTGTTGCGTGATGTCTTTGCTGCTGCTTTTCACATGTATTTATCTCTGACTTTTTTATTTTTTAACATGCGGAGAGCATGTAAGTCTGGTCTCTGCCATTTCCTCTGCAGCAGAAGCAGAAGCCTGTATGTCAGGGGCTTCAGTTCCCGGCAGGCACTTTCCATTGTTAGAGGCGCTGCTCTCAGGCCCTACACCTGCTACTAAGATGCCTCCTCTCTCAGGGCTGCGGACACGCCCTCCTGGCCCACCCTCGCCCGTCCCGGCCTCGCACAGAGCCAGGGCTCAGCTTCTCGTGGTTGACTGACGATTGTATGAAGAGCAGACAAATGCTTCTTGGGGTTCGCTGTGTCCAGCAGGTGGGAGACAGAAACTCTTGCAATCCCCAGGATAATTCCCTGGGGTCTGATTGCAGACGGGAGCATTGAGACCGGGAGGTTAAAAGGACAGTGTTTGAACGGTTCCGTATTCCGGGCCCCTTGTCATGAAGGGGAGGTGGCAGCCCGCTGGTGGAGGGTTTCGTGGAGGAGGCGGCTTTGGAGATGCACTCAGGCTGGCCTGGCGCCTGCGTGGGGAGCGCCGCGTCCCGCACGGAGGGGCGGCCGTGGGTCCCAGGGAGGGAGGGAGGGAGGGAGGGGAGCCGGGCGGCCTCGGGGGCCGCCACGCTCCGAGCCTCCGCCAGGGGGCAGCGAGTCCCCGCTCAGGGAGGTGAGCCCCGCCTGGGACGCGCCCCTGCCCACGCGCACACCAGGCCGCGGCCCCGCGCCCGCCAGCAGGGACTGCCGCCCCCACCTGGCGCTGCTCACCTGGCGGAGACCCCTCCCCACGGCCCACCTCATCCCGCACACCGGCGCGGGGCCGACTCGCCCTCGGCCCGCTTCCTGTTTCCGACACCTCCCCCCCCCCGCACCCCGTTCAGAGCCACCTTTCACACATCTGCCCCTGGCAGCCTCCCACCTGTCGCAGCTCTTCACGCCCCGGTGGCGTCTCCTCATAACCCTGTCCGCGCAGCCCGCCACTAGCCCCGGACCTCTTCCCCCATATGCCCGTTTTGTCCCAGAGCACCGGTCTGTGACCCCCAGCGCCGCTGGCACCGTCCTTAGATGGGCACTGAACCTGCCCTCCTGGCTTCCTTCTCTCTGCGGGGCCTGACTCCAAGCGCAGGAGGGCTACTCGGGTCTGTCAACGTCTGGGCCTTCACCCCGCGTGCAGGCAGGATGGGGGGCGGGCCTGGCTCACCACCACCCTCCCACGAGGTGCCCACCCGGGCCCAGAGACAGGATTTGGGAACCGCCTTCGCACTGGCCCTGGAAGAGGTGCCCAGCCAGGGTCTCACCGGGCCCCAAACCCTGATGGCTCACACCCTCACCCAACTCTCCTCTGCCCTGGCGATTCGGACCTGCAAGGCATCTCCGGATCCAGTGTTCCCTGGAAGGCTTCCTGGGAGAGGGAGCTCTGGAGATGAGAGAGGCTGTTCCAGGCAGGGTTCCCGAGGGAACAGCATGGGCAAAGGTCCCGAAGGGATGGAGGGAGGGCTGCAGGGGGTGGGGGTGGGAGCGGGACAGGACCCAGGCATCCAGGGCCTCAAGGGTGGTGAGGTTTGTGTTGAGGGCGCTGGGGAGCCAGAGACGTGTCAAGGCTGTGTTTTAAACGATGATTCTCCGTTCCAGAGAGGTGTCAGTGGAGGGGAAGCCAGGGGAGCCTGGCCCACTGATTCAGGCCAGAGCGGATGGGGGTTGCTCAGGGAGAATGGAAATAGGGGAGGCACGGGAGCCAGTGTGTGCACGTTGCTGAACAGGAAAGGGAAGGGCAGTGGGGCAGTGTGGAGAAAGATCCACAGGAGAGCTGCGCTCTGCAGCGTGTGTGGTTCCAGTCCTGGGCATGCCAAGTGCTGCCTGGGAAATCTTGGGTATATTACCTGACTTCTCTGTGCCTGCGTTTCTTCATCTGCACAGGACCTCAGTACCCCACATCACTTGCGACTTGGCCCTGCCTGGAGTCTCTTGGGGCCAGAGCGGGGTCTTGGATCTCCCTTCCGCTCCCAACGACAACCGGGGGCTCAGACCTCGGGGCCCGGACGGCCCAGCTGGGGCTCGATCAGGGCCAGCTCTGGAGGTGCGCGGGGTGTTGGTGGCCTGAAGTTGTGTGCTCGGACACGGGAGCCAACGGGTGCAGCTGTGAGGTGGGCGCCGCGGGACCTGGAGGTGCGCAAAGCTGGGCTGGGCCTGGGCGGGGCTAGGCGGATGGCCGTGAGGGGGCGCGGTGTGTTGGACCTGGCTGGGGAGGGTGGGAACAGGCTGGGGGCGGGGCTAGGGGTGGGCCGTGCGGGGGCGGGGCCTGGCCAGGGGCTGGCCGGGGCGGGGCGGGGCGGGGGCGGGGCCGCGCCCCGGGGAGCCGACCCGCCCGCGGGCCGCCCGCACCGCGAGGGTTAAGGCGGGGAGCCAGGCGGGCGGGGCGGGCGCGCACGCCGATTGGCGGAAAGTTCGGGCGCGGGGCGGGGCGCGGGGCGGGGCGATGGGCGGGACAAGGGGGCGGGCCTCGGCGGGCCTCGGCGCGCCGATTGGCAGGAAGTTGTGTCGGGGCGGGGCGCGCGGCGGGCTCGGCGCTCGCTCCGGGAGAGTTGACAAAGCCCCGCAGGGAAGGACGCCTTGCGGCGCGGCGCCCCGGGCCCCTCGCCCCGCCGCCCCGGGACCCCGGCCCCGGCCCCCGGACCGACCCCGCCGCCCGCCCCGCCCCCAGGCCCCAGCCCCCGGCCCCCGCCCCGGCCCCGACCCGAGCCGCCCGCGCCCAGGTAGCGCCGCCCCGTCCCGAGGCCGGGCCCGGGGGCGCGGGGCGGTGATGACCGCGCAGCGCGCCCCGCGGGCCCGGCCCTGAGCCCCGCCGCCCGCGAGCTCCGCCGAGGTGAGCCCCTCCACGCGCCCGCGATCCCCGGGGCAGACTGGGCGGGCCGACTCGGGAGGGCCGGGGGCCGGGGCCGGGGGCGGGGGCCCGGGCTGAGAGCGTCCGGGTTCCCGCTCTGCGGTGGGGAGCCGCCGGCACCGGCACGCGCCGCCGCCGCTCCCGCCTGGCCCGAGGTCCTGCCAGTGCCCCGCCCCCGCCCCTGAACCCCACGTGGGCCCCCCCAACGCAAATTTGTCCGCTAATGGCGCAGGCGATTATCTGCGGGGCCGCCGGTGTTGTGTGTCCCGCGGGCAGGGCCCGAGTTACAAGAGCCAGGAATCCAGACGGTGTTTGGAGGGGGGGCGGGGGAGGTCGGTAATTAGTGTAAACCCTTTGTCTGCCTTTGATAACCACGGTTCCCCCGCCGCCGCTTCCTCCGCCCGGAGCGCGGCAGGGAAGGCGGGGCGGCCCGCACCCCGGTCCCCGCGACCCAGGGCTGGGGTGCGGGCGGCTCCGGGGCCCAAGGCGGGGGGCGGGGCGACCCCCACCCCCACGCAGTGACCGGCCTCTGAATACACCCCAGGTCCGCACTGGCCGAGATGACGCCGAGCCCCGCGTTGGTGCTGCTGCTGCCGCCGCTGCTGCTGGGGGCCCTCCCGCCGGCCACCGCCGCCCGAGGTGAGTGCTGGCGCCCAGCCCGGCGCCCCGGCCTCCGCCAGCGCCGCCCCTTTCCCTCCGGCCCTGAACCCTGCCACAGTGCCCGCCTGGCGCGCGTGCCTCCGCCCCGCCCCTGCTGGCCCCGCTCTGCCCGCCCTTCACCCGCGGGGCGTCCGAGTGCACCCACGGGACACTCCAGCTCACCCGCGGGCCCCCCCTCACCCACGTGGCTCCCCAGCTACCTGAGGGTCACCCCTCACCAATGGGGCATCGCCATCTCACCCATGAGGCCCCTCCAGCTCTCCCACAGGGTTACCCCTCACCCTCAGGGCACCCCCAGCTCATCCGTGGGGCCCCACGCTTGCTGGCAGGGTGGGCTCTGGCCCCAGTTCCCCTCAGTACACACGCACACATCCACACACACATCCCTGCAGTTGCGGGCAGCTGCTCACGGTGGATTCTTGAGTGATGGACTGTTTGGCCACATTGGACCCAATTAGACCCCTGGGAACCTACAGAGATCCCCCTGGTGGCCAGGGTTCGGTGTGGGGACAGTGGAGACATTCTTGGCCTCTGGGACTAATGACCCAGCCCTGTGCCCTAGGCCTGCCCATCTCTAGGAAGGTCCAGGGTGGGGGCTGGGAGCCTGAGTGCCCAGTGCACGGGGTCACTGCATGGTGGAGGGTAGGGACCTGTCTTAAGGCAGACCCTGAGACCACCTACTTCCGGCTACACACTACGTCTCCCGGCATGCGCCACACCAGGGCCTGGACGTGGGCTCACACACCTGCCGTGCAAGCGGGCAGGCCCAGGTGCCTCCGGAAGGACCCCCGCCCCTGCAACCAGCCCCAGCAAGGGGCGTCCTGGGCTGATGGGTGATGCGTGCCCGCAGACTCCCACCACCACGCTCAGTGCTGGCCTCCCTCAGCTAGGCGGGACCTGCGGCCAGGCCAGCCCTTTGGGTGTGTTGACCACTCAGGATCGTCCTTGCCCTGTCTACCAGTCCTCTGAGGCTTCGCACCCCTCCCCCACCGCCGCTACCGCCCAGCGGGCGCACTGAGACCAACCCGGCCTTATATGGCCGCGTTCGGGTGTGGGGTGGCGGGCGGCGGCCCAGGTGGGCCTCATGCCATGGTACCCACCCCACCCCCCTGCCCCGCCTGCCCCGCCAGGGACTGGCTGGCTCGCTTGAGGGTGGGGGCTGCCCAGGCGTGGCCGGGCCGGGCAGTGTCCAGGGTACTGCGGACACTCAGGTCATGCCCGGCAAGGCCCCCCCTCCGCCAGTGGCCGGCGGCCTGGCCTCTGATTTGCTCTTTTATCTGCTTGGACTCCCCCATCCACGCACCTGCCTGTCCTCTGGCCGCTCGGCCAGGGAGGCTCTGGAGGCCACTGGCCTGGCCTGGCCGTTGGCTGGAGCCGGAGGTGGAGTGGCGGGTGGCAGCGGGCCGTGGATGGCAGTGGGTGGAGGGCCTGCCTCGGCGCCGAGGGGTCCCAGAGGGACCACACCCGGCTCTGTGCCCCTTGGCTGAGGCCTCGGGCTGCATGGTGAGGGCCCTGGCGGCGGCAGGGAGGTGGGAGCCCCTTTCCAAGGGCAAGGGCCTCTGTGGTTTTGGGGGTGCGGGGGGGGCAGTGCTCTTCCTGAATTGTGCTGGCTTCTCTGCCAGGCCTGCACTGCAGGGCAGGGTCGTTTCAGGCCCTTCCCCCTTGGCGAGTGAACAGACTGAGTGTGGACCTTCTTTAGGCTGACAAACCAGCGCAGAGAGAGTTTGGGTGGTTTTTTGAAAGTCGTTTTCCCCGTGGTGTCACAATTTCTGGAATCGGTACATTTCTAGACTCCAGTCATATTTTTAAAGTTCCCCTTTTCCCAAAGTTTCACAATCTTGGTGGGTTTGTCTTAAACTGTTTTTTTTTTTTTTTTTTTCAAATTTGAAAAAAGAATTTGGCTTTCTCCATTTCCATTTTATTTCTCACAGTGGGAGCTCTGAGAGGTTCCGAATGGAATACCTTTTACAAATTACTTTGGAAGAAGTCATTTCAGGGTTTTCTGAGAAGTGCCACGTGTGAACTTCTCTGAGGATGGTGCAGTGGATGGTCTCTGAGCAGCCAGCCCTGGAGGTCCCTCCCTGTCCCCTGGACCTGGCCGGCGTGCCCGGGTGCCCTACCTCCTGCGGGATGGCGAGGACTTGGGGCTGCCCTGCCTTGGGGCTGTGGTGGGAAGGGTCTGCTGGGGTGTGTGAGTCGTCGGGGAAGCATGTGGCCGTCAGGGCGGCTGTGGCGTGTGCATGTGCGTTGGCTGACCTCGGCCTCTGGCCAGGCTGCAGGGGGCCTCCTCCTCCCCTCTAGGTCCCTGCAGGCCGTGCTGGCCAGTGTGCGGCCAGGGCTGAGGTGGACTTGTGGGAGCCCGGCCCAGGCTCTGCGAGCTGGGGATGTGGGCCAGCGGCCTCATTTACGTCTTGTCTTGGGCCCCACTCCTGGAAGGGAAAAGAAATCACTGTCTCCTCTGGGGGGAGGAGGAAGCTGAACAAAGTGGCCTTTGGCTGGGCCAGGCTGAGCCTGGGCTGCCCGCAGGCTCTGTCTCCATCGTGGGGGGATCAGTGGGCCTCCGGCTCCCGCCCGGCTCCGCAGCCCTAACGGGGGACATGTTGGCTTTCCCCAGCAGCAGCCTCAGCCTCCGATCACCTGGCCGGCTCAGGCTCACTGACGTGCTGGGGGAGGCGGGCTGTGGCCCCCTGCCCGCCGTGTGGCCATCCACGTGGGTCTCCTTTGCCCCGTGCAGCGCTCGCCTGGTGACTGCAGCCCTGGTGCGTCCAGGTGACGGCCTCCGTCAGCAGGTCAGCATGTGGAAGGAAGGCGTGCCCGTGCCCATGCTACCGTCCCCAGACCCCAGGGACACTGTAGCCAGTGTGGCCCCTCCCTACCTCGCCCGCCACCCGCTCTTCCTAGTGGTGGCCACCAGGTGCTCCTGGTCAAGCCCAGCCTCGCTTCTCTCCGGGCCCCAGGAGAGCAGGGGCCACTGTCCTGGGCTACCTCAGGTGGGGTCGCAGCCTGGGGTCCACTGGAGGGAGGTGGAGCGCAGAGGCGTGGGCGTCACCCTGGGGCCCGGAAGGAGAGGTGGGTGCTGGTCAGGGTAGGCAAGGACAGGCCTCCAGCTGGCGGAATGTTGTGGGCAGAGGTGGGCAGCTCACCGGGGCCAGAGTGGACATCCAGTGGACACGGGCACCTTGGTGGAGTGGGGTAGGGGCCTTGAGTAGGGAAGGGCTGGGCCGAGAGGCTGGTCAGCTGAGGGGGTGTCCTGGGGGCTGTTCCACCGGGACTTTGTGGCCAGCCCTCCTGGCCCCGGCGGGGAGTCCTGGGGCCTCCATCCACACACCCTGTGCCCCCACTGAGTGGCTGGGGGCGGGGCCTAGAGGCAGGCAGGGGGTGGGGTAGGTGCCTACCCCCCACCCAGCACAGACTGGCCCCCTTGAGGAGAACTGGCCCAGGGTGGGGTTTCTAGGAGCTGTCCCTGAAGCACTGCAGGAGTTGCTCCAGCCTAAGGGCTGCTGAAATCCAGGGTTTCCCATCTTGGCAGGAAACACAATTGCTTTTCTTCCTGCCGGGGAGTTTATTTCGTGAGAGATTTACACAAGCTGTGCGCTGCTGAGTGGCCGGGGAGTGAATGACGGGGCCTGGGGCAGCGGGCGGGGAGGAGGGACCCCGTCTGGTCTGGTCTGGCCCCGACGATCCTGAGCCCCGGAGGAGCCGCGGCCTGGGCGGCGTGCTCTCCTGGTCCAGGGCCACTGGCAGTGGCTTCAGGGCTGCCCTCTGCGCTCGCGCAGCAGCCTGTCCGGGTTCCGGCGGGGACAGTGGGGCTGACTCTGGAGCTCAACGCGACGCGGCGTGTGCGCCTGGAGGGCCGGGTGGCCTGCCCCGTGGCCTCCGGGGGCCCGGGGGCGCCTAGTCCGGGCCGGCCTGCTCAGGCCCCGTGGCCTCAGTCCTCGCCTCAAGAAGCCCGCCGTGGGCACGGGCTGTCGTGGAGCAGGTATGGGTGGGAGGCAGGGGCCCTGGCCCGGGGTCGTGCAGGCCGGGCTGCGGGGTGCGTTGGGTCTGCTGCCATCGCCATCGCCCTCATCCTCGAGGTTCTGCTTAAATGCCCAGGGGTTCCAGGCTCAAGAAAATGTCCTCGTCTCCCCTCCGAGGTGACTCCGGTACCTGGATCGGGGCCCCCTGGGGCGGGGCCCCTGGGTGGTGTGGGCCCCGCGGCGCGTTACCCTGTGCTCTGGGTCCAGTGCCGGCAGGTGTGGGAGGCCCCACTGGACAAGGGCCTTCTCGGTCCTTTGGCAGCTGGGAGCGGCTCTGGGTCAAGTGACATTGGTGAGGTGGGGGTGGATGGCGCGGTGGGCAGGGTCGGGCTGGGTCAGCGCTGAGTCTGGTGGGCCTAGTGAGATCTGGACGCCCGACGGGGCTGCCCAGTGTTCAGCTGAGTCCCTTGGGCGGGGCCCGGGCGGTGGGTCTGGGTGCTTTCCGGTCACTGTCCCCTGTTGGCGGTTCACGTGGGTCCCCCCAGGGAAGTGGCACCGTCAGGGTGATGCTCTGGGCCTCCCGTGTCGGTCCTGGGGGTAGTGAGGGCGAGGTGGAGGAGCCCTGGAGCTGGGGGGCCACTGGAGGTCCATCTGGGGGCCTCCAGAGAAGAGGACAGACCTGGAGGCCCCCGGTCTGCCCGCCCCCCGGTGTGCGGCTGGGCAGCCGGTGGAGGGGACGCTCCCGCCGCCGGCTTGCTCGATGGGTCAGGCCGTCCCTTTGCCACGCCCAGAATGGCCTGGTTTCTGGGGCAACCACCTGTCCTGCGGGTCCTACCAGTTCCACCACAGATCCCGTGGGTCCAGCCCCCGGGGGCCGCCCTGGGCCGGCTGGTGCCCGGGATCCTGTGTGCGAGCGCGGGCGTGCATGTGTGCTGAGCCTGCCCCCCTCGTGGCGGCCCTGGGGTGGTCCTCACCTGTGCCCCCCGCCCGGGGTGTTCCTGTCCTTCCCCGCCAGGCCTCACCTTCTCGGGGAGGGTGCTGGCCCGACGGCCTTCCCAGCTCACCCCGCCGCGCCCAGTCCTCACTGTGGGGGACACCTTGGGCGCCTGCACCCCCCAGAGAGTCCCTGCCTGCCTGCCCTGCCTGGTACCAGGGCCCAGCGCCCCTCCTCACGCCGCTCACCTAGCCGGTCCTGCACAGCAGGACGGTGGCTCCTGGCTGGCCACCCTCTCAGGCAGCCAGGCCCGTGCCGGTTTGCCCCGTGCCCCCCCCGCCTCACCCGCCCCCTGCCAGGGAACTCCTTCCGGGCTGGAAATTTCTGGGGCTCCGCGGGGCTTGCAGGGGACCGAGCTGCCCTGATGAGCCGGCCGGTGCTTCGTGCCCGCTTATCCTCACCTGTGCTTGCGGCTTCACGGGGTGACGGCTGAGACCACCGGTGCCTCTGTGGCCCCCGCTCGTCTCTGGCACATGGGCCCCGGAGGAGGGGCGATGTCTGGCCCGGCCCCTCTTGAAGGGAGCTTGGGGTCGGCAAGCCAGGGCGCACAGAACACCCTGGGCGGTGGGGAGGGGTGGAGCCCGATTTTTGGGGTCCCTCTCACCCCTGCCGCGGCCAAGCCCCTGACGGACCGTGAACGGGGCGGGAGCGTGGGTCCAGATGGAGTGGCCAGGGCAGGCCGCCGTGCCCCTGGGGGCGGGGAGGGAGGAGGGGCTGTCGGGCAGGTGCGCCAGGCTGGGCAGAGGGTGTGGGGTGCCGAGCTCGGGGCAGCCCCGGGGGCCTGTGACGACGGCTCGGGGGTACGGGGTGGTGGGCATGGGGTGGGCCGCAGCTGGGGGGCCCTTCTGTCCCTGCCGGCACCTTTGCCTCCCTGGGCTCCGGGGCAGGAGGGGCGTCAGCTGGGGTTGCAGCCAGGTCTCGTTATACTAAACGGGGGAAAGCGGTGCTCCTGGCCAGGCAGAGGGAGGGGCTGTGGGCCTGGGCGGCTCGAGTGCTCACAGGTGCGGGGGGTGGGGGGGGAGTGGCAGGGAGTCTGCGTCCACTGTTGGGGTGTGCATCTGGGGGTCGGTGTGACGGCAGCTCTGGATGGCAGCTGGGCTTGTGGGGCCCTCGGAGTGG
The DNA here is from genome assembly GCF_026419965.1 of Kogia breviceps. NCBI lineage: Eukaryota > Metazoa > Chordata > Mammalia > Artiodactyla > Physeteridae > Kogia > Kogia breviceps. The sequence goes on along the minus strand of NC_081315.1, from coordinate 146,746,407 downwards.
CTGCCCCCCATCCCCGCCAGCACCCCCATTCCTGACCATGTTTTCACAGCTGAGGGTGGAGGAGGTAGGAGGAGAGAAAGGGGCGACACCTTCCCCGCCCGTTCCCTTGACGTCCAGCCCCCCTCTTGGGGTGCGACCCTGCCCCAGCCTGCCTTTGCCCCGCGTCTGCCCTGCCTGCACCATGTGCAACCTGCCTGTGCCCGCAGCTTCCTAGGGCTGTGACCGCGGGTGGGTGCAGGGCTGGGCTTCCCGGAGGAGGTGCTCGCGGGGAAGGCGCTAAGGCTGCGTCGGCTGCCCCCACCCACACGCCCTCCAGGGGCCTGCAGGTCTCCAGCTCAGGCCTCAGTTTCCCCGTGGCTGAGGGGTGGGAGGCCTTGTCCAGGTGGAACAACAGGGCTTGTGTTTCCCAGGCTAAATATAGAGCTGCAGCAGCCGTGCTGGCAGCCAAAATTCCCAGGAATCTGGGGGGCCAGGCCTCCCGCTGGTGAGCCTGCTGGGGGGTCTCTGCAGAGGCTGGGGTGGGGGGCAGGGCCCCAGCCTCGTGTCTGGGTCCCCCGGAGCCCGGGTGGGGGTGGGGAGGGGTGAGGCTGGCCACTGAGGGGAGGGGGGCTGTTTGCTTTAGGATAAGGCTGGCTCCAGCCGGGGCCTCTGGACGGGCGCTGCCTTGTCCCCCTCACTGCTCACAGGCCGGCCCATGGGGCCCATCTGGCGGTCACTTGGCTCTGTCCCTCCGCTCCGCAGGACCGAGGGTGGCGTCCCTGCCACCCAGTAGGTGCCCCCCAACGAGGCCTCCTCTGGCGGGTGGGGAGAGGGAGGGGCCGCACTGTCAGGCTGGTGCTTTCTCTGCCACTGATGTGGGCTCCTTCGGGGGTCGGGGGTGTTGAACCAGCGCCCAGTGGTGCCCCCATGATGCCGCTGGGACAGGCAAAGCCCCAGCAGGGAGGGATGCTGTTCCTCGTGCGGGCACCATCCTCCCCACACGCTTTCCGGGCCATTGCATGTGTCTGTGTGGACGTGTGTGGGTCCGTGTGCCTGTGCTTGTGTGTGTGTGTGTGTGATCCTTGCACCCAGGTGTCAGCCCGGGAAGGGCTGGGGGTGCCCTTTTGTCCTGCAGCCTGGGAGGCCCCTGTGAATATGGTGGAATTTCAGGCAGTGACAGGTGGTGGACAGGGTCTGCCTGGGAATGAGGCCCGGACCCTGGGCGGCCTGGGGGGCCTCAGAAGGTCCACCTGTCTGGGGGCCCTGAAGCATCTCCCACTGCGAGCTGGGTAGGTGCCTGCGGGTCCCTGGAGACGAGTGATTAGGGAGAGGCGGGTATCAGGGGAAGCCAGAGGGCTGGCTGGCTGGCTGGCACCTCTGGCACGGCCCACTGTCCAGGGGCTGCACGGAGGGGATGGGGCCACCCAAATGGGGCAGGATGTGGAGGGGGGAGGCTGTAGAGGGAAGGTGCCTAGTGTCCCTGTGTCCCTCACACCCCAGTCCCCTGGAATCAGAGACTCGGGACCCCCTCCCCACCTGGGGCCCCAGAGAAGCTGAGCCCTGGACTGTCAGCTCCCTCCGTCCAAATGGGGATGGCCCCCGACCCTCCCTCCACGCACCTCGGGCAGAGGCGACGGGGGCCCGTGCTCTGTGAGAGTCCCTGGGAGCTACAGTCTCTGGGGGACCCACAGGAGCACTTTGGTTGCAAAGCGGCAGCAGAACCAGCTGGCAATTGCATGTTGAAGAAACACCAGCTGGTTATTAAAAACACATGCCGCTCTCAGGCCCTGGAGCGATAGCATCTCAGAGCAGCCGCGCCTCCGGCACCTCCGTGTGGCCAGGGCTCGGGACGCGGCCTTCCCGGCCTGGAGTGGCTGCCGTGTGGGGTGGGTGCCCCTTCCAGTGGCTGGTGGGCGGAGTCCGGGGAGCCAGGCCCAGCCAAGCCCCTGGGAGGGGCAGCTGGGTGCCCGTGGCGGCCTCTCCTGGTGTGGAGGGACGGTGGGTGGGTGACCACGTAAGAGCCGTCCACCCTCGTGGTCTTCCTGCGGTGTAGGGGCTGCAGACCAGCCCCAGCTCAGGGCGTCAGGCACGGGGGCGCGGCGGGGAGGGGACGGAGGGTCCACCAGGAGGCAGCTCCATCGCCTCCTGGCGTCCGCAGCGGCCTTCCCGGCTGGCCCGTCTCTCGCTGCCCTCTAGGCCTGCGCATCCCCTTGTCCCTGGACTTGACTCCGGAGGAAATGAGGCAGGGTGGACCCGGGCCGGTGGGGACAGGGGTGGGCTTCTTCCCGCTGGTGCAGGGCACCCTGGCCTCAGCCCAGGACTCAGGCTTCTCCCATGGCTGACGGCGGTCGCCCGGGGCTGGGATGCCCAGCTGCTTGCCCTCCGACTCCAGGGCCTTGGTGACCTGGTGTGGCCTGGCTGGCAGCAGGGAGGCTCTTGTCCAGGCAGACAGGCCTGGTTTGATGCAGCCCAGGCACACACAGGCACAGACGTGGGCCACCAGACGCAGGGACGCTCGCACGTGCGCGCACACACACACACACACACACACACACACACACACACACGGGCTGCCTGCAGGGACGCGGGGGGGCCGCCCTCGCTCGCCTGTGGACGTGCGTCCTGGGCGAGCCGCGTCCAGCTCCCGTGCGGGGCCGCAGTGGGCCCTGGGTGAACGCCGCCTCCTGTGGCCTGCGAGCGGGTAGGTGTATCTGGGTGGGGCCCTGGGGTGGGGACCCGGCAGGGACGGCCCTCCCCCCGCTCCCAGCGCCCAGGCCTGCCTGGGCCCCGACCGGCCCCCTGCCGGTGCCCTCCTCCCTGAGCGAGCCCTCTGGCCCCACAGGCCCCCCGAGGATGGCGGACAAGGTAATCCCGCGGCAGGTGGCCCGGCTGGGCCGCACTGTGCGGCTGCAGTGCCCCGTGGAGGGGGACCCGCCGCCACTGACCATGTGGACCAAGGACGGCCGGACGATCCACGGCGGCTGGAGCCGCTTCCGCGTGCTGCCCCAGGGGCTGAAGGTGAAGGAGGTGGAGCAGGAGGACGCGGGCGCCTACGTGTGCAAGGCTACGAACGGTTTCGGCAGCCTCAGCGTCAACTACACCCTCATCGTGATGGGTCAGTGCGGGCCGTGCCCGGGCGGGGTCTTGCTGTGCGTGCCCAGTCAGCTCGGGCGGGGAGGCAGAGCTTCCCTGGGTGCCCACCCCTCACCCTGCATGGGCTCGGCCCACCGCCCCCAGGACCGGACCCGTCCTGCTCCCCGCCTCTGAGCCCGGGACACCACCCCCAGGCCGGGCCCCGCCCCCTCAGGCCTCCCCTTGGGCTTCCCCTTCCTCCCGACCCCTTCTCCCCCAAAGTTCTGCCGACCTGGGGGCCAGGGCTGGCTGGGGGCGGGGCGGCAGGAGTGGGTGTGGGGGCCCCAGGTGGGGGTCCCACCGAAGGGCAGCCTGCTGGGGCAGGCGGGCGGCAGCCTTGGCGTCGGCCATGGCTTTGAGGCTCAGGTTTCGGAGTTCAGAGGGGCCGCTGGGAAGGAAGGGCCTTCTGTTCTCCTCTGCCTCGGGGGCCCGGGCTCGGGGACTGGGCGGCGCCCCCAGCAACATGCCCTCCACTCGCTGGTACCAGGCGCTGGCGCCTCGCCCTCCCCCCTGGGCTCCCGGGAGGGTCCCTCGGGGCAGGCTCCCTGGCAGCACAAAGGAGGAGCCTGACCCACGCACCCCTCGCACCCCTCCACTGGGCTCCGGGGTGGGGTCTGAGCGCCTGGCCTTGTTCCTGGGCCGTGGAGGCGGCGGCTGTCACTGGGAGGGGTCATTCCTCAGCACGCCGCTCCCCCTCAGGCCCCACAGGCCTCCTCTGGGCTGTGGAATGGGAATACTGTGGGTGTCCCCCCAGCGTCCTTTCAAAGGGGAGGATGACCAGGCGGTATGCGAGCCATGTCAGCTCACCGAGCCCTCGGCCCCTTGATGTGGGCTAGGGTTACTGCAGCTGCCGGCCGGGCCTGGTCCCCACCGCCCCCCAGCCCTGCAGACCCCCCGGAGCCAGGGTGGGGGAGCCAGATCTCCATCGCACCCACGCCTGTCGGGGTCACCTGCACCCAGGGAGTGCGCCGGGTGGGCGGCTCCTGCCCAGCTGTCTCTGGGATTCTGAGACGTGGGTGTGCACCCATGGCCTGCTGCTGGCGTTTCTAGAGCTTTCCCAGCTGGGCCTGAGGCTGGGGCCCGGGAGCTAGTCCTGGGGTCTTAACAGGGGCTGCCGAGGCCCCTCTCATGCACCCTCCCCTCTGCAGACGACACCAGTCCAGGAAGGGAGAGCCCGGGGCACGACGGCTCTTCCGGGGGCCAGGAAGACCCAGCCAGCAAGCAGTGGGGTGAGCGAGGGACGGACGTCACCATCTAGGTCGGGGGGTGGGGCTGTGCCTCCACCCCAGGGCCCGCTGACTTCTGTGCCCCGCCCGCTCCCCTCCATCCCGCGCAGCCCGGCCCCGCTTCACGCAGCCCTCCAAGATGAGGCGCCGGGTGATTGCGCGGCCCGTGGGCAGCTCCGTGCGGCTCAAGTGCGTGGCCAGTGGGCACCCGCGGCCCGACATCATGTGGATGAAGGATGACCAGGCCTTGACGCGCCCGGAGGCTGGTGTGCACAGGAAGAGGAAGTGGACCCTGAGCCTGAAGAACCTGCGCCCCGAGGACAGCGGCAAGTACACGTGCCGCGTGTCGAACCGCGCGGGCGCCATCAACGCCACCTACAAGGTGGACGTGATCCGTGAGTGCCGGGGCCGGGGGTGGGGGTGGGCTGGCGCCCGGGGGCTGTGCCCAACGCATGTCCCTGCGCAGAGCGGACGCGCTCCAAGCCCGTCCTCACGGGCACGCACCCCGTGAACACGACGGTGGACTTCGGAGGCACGACATCCTTCCAGTGCAAAGTGCGCAGCGACGTGAAGCCGGTGATCCAGTGGCTGAAGCGCGTGGAGTATGGCGCCGAGGGCCGCTACAACTCCACCATCGACGTGGGCGGCCAGAAGTTCGTGGTGCTGCCCACGGGTGACGTGTGGTCGCGGCCCGACGGCTCCTACCTCAACAAGCTGCTCATCACACGCGCGCGCCAGGACGACGCGGGCATGTACATCTGCCTGGGCGCCAACACCATGGGCTACAGCTTTCGCAGCGCCTTCCTGACCGTGCTGCCCGGTGCGTGGGCCCCGCCCTGCCCCGCCCCTCCCCGCCCGGGCCACGCCCACACGTGACGCTCCCCGCCCCGCCCCCTCCTCGGTTTCTCCTGCAGACCCCAAGCCGCCAGGGCCGCCCGTGGCCCCCTCGTCCTCGACCACCAGCCTGCCGTGGCCAGTGGTCATCGGCATCCCAGCCGGCGCCGTGTTCATCCTGGGCACCGTGCTCCTGTGGCTCTGCCAGGCCAAGAAGAAGCCATGCGCCCCCGCGCCTGCCCCTCCGGCGCCTGCGCATCGCCCGCCCGCGACGGCCCGCGACCGTGGCGGGGACAAGGACCTGCCGGCGCCCCCTGCCCTCGGTGCCGGCCCCGGTGTGGGGCTGTGCGAGGAGCTCGGGCCCCCGGCGGCCCCCCAGCACCTGCTGGGCCCGGGCTCGGCCGCCGGCCCCAAGCTTTACCCCAAGCTCTATACGGACACGCACACGCACACGCACTCACACACGCATTCGCACGTGGAGGGCAAGGTCCACCAGCACCAGCACATCCACTACCAGTGCTAGGGTGCCTCGGGGCGGGCTGGTGGAGGCCCGGCCAGCGGACAGGCTCGGGGCGGAGGGCCACAGAGGAAGACGGGCGGCGGGTGAGAGGCGCCCCGCGTGAGACACACACACACACACACACCTGGACGCACACACATGCATGACGTACCTCTGACACACACACACCATTACACACACACACACACACACTGAGACTAAGAAGCCTTCGGGAAGGTCTGTATTGTAACTCTGCAGTGCGCATGTAGCGATGGGCTAGCTCATGAAGGAATCCCTTGGCCCCGTGATAAGGATTTCATGGGGGCCATGGTCACCCCCCCACCCCGGCCTGGCAGGAGATCTGAGAGGCACCCTGGCTTTGCAAACCAAAAACTCCGACCCCTTCCCTACGCCTGCCCGCCTGTGTCCCTGCCCAGGCTATTTTTGCCACCACCTGTCCTGGGTGTCCAGGAGTCCACCAGTGCCCTGGGCAGGGGGGTCGGGCGGAGCAGTCCTAGGCCCTGTCCTGAGAGGCCGGAGCTGGCTGGGGGTGCCTCCCGTCCCACTGCCAGAGAGAAGGGGCCCTTGATATTTATATTTAAGAAATTAAGATAATAATATTAATAATGATGAAAGGAGGGCTGGGCCACAGAGACTTGGCCTCTTCTGAGGCCCAGGACCCACCTGGCCTTTTGGCCACGCTGGATGTCCACCTCGGGACCGGGCATCCATCACCCCACTACCCGTGGCGGCCCCAGGCCTCTGTAATTTTATATGAGTTTGAGCTGAAGCTTCGTATATTTAATTTATTTTGTTAAACAAGAAAATGTGCATCCTTTCCTCTAAGCTGGTGTTTCTTCCTGTGTCTGCATCTGTGCGCGTGCGCGTGCCTGTTCATAGGGTGGATGCGGGAGCTCTCGGGAGCCCCGTCACCAGGCCTTAGGCGCGGGGGCTGAGGCCTGTGGGTCCCCAGGGCCCGCCATCAGTGCTGTGAACTGAAGGACTCTTCCCCACTCACCTGCCTGCGCCTCCTTGGCCAGCCAGAGCCCTGCACATCTGGCCCGGGGGGGCCCCCTCTCTGTACTGGTGTGGTCCCCCAGCCCTCAGTGCGGGGCCCGTGTTTCTCCCGTCCCACATTCTGGGGTTCCCTGGGTGGCCTTGGCGGGGAGGTGGGCTAGGGCCAGTTGCCTGCAGGGCACCGTCCACCCTGGGTGTGCAACCGTGGCCTCGCTCTCCGCAGGAGGAGACTGAGGCTCTGACTCACCCAGCCAGCAGGCAGGGGTTGGGTTGGCCCTGGTCCAGAGGCCCTGGAGCATCTTAAGAAAAGCACTAAGAGCCAGCGTGATTTTAGCAAAGCCCCCGGCGCGGTGTGTCGGAAGGTCGGCAGGAGGGGCGAGGCCGAGCCGCTGGTCCTCAGCGCTTCAGGAAACAAGCCCAGGCTCTGCCTGACCTGCCGGTCGGGGCGCCCGCCATCCTGCCCAGGCAGCGCTGGGCCCACGGCTAGGGCCGCGTCTCCCCTCCTCCGTGCCTTGGCAGTAAGCTGCCGTCCGCCCCCCACCTCCTCCCCAGCTCCGGGCTGGGTCCCCTCCCTTTGCTCTAGTCTCCCAGGGCTCAGTCCCCAGCCCCCTTTTGCCCTTCCTCCACTGGGACCCCCGTGCAGTTCAGGATGGGATCCCCTGCCCTTCTCAACCTCCCCATATCCTTCGGCCTCCCAGGGCGGACCCCGCTCCTGTCTCTTAGGAGGCAGGGGCTAGCTCTGAGGTAAGCCCCACTGGGGTGGTCCTGACTCCGTGGGCAGTGGCCACGCTCTGGCCTGGTGATGGAGACCTGGGGCCTGGCTGGCTGTGGGGAGCCGGGCGGCAGTGGCCAGGTGCGTGGGGTGGGCTGCAGGCAGCCCACAGCTGGTGACCGAACAGATGTTCCCCAGACAGGACAGGCTGCAGCCGACGCCTGGTTGGGTTTCAGTCTGAGGGGGGAGGGTGGGGAGAGGGTAGCCTCAGGCTGTGGGCCATCTTTGGGTCACAGGGGCTGAGCTGCCTCCTGCCCAGCACCCCTGAGGGTACAGTCCCCCAGCACCTCAAGGAGACTCTGCCACCCCCAGCCTTGTGCCCTTCTTGGCCTGCGGGACAGTGCTGTCCACCTGGGCTCACGGGGCCACCCTCGTCACCTGCCCCAGGGAAGCCGGGGGGGGGGCTAACGACCTGACAGGCCCATGGGGGCCCCGGGTCCTGGTTCTCGGGAGACCAGTGGCTCCGGGTCCATCCCCCAGTGCCCTTTCAGGAGAGAGGGCTGCCGATGGGCTGGTCATTCTGTGGACATGTTAGGGTGCCTGGCTGGGCGGAGCATCTGGGCGACCAGACAGACCCATCCTCTTGGGGCTGCTCGGCCACCACGAAGCCCACCAAGACGGACGTCTGCTCACTGGGCCTCCGACTGACCGGCCCCCCTCCCTTTCTGCCCAGCTCCCCCTCTTCCTTCCCTCTCCCTGGCGCCCCGCCCCCCTTGGGGGCTCCCGGGTTGTGCGGGGGCGGAGCCAATGGGAGCACGAGTGGGCGGGGCCAGGCAGCAGGCGGGGCCGAGGGGAGAGTCTTTGTGCCCCGAAGGGCGAAGGGCGGGGAGCCCAGAGTGGCGCGAGGTGGGGCGCCCCGCAGGGCTTCGCCTCCTGGGTTCTGAGGCACCGCGCCCTGGCTTCTCCCGCCACAGTTGCCCCTCCACAAACACCAAGGCCAGGCCCTAATGTGCCCTTGGCCACAGGCAGAAAGACCAGCGCACAGCCACCCGTGATGCTACCAGGACCCCCGACAGGAACAGAAGTGCCTCCCGTGCCCAGCTCTGTGGGGTTCCCTGTGGGGTGGGAGTGGGGGCCCCCAGTCTCAAGGGAGAGGAGGGGGATCCAGCTGTGTCTCAGAGTGACTCCCAGGCCAGGCTGGGAGTCATGTCTTGATCTGATTTCACAGCCACTAATGGCTTGTGCTGTTGGGGTTCTGAGAGCCATTTGGGCCGAAACTCCCGATGTCCATGGTGGGGGTGCTGGGTACTGGGTGGGTGGGTGCTGGGTACTGGGTGGTGGGGGTGGTGGGTGGTGGGTGGTGGGTGTGGTGGGTGCTGGGTGCTGGGTGCCGGGTGAGTGGGTGCCAGGAGGGAGGAGCCCCATGGGCCAGGCCTGCATCTTCCCTCCGATCTGGGCTGTGAGAAGCTGGTCCCCTTGAAGCCTGGTGAACCTGAAAGGGCGGCCCAGGCTCTGACACCCTCGGGTGTGACTGCTCCCTCCCCACCCCCAAGCCCTGCAGCCCAGCCCTCCTGGCTTCAAAGGGGTGGCCGAGAGTCTTCTGCAGCTGTCCCCGAGGGGGGGCCTGAGGCTGATGTCCAGGGACCAGGCCACGTGACAGAAGCTGAAGATGAGGGGACGTGGGGCCACCACAGCCCCGTGGACCTGGGGTTGGGCGGGCCTGGCAGGGGATCAGAGCCTTGTCTGGGGACCAGACCAGGGGACCTGGGACCGAAATGCAGGATGTAGGACACAGGAAAAGGGGCAGGAACATAGGACATGGGGTTGGGACCAGCACAGACGCGACCTGGGACTCGGGGCGTGGGGTTAAGGACCGGCAGGTGCCAGCCAGGCTGCCCCAGCCCCCTGGGTGGCGCTGCTCGGGGCTCGCAGGTCCCAGGACCTGCTGCGGGGGCTGAGGTGGCATGGAGGGGCCGGGACCTGAGGGGCCGAAAGGTGAGCGCCCCTGGCGGACCTTGCCCAGACCCAGGGCGTGGGCTGGGCTGCCCTGCCCTGGGACACACGGGCCTGTGGGGTGGGCTACTGCAAGGCGGGGTACGGAAACAGGGGACTCCCACAGGGTCAAGCTCGTGCGGGGGCCGGGCCCCTGGGCTGGGCTGGGAAGCAGCCTCCACCCCATGCCTGGCACCAGCACCTGGCACGTCCCTGCTGCATCTGGTGGGCAGGGACCGAGGCTGCTGATCACGGGGAGGGGCGAGGATTGGGCAGGGCAGGGGCGGGGCCTGGAAGCTGGGGGCTCCCTCTGTGCCCCGTGCTGACCTCACCCGGTGCCCGGTGCCTGTCCCGTTCAACCGCCCAGGCCTGGCTGGGCTCAGGGCCCTCACAAGACGGGCCGGGCGTCAGGGGAGCCGAGGGCCAGGGCCTCTCCTGGGAGCCCTGCGAAGGTTGCTGCATTCCTTCCCCAGATTCAACCCCCATCCTGCCAGCCCCACCCAGGTTGTCCCCCAGCCCGACGGCTGCCCCGCTGAGCCCTGTCCAGTCCCGCCTTGGCTCAGAGACCTCCACGAACCGGTGCTCCCCCGGCCCAGGCACCCTGGCCCCTGGACTGCCGCTGTCTGTGGAAGGGAGGGTCGACCTCCCATTCAGGCCAGCACGTGTCAGTGACCCCAGGTGGGAGATTGCAAGGGTCCCCAGACCTGGGAATTTGGGGCCGTGGCGGTGGGATCTGCCTCCCGAGGGGCTTCTCTTGTGGAGACCCCCGGGGGGTGGCGCCCAGTGGAGCCCTGGGTCAGCAGCTTCCGATGCCTTTTTCTGGCTGTGTTGCCTGGGGTCACCCGGGGTCGTGCCCAGTGGACTCAAGAGCCCACCCCCCAGGGGCTGCTGAGCAGCAGCCCGGCCCAGACCCTGCAGCAAGTGGCGCCCCGGGCAGCGGCCCGCACCCCGGCACCGCTGATCTGAGGCGTGGAGGCCGCTGACACAGGACCTGCACTGGCCCCGGCCGCGTGTGCCCATCCGCCGCGAGGCTGCTGACGACCAGGCCGGCGCCTCGTGCCCCCGCCCGGGCGGCCTGGGCGGCCTGGGCGGCTGGGGGGAGGCTGCTCTGCCGGCGCCCATCCTGTACCAGCTGGGGCAGGAGGAGGCCCTGGCTCGGGGCTCTTCAGCACACTCCTGCGTCTCAGGGTGTCGGCTGGCTCCTTTTGGGGGGTCTCGTCTCCGGCACTTGTCTGGGGTGACAAGGCAGAGCGTTTGGGTCAGGCCGGTGGCCAGCGCGGCGGACTGATGCCCCCGCGGCAGGGGGTCTCGGGCCGGGACACACGTGGCCGCTCCTTGCTCGATCTGTGCTCAGTCCTGCCTGGTCCCTGCCCAGGGCTCCGCCCCATCTCCGGGCCGCGGGCGTCCACCCCAAGGGGCGGCGCTGACCCACGTTCCCCCACGCCCACTGCACCTTGAAGACATCTGAGGGCCCTACCAGCCTCCCAGACAAGCCCTGGGGGGGGGGGGGGTGCGTGCTGGCCTGGCTGCATGGAGCAACTTCAGGTTAGGACCAGAGGTCCCCCCGCCCACCCCATGGTGGCTGGGCGCAAACACACTTGATCCCAGGATGGGGTGGGGGGATCCATGAAAGGTCCAGCGGCTCTGGTAAGGGCGGGGACGGGGCAAGACCCCCTGGCACCCAGACAGCTGTATGCCCCACCCCCGCTCGCTCCACAGCCTGGGGCATCTGGCCCTGGGCCTGCAGGTGGTGACAGCTGCCAACAGCTGGCCAGAGGGGCGGGGCTGCTTATCCTGAGTCAGGGGTGGGGGATGGAGAGGGTCCGGTTGGGATGGCTCGCCGCCGTTGAAGGGGAGGCAGAGCTGGCCTCCTCATGTCCCCCAGATGCCATCCCGGGGCCCTAGAGAGACCCTGGCGGAGAGCACAGCCCGGGAGAACGGGACAGGCAGGGGGTATCTTTGCCCTGGTGCCAGGGCTGTGGACCCCCGGAGGCGGCATCTGCCTCTGCGGGGTCCCCAGGGTCTGGGGGCTCCGTGCCGGGGGTGGGCAAGGCCAGTGGGTGGGGGTCTTTGCTGGAAAGCAGCAGCGTCCACCCTGAGGGCAGGCAGTGCAGGTGGGTTTCGGTGGGGAGGCCCTGGCGAGGGTGGAGGCCCCCCGCTGATGCTGTCTCTTCCCCCAGCTCAGGGACCCCTGAGCTTCCTGGAAAACTGGCAGCCCCTGTCAGTGGGTCCCTGGAGCCCGGGCCTCTCGCTTGGGACCGCTGCCGCATCCCCCCGGGCCCTCCCTAGTTCTGCCCAAGTGCTGTCCCCCAGTGGCCTTTTCACGAAGCCCGCCAGCCCTGCTGGAGCGCCCCCTCAGGCACGCCGTGGGGACCTGGTTGGGGACGGCTTTACGCTCCCAGCAGCACCAGGGCCACCCAGCTTTACGCGGGACCTGATGAGCGAGGGCCAGTGAGCTCTTGGTGGCCGTACCCCCTTGCCCCCCCTGCTCCCCGGGTCACAGGGGGGTCACGGCCAGCCTCCAGGACTGCTCGCGTGACCCAGCCGCTGGCAGAAAGTGTAGCTTGCGGTCAACTGCCAGGGCCTGGGGACAGGAAGATGAGAGTCTGGGGGGTGACCACCCTAGCCCCTTTGGGCCCTGGGAGGCAGGCAGGGAGCCGGGACCCCGGGAGGCAGGCAGGGAGCCAGGACCCCAGCCTCAACCCTCACCGTGCTCTGTGCAGCCAGAAAGCGCCCGGCAGCCCCTCCCACCCAGCGTGCACAGGCCGTCCTCTCGGGCCAGCGGCCTCTCTGTCACAAGACCTTAGGCAGCTCCCCAGCTACTCTGACCCTCGGTCTCCTCTTCTGCGGCCTGGACGAGAGGACCCGGCTCAGGGGCTGGTGGGAGCCTTTGGGGCCTGCCTGGGTAGGAGGTGAGCTCAGGCCTGGGCCCAAAAGGCACGGAATGGCCCTGGTGGGGGGGTGGGGGGGGGTGGGCAGGACCTTAGCCTGGACCCAGGCCCAGAGAGGGCTGGGGCGGCACCGGGCTCAGCAGAGGCAAATTCCTTCTTCCTTCACAACTTTTTCCTCTTATTTTGTTTCCAGTTTCTTCCCAAAGCCGTCCTCCGCTGTTCGTTCCTGGAGCCCCTCCAAGACCATCGGCACCGGCTCCACTCGCGGCCACAAAGCTCCTTTGACAGTGTTGGCGGGAGCTAAACCAACAGTGGGGGTGGGGGAGGGGGAGGAGGCAGGGGACACGGGATGCCCCAAGCGGAGGCCTCTGGGCGTCTTCTGGGGGCAGGGCTCCACGGGGTGGGGGTTGCGCCGGGTGGGTGGGGAGGACCCCATTTCTGGTGGGGCGGACGTTGGCCCCCCTCCGCCTGCCTAAGCCCAGCCCCTCCAGGCTCCTCTGGCTGAAGCGCTGCTCTGAGCGGCCCGCCGGCCCCGGCTGCTCTGGGGGAGGCCTGCGGACATCCCGGGTGTGCGTGCCGGCCAGGCAGGGACGGGACCGCCTGCTAGAGGTCTGCCGCCACGGGACCCTGGGCCCAATGGGCAAACGGGATGGCGTTGGCCTCGGACTGTCGGCGCCCTGCCACTGTCCCCACCTGTAGGCTGCGCAGGGCTGGGGCTCTGGGGCCCCCACGTGCACACAGCAGCGCTCGTTAAACGTTTGCCAGGGGCGTGCTGGACGCAGGACGCCGGGCGCAGTTCCTCGGCTTCCTTTCTGCCCACTTGGAAACTGAGGGCCCTGGCCCCCGTGGCCCCCCAGAAGCCAAACCTGAGGGTCGGGCATCCCCAGATGCCTAGTGACAGGGAGGCCTGGCTGCACGGACAGCAGGGAGTGTCTGTCTCTGGTCCAGAGGGGCAGGTGGGTGGTGGTGAGAGCCACAGGATATGGGGGGCCTGGGCTGGGCCGGGGCCGGGGCTGCAGAGCCGTGCTCTGGGGACAGGAAGTGCCTGCCCAGGAGAAGGTGAGGGGCGGGCACAGCCGAGACGCCTGGCTGCTGCTGCTGGACTCAGGGAGGCCAGCCGGGCGGGTGGCGGGCCAGCGGGGCTCTGGACAGGCTCCCAGGCTCCCGGGCCGCGGCCGGTGCCCGTGGCCGCCCGCTCGCTGAGCCCTCGCAGCTCGGTCGGAGGAGCCTCGCTTGGCTACAGACACAAGCGGCGCCCATGGGGCCCTGCAGGGGCAGCGGCCGGGCGGGGAGGGGGCCCAGAAGGAGGCACAATCCACCCTTTGTTCCCGCGGCCGCCTGGAGCCTTCGGGCCAAGAGGAAATGAGGGGAGCGCCAGCCAGCAGCCCTCGCCTGCCCAGCAGCCCTCGCCGCCAGGGCCCCGCGGACGCCAGGGCCCCGCGGACGCCAGGGCCGGGCCCAGCAGAGGAGCTGGAGGTCCCAGTGGCCCGGACCTGGAGGCCCACAGCCCTCTGCACCATGCACGCCCACCTCAGGAAGGCCCGGCCACGGCCCCAGCCCCTCACCCCGAGAGCCTGGCCACTGCAGAGGGCCGTGGCCAGAGCACAGGCCCCGGGCAGCCACTGCTGCAGACTGAGGCCGGCCCCGTCCGTGGCCTCCCCCCACACTCCCTCCTCTCTCCTCTCCTGGCCGCTGACAAGCGCCTGTGCCTTTCCTGGCCAAGGGGGGATCGAGGGAGGCAGGGTCTGTCTGGCTGGGGGGCTGGCCCACACCCCACCCTGCTCTTCACCGCTCCCTAGAGCCCCCTGGACGTGACCTGAGGGTCTGCGGCCCATTCTTGAAGCAGCCAACCTCCTCCCTCCCCCCGGGGGGCCGCGCTCTGGGCTTGGAGCATCGTCCAGGCAGCCTGGGCCCTGGTGGGAGCGTGTGTGCACGTGCGCGTATGGGTGTGAGGGGCCTGGGACCCCTTCCGTCCCCTCCCTCAAACGTGTCTTCGCTCCACGCACCTTCCTAGAGGGGCCTGGGGCAGGAGGTGTGGGGCCAGAGGACCGCCAGCAGCCTTGCTTGTGAGGCTGCCTGCTGGGGTCTCCCCTGGCGTCTCCAGGGCAGGCCGGCCCAGTGGGGCACCGCGGGCTGCCCGACGTCTCCATCTCGGATGCATTTCAGCCTCTCCTTAGCCTGTGTGGAGGCTGAAAGGTGACCCCCGAGGCCCCTTTGTTGCTCCGAGATCCGTATCTCCCCCGGGAAGGGCTGACTCTGCCCGGTGGGGCACCCGGGGGGGCCCAGCTTTGCTGCTCGCAGGCAGAGATCCCACCAGTCCAGACAGCAGAGCAGGTGCCGGCCTGGGGTCCCACCGGAGGCACAGCAGCGTTCGGGTCACCTGGCAGGAGCACCTGCGGGTGAACCCCCGGTGCAGCCCTGGTGCCCATCTACGGCTCAGGTCTGGGTGCTGGACCCTCTGAGACGGCGTGGGGCCTGAAGGGCACCCAGAGCGGGGAGGCTGCGGCGCACGGGGCTCTCACCACATCCCTGAGGCCCAGGCTAAGCCAGGTGGCCAGGATGGGGGCCCAGGGATGGCGGCGGGGGCGGCAGGCAGCCTGCAGTTTCCTCCGCCTGATGCCAGACCTGAGTTCACTCCAGGGGGCCCAGTCTCAGCCCCCAGCAGGGTGGGACTGAGGATGAGGGACCTGCCATGGGCTGGGGTCCTCGGGGTGAGGGGCGGGGCTCTGAGGCCTGGGAACCTGGCCACCCTGCCCTGCGAGGGGCGGGGCTCCGTGCCTGGGGAGGCGCGTGTGCACACGCGTGTGCGCGTGACAACCACACCAGCCGTCACCGGGGGCCGCATGGTCCCACGTAGACAACGAGAGCTAGGGCCCCTTGCTGGGCGTGGGGTGGGGAAAAGGCGCTGTGGTGTGCGAGCCCCGCCTGCCCTGGCCGAGACACCAGCCTTCCCGGCAGCGGCCAGCGCCTCAGCCCACGGCCCTGCGGCTTTGTGGGAGACTCTGATGCTCCGAGGCGCCCCTGCCCCCACCCCCAGCCCAGGCCCTGGGCCGCAGCGAACACCTGCACCATCCCCTGGCTGCGCAGGCCCCCTCTGCTTCCCTCCTGAGGCGGAGAGGAGGCTGGGCTCCGCACAGGGGGGCCCGGACCTGTGGCTCCCGCCCCTGGCAGGGCTGGCTTCCTGTGGCCCTCCTGGCCTGCCCTGTGCCCCTGGCCACCGGCGCTCGCCCAGGAGGGGGCCGCAGCGGTGCGATCCTGGGCTGCCCGCCCCGTCCACCAGGGCCTCCCCAAGCGACGTCCCCTCCTGCTGTCTGGCCAGGGCCACCGCACACTCAGGACGAAGGAGCGTGTCCCCCATTTTAGGGGAGGGCCCGCCACCACGGCTGGTCCCATGACCTCCTGGTCTCCCTGGAGCCCTCGAGGCGGGGGGGCGGCAGGTTTCCCTCTGGCCCCCCAGGCGTGCTGCCCCGTGGCCCCAGGCCCCTGACACCACCCAGCCCGCCCTCTGGGCCTGGAGGGGCCCTCAGCCCTCAGGCGGGGAGTCTGGGTCATGCAAGTCCCGCGGGGCCCACCTCCTGTGGCCCTTCCCCCGCTAGGGGCTGAGTGGTTTGATGTCCCTCCGGGAAAGAGGTGGCCATGATGGAGACCCATCTCTGCCCGCCGGCTCCTCTCAGCTCCAGGGACCCGCAGCCAGCGCCCAGGTGTGTCCAGCCTGCGGCGGCGGTGCAGTGTGGGTGGGGGGGGGGTCTGTCCTCCAGGGCACGTCTGTGTCAGGGACCTGGGGCTCCGTGTCCGAAGCAGGGGGCGACAGAGGCCCCTGTGGGGTGGGGGTGGGTGGTCCGGGGCCCCTACCCCTCTCTTTAGGGCCCAGGTCCTGGAGTGGGTGGTGGGTGAGGACAGCCCCGCTGGGATCAGGGACTCAAGGCTGGGGCTGGGGACCCCCTCTGTCTGCCCGACGCCGGCGCCTGGAGCGGTTGCAGGCTCCGCTCCACGAACAGCCCCGGAAGCACCACTGGGTGCCGGCCTCGGGGCCACGAAGCCATAAGCACCGTCCCGCGCTTCCACTGCTGAAGCCGACGCGAGTGGGGACAGCCGTTCCTCCAAGGAGGACAGGTGCGTGCGCGTGGGCCCAGCCCAGGGGGTCCTGGGGAGGGCGGGCGAGAACCACCGCCTGCTGGTGCCGGGGGTCACGCTCGGGGCGCCGGGCTCCGGGGCTTGGCTGTTGAGGGCCAAGTGCTTTGGCGGTCAGTCTCTCGCGCCCCGGCCGGGCGGCTGCAGACGGGTCTGGTGCCACCTGGGGTCGGAGCCAAGCGGAGGGCGCGGGGCGTGGTGCCCAGCCGCGGGGTCTTCCTCCCGGCCCTCGTGTCGGCCAGGCCGGCTGGGCAGCCCTGCCCTCACTCCGGGGCCGGGCTGGCGTGTGAAGGGGGCTCCGGCGGGTCAGGGCAGGGCAGGCGCTGCAGTGGGACCACCCGGCCGGGGGGGCGGCCGGCCTGGCGTGGCCCCGAGTGGGGTGTCGGCCTCACACGCCGAGGGGATTAGTGGGAAGCTTCTGGGCTCACGTTACAGTTTCCACTGGAAAAACAGCCCCATTTTGAACGCTGGCTCTGAGCTTTTAAATAATTGCAAATATATCCAGTTTCCTGAGCAGCGCTCACTCGGTGATGGCTGAGGCCCAGGGCAGCCGACGGAGGGCCAGGCGGCAGGCTGACCTGCAGTTCTGGGGAGACACCTCCGTCGGCCTGGCCGAGGGTCACTGGGGGCGCGGGCCCAGGTCCGGGGAGGTGGGGGAGCCGGGGCCGCTGTGGCCAGAGTAGGAGGGGGACGTCAGGAAGGGCTTCTCTGTCCCGTGGGGTCATGCGCCACCCAGGGCTTCGTGGGCTGCACCCAACCCCAATGTCAGGGGGGCCGGGCCCTGGGAGTCGCCGTCTCGGTCCCGTGTGTGCCCAGACGTCCCAGGCTGGACATGAGGACAGGGTGCGAAGCTGGGCTCCCGGGGTCTCGGGGTGCAGGGCGGTGGGTTTGCTCTGGGGCTCGGCGAGCTGTCACCTGTCACCTGGTGTTGCTGACACGCTGTGCGTGGAGGGGGCCGGGCTGGGTGTGCACGCACACGTCCGTGCCTGCGTTGAGTGAGCACACGGTGTGAGTCTGGGCGGGTCCCCAGCCTCCTCCACACTCGGGGGGCAGGGCAGGGCTCCAGCCACCAGTGCCCCCGGCACGACAGGGCGAACAGGCCTCCAGGGAGGACGCAGAGGTCCCGGGCTTCCTCCGTCTGCTGCCCTGGTCCCTGCGTGTCATCCATGCCCGACACCCCTGTCCAGGGGTGAGGGGTGCCCAGCGGCCCAGTGCAGGCCTGTGTACGTTGGAAAGCAGCAGACATTCTTGGTGCAGTGCGGCTGCCCATCCAGAAGTGCCCATGGGGACCCCTGCATCCACCGGCCACATTTCCAGGGTCACAGAAGCCTCTTTCTGATGCCAAAAACCTCTGGAAACGCTTCCAAGGGCTGGATTCAAGCTTTTCGCACTCGGAAGTGGGGCCGTCTCGTGTAGGATGGGAGGCTGGCGGCTCCGACACGTGCCCTCGCCGACTGCACTGCCTGAAGGGTGCTCCCAGCTTGGCGGTGTGGACAGGAAGTCGGGGGCCTGGGCAGAAGGTCTAGACGCCCAGTGGAAGCTCCTCTGGGCAGGAGAGGGAGGCGGTCCCAGGAAGGACAGCAGCCGAGGCCGTCCTTCAGCCCTGGGGGAGCCAAGTGCTCCTGTGATCCTGTGGGGGACTCTAGAAGCCTCGGTAACCCCAGCTCCTCCCCGGGGTGGGGGGCCAGCAGACGGGCCGGATGGGGCCCCCAGCACCAGGCCACAAGCTAGGAAACCACGGCTATGCTTCCTAACCGGGGCGTGACGCCCTCCGGCTCTACGCGAAAGCTGCCGATTCCAGCTCTGCGGAAAAGAAAAGCAACTCCGCTCCAGGGAGGCCCCCCCCCCCCAGCTCAGCCGCCAGGCTCCCAGATCGGTCCACCAGGGCCGCGGTGGCGAAAGCCCTGAGGCAGACTGTCTTTCTGCCAAATTCGGGGGCAAGATGTAGAAAACGCAGAAAACCAGCAGCAATAAAAGGAAGAAGATGCCTGCAGGAGTCAGCTTTGGAGGAAGATCTGGAAAGGCCCAGGCGCCGACCACCTGTCTGGAGGCCTCGCCGGGGCCCTGCTCGCGCCCGCCACGCTCACTCCCTGCCGGCCTGAGACTGGAGTCAGGACCAAGGCACCTGGGGCCAGAAACAGCAGCTGCCGACCCAGACCCAGGCCCCGGGAGCCAGACCAAGGTCCCGGGACGGCGTGCGGATGCCCCCAGCAGGGGCCGAGCGGGGGTTCCCGCCCACATTCCCACAGATGCGTGTGCACCTGTGCATCTACCCCGGCGTCCGCCTGTTGGTCACCGTGTGCCCAGCTCTGGTGCCGCCCCAGGCCAGGCTGGGGGCCCCTGCTCAGGGGTCCTGCGCCTCGTGGGGCTGGGGGACAGTGTCGTGGGTGCCCGGAGAGGGGAGGGGTTAGCCAAAGGTGCCGGAGTTGGCTGGGGAAGGTGCCAGCTGGACTCCTGGACACAGCGACCCAGGCATGTGGCCGCCCCACTCACATGTGGCGCCTGTGGCTGGAGTGTGTCCCGAGGGCCACGTCCAGAGGCCCACGCCGCTCTGGATATGAGGGTGAGGGGCGCCTCACCCAGAGCAGGGTCCTGCCCTGCTCAGCATGGGCCTGGCCACAGGGCAGCGCTGCGCCCCCTGCCGAGCCCGCACCCTCAGTCCTGCCCCGACTCCTGTGCTCTCCAGCCTCCCAGTCAGCCCCACCCTCTGCGGGGGCTCTGGGCACGCCAGCGACGCTGCTCTGGTTGGCGACACAGACTCAGCTCACCGTGTCACCAGCCGGCCCCTCTGCGGGAACAGTGCGGGGGCGGGGAGGTCAGTGGGGCAGCTCCGGCCTCTGGGCCCATGAAGCCACCAGCCTGGCCCGGTGACCGCAGGCGGGGAAGGCACTGGGCTGGGGGGGCGTTTCCCTTGGCAGCAACGTGTGCTATATAAAAACAGATTTCTTTCTTTTTTAAAAAAAAAATTATTTATTTATTTGTTTTTGGCTGCTTTGGGTCTTCCTTGCTGCGCACAGGCTTTCTCTAGTTGCGGCAAGCGGGGGCTACTCTTCGTTGCGGCACGCAGGCTTCTCACTGTGGTGGCTTCTCTTGTTGCGGAGCACGGGCTCAAGGCGCGTGGGATTCAGCAGTTGTGGTGCGTGGGCTCAGTAGTTGTGGCATGCGGGTTCAGTAGTTGTGGCACGTGGGCTCAGTAGTTGCGGCACATGGGCTCAGTAGTAGTAGTAGTAGTGCCATGGAGGTACCGACCTGCAGCCTTGGTGGCCGAACAGCTGAGGTCTCCCAGAGCCTCTCCAAACCAGGTAGGGACCCCACCCCCCTTGTCCAGGATCTGATCACTCACCTGGCCAGCAGCCTTTTGTCCCACTTAACGATGGTGTCACCAGAAGGAGGCGTGTGACCTGACTTCAAAAGCACAGGCTCGGGCTTCCCTGGTGGCGCAGTGGTTGAGAGTCTGCCTGCCAATGCAGGGCACACAGGTTCGTGCCCCGGTCCGGGAGGATCCCACGTGCCGCGGAGCGGCTGGGCCCGTGAGCCATGGCCGCTGCGCCTGAGTGTCCGGAGCCTGTGCTCCGCAACGGGAGAGGCCACGACAGTGAGAGGCCCGCGTACCGCAAAAAAAAAAAAAAAAAAAAAAAAAGCTCAGAGCCAGCATTCCACATTGGTGTTACACGGAATGTTTTAAACTGTGAAAATGGTGTTTCTACGTGTGAGCATCTTTAATTTCAGTGTGCCTTAAGGTTTTTTAAATCGTGGTAGACTCTACATATCACGAAATTTACTTTTTTTTTTTGCGGTACGCGGGCCTCTCACTGTCGCGGCCTCTCCCGTCCCTGGAGAGTGCTCGGGGTGCGGGCGTCGGCGTGAGCCTGCGCTTAGAAACTTCTGTCGCTATTGGTCAGGAGATTGCACATCTGTCGGATCTCATAAGAAGGAAACAGGCTTGTGCTTTTAAACTTTCACCTTCTGGTCATTTTAAATTTCTTTTAAAATGTCATCTTCTAGTGATTCTTTTCTTTGCTGCATTTACCCAAGTATGGCCCTGTGACAGGCTGGCAGTTTCAGAGCAAAAGCCCTTCCGCGTGGGGAGCGTGGGGCACCCGCATCCCGTTTCACGGGACCAGGCGCCTCCCGCGGCAGCTCCTGAGCCTCTCCCCGCCCGGCTGCCAGACTCGGCCGCGGCTTGGCGGCGCTCGCCTACCTGAAGCCCGTGCGTGTCTGCACAGGGGCGTCGGGACCCCCACCGCAGAGGATCCACTGCACCGTGCTTGCGTCCCTGAAATCCAAGGAGGCCGAGGGAGCCGTGCTGAGCGTGCAGGTGTGTCCGCACGGTGCTGGCCACCAGCAGGGGTGCCGACCCTCGGTGCCTGGAAGCACACGCGAGCGGTTCTGTGTCCGGATGCCTGCAACCGGCCACGAGAAAACGTCAGGTGAAGCCAGAATGAGAACCACTCTGCTTGAAAAACAGCCCTGGGCGTGCGTGTGCAGAGTACGTGTGCAGCCGAGTGGTGAAGCAGATGGACAGCTGCCCATGACGGGTGAGTCTGGGGAAAGGGTGGCCCGTCCTTGGCATCGATGTTACTTTGTAACTTTTCTGCGTGAGATTCTTTCCAAGTCGGAAGTTAGGAGGAAGGCTCGACCGGGGGGCCTGAGCAGACACTCTGGGGGCGAATGGCCGGTGTCCAGGTGGGCCGCGTCCAGAGCGCTCGCCTGCGTGCCGGCCGCACGCCCGTTACAGGCTGATGTGTGGTTTCCGTGCCTCGGGGCCTCTCCCGGGTGGCGGGCGCCGACTCACACAGATGGCGGGTGGGGCCCCGAGTTTGAAGCCTGGTGGGTCACCCGGCCAAGGGTGGCCGCTCCCGCCGAGGACCGTGGACGTTCCGGCCACAGGCCCCGACCCGCTGGGTGTCTTCCTTTATGGCCAGACCCCCAGGGGCCTGGGGTCCCCGGGAGGCGCAAACAGGGAGTACGGGGTGCCCGGCCTCCTCCCGCCACGCGCATCCTGGCCCCGCGGCTCCCTAAGCGCCACGCAGGGGCCTGGATTTACCACTGAAGAATTCTAGGAATTTCCTCTTAGTCTGAAAAGAAAGCTCCTTCAAAACCTCCTTCGCGTCCCGCCGAGGGGCGTGGAAGGGCCGCGGTGCTCTCCGCGGCGGCGGCCGTGTGCCTGTGTCTGGGGGTGGGGGCTCTGCTCCCAGGCGCCCCGCCCCAGCTCCTGCTCCCCTGGGGCCAGGCCCGTCGGGGAGGGCCTTGGTGGTGGATGGACGCTCCCTGGGAAGCCAACCCCGGGGCAGCAGGGGGCTTCTCTCCAGAGCTCAGCACCTCCTGGGGCTTCCTGTCTGTCTGGAGGCCTTTCTGGATTATTCTATAAAACTTGCTGTGGGCTGGCGGGTAGAAGCCACGGACGGTTGGCCCCTGGCTCCCTGGCTGGCGGCTGTTCACTTTGTGTGCTGGGAAATGGTGCTGTTCGGAACCCTTTCTTTCACCTTTGAAAAACACATCCAGCAGCTGTAAATTAATACCTAACTGGACACCATTTGTCCGTGGACCTTTTCTGGCTGAAAGCGAACTTTCTGCCAGCTGTCTCAGCTTTGTCTCTTAGAGACGGCGATGTCCAGGCCGAGAAGTTCTGGTTCCTGCACAGCCCGAGGCACTGGCCTCTCCTCCCACGAAGGGCCCGCAGCGCCCGAGGACAGCGGCGAGGGAGGGCGGCGGCTTGGAATAACGGCCTGGGCGCTGACCGCCCGCGGTACCCCGGGTGCAGGAAGTGAAAACGCCTTTATCCGAGGAGAAGAGGGGCAGGAGTGCCTCCTCCAGGCGGTAAGGACGGAAGCCCGAACCTAAGACTAGCTCTGTCCAGGGGAGTGGGGAGCGGGTGGGGGTCAGACAGATGCGGGGCCTCTTCGAAGATTTCTCTTTGGGTAGGTCTGACTTTAGAAGCACAGAAATACGCGATGCAATTATAAACAGATCAGATTGAACGCAGCCCCTAAAAACAGAGGGTCCGAGGAGACAAGTGAGCCTCTCCGCGTGTCCCCGGGGGTCCCTGTGGGATGCCGTGTCTACCCTGGGGGGGCCCCTCCTGCTCGGGGCGGGGGCCTCCGCTGCAGGAGCGACCGCCGGGGGCCCGCGGCCTGCAGTGCGGCCTGCGCCTCGCCTTGCCCTCTGACTCACGCCACGCAGCCCTCACCGCGGCCCCCCTCACCCGCCGGCCTCGTGCGCCTCCTCTGGGCCCACGTCTCCTGTTAGGGAGGGCGGTCCTAATGGGGGGGCCCCGTCCCCCGTCAGAACTCCGGGAGCCTGTCGTCCTTGGACCCTCCGTGTCCCCCACACGCTCCCGCCCCGCAGCTTTCCTGGGTCACGGGCTGGAGGAGGCTCACGAAGCGCCGGGGCTGCCGTGGGGCCTCCACGTCCCTCTCCAGCCTTGTCCCCGTCGCAGGTGCTGAGGGCAGCGAGGCCGCGGTGCTGACCCCCTCGCTGCGGAAGCCGCATGGCTGCAGACAGCAGGACAGCGGGCGTCACGGGAGCCACGGGGGAGCTCGCCGCCCGCCGGCCCCACGGCCCCGGAGCGGCGGATCCCATTGTTCGTTAAAACCACAACCAACGACCCCAGCCACTGAGCCGGCTTCTGAGAGATGGGACGTGTCTGGAAGGCGCTGTGCTGCCCGGGCAGGGCGGCCGGCCGGCCGGCCGGAGGGGCCCGAGCCGCGCCCTGTCCAGGCGCCTGTGGGGCCTGCCTGAGCGCACTCGCTTCCGCTCACTCAGTCCTGGGGCCGAATGAGTAGGTATCACCTCGTAATGAGAAGAAGGTGAGAAACAAGATAAAACCGCGGTAGCTGCGCTGTCCAGTGCTTAATCAGCGCCCACTGAGTGCACCTTATCTAAATGGATCAGGTATGAGATGCAAATAACAGCAACAGCACCTCTGAATAGAACACGTTGTAGGAAGGAACTCGAGGTGCTACCCCCGCCCCCGAGCTCGTGGTCAGGCCCGTGATTTCACATCCGCACTCTGCACGGGACTCTCGGTACCGAGATTGGACCGGGCCGTGCGGGCGCCTGTCGCCGCGGCCGCTGCGGCGCTTTCTCGGCTGCGGCGCGCTCCGCCCACCCCTCGCCGCGGGGGCGCGTCCCCGCCAGCCCGCTCCGGGGTCCTCCCTCCGCAGACCGAGCCCCGGGCGCAGCCACGCCGCCATGCTGTCTGTGTGGTTTGGGTTTTCCTTCTTTCTGGCCTAAAGCTCTCACAGACTCACCCGGCAGCCCCGGCAGCGGCCCACTTTCCGGAGAACGGGGCCCACGCGCCTGCGCAGCGGCTGCAGGAACAGAAAGGCCCGGGTGGCGAACCCGACGGTCCCACGACCCTCGGGCTACGGGTGTCGAGACGCCCGCCACTGTCCTTGTGTGACACGTGGGGCGGGACGGCCTCACTTAATTTCCAGGTCGCAGATGAGACACTGAGGTCCCGACACGGCCCGTGCGGGCCCGGCGCCCCCCTCTCCCCATCCCCAGGCCCTGGCTGTGACCCGCCCCTCGTACGACCCCACGACGACCCTTCACCCTGCTGCTGGCCCTGGGCTTCCCAGCCACCTGTTTTCCTGCGGCTCACACTCCCCTTTATCGGTCAATGTCCAGGCTGAATCTGGACGTCCGTGCGTCCACAGAGGGTCTGAGCTGGTGTGACACCAGATGCTGGGCTGCGACGTCGCCTCTGTCTACAGCGGGGTGTGCACTGTTATTTGGATGTTTTACTTAATTCTGCCTCCCCGATGAGAAGAATTGAAAAAGGAAAGCGGACGTGCTGATAGTGGTCAGCTGAGCTGAAAGGGCAGGTGGCACAAGCGCTGACCAGATGCCCATGGAACTGAAGCTCGACTGTGAAAACCAGCGAAGAAAAGAAAACGCTAAAAATGTGGCATCCAAGTTTTGGTCTGGAAAGCGAGGTGAGGTGATGGAAGAGTGGGATTTCAGAACCGCGGGCCGACGGGCAGGCCCCAAACCCACGGAGCCAGGGCTCCATCTGCAGGAAGCCCGGGGGCGGCACCACATGGGCCTCCTCTTCGGTGGCCACCGCGTCCCCTCTCGGCTCCCGCCAGCCCCTCCCCCCCGTCACCTGCCGCCGAGCGGCAAACAGGTGAACCCCGCTCTGCACACGCACCCACATCTTCCCGTTGGAGGTCGTCGCGCTCGCCGCGCTTGAATGAACACAGGGGCCACACCGGGGCCGGGGATTTCACAACACGGGAGCATTTTCTGCCGCCCCGTGACTTCTGCCATCTCGCAGCAGGGACGGCTGCACAGAGAGAGCCCTGGGGAGGGAGGGCGGGGAAGCAGCGCTCCTCCCGGCCCCGAGCCCTGGCTACGAAGCTACAGAGCGCAACCTGCCCAGCCCCGGCTTCCCAAGTGCGCAGAGGGTGGCATCTGCTTCCCGCCCTTAGGCTGTGGGCCTGACCCAGGTGAGAGGACCCGGGGGTCTGGGGGCACGTTTCAGGTAGCTGCAACGCGAAGGACCCT
Source organism: Kogia breviceps (assembly GCF_026419965.1). Classification (NCBI taxonomy): domain Eukaryota; kingdom Metazoa; phylum Chordata; class Mammalia; order Artiodactyla; family Physeteridae; genus Kogia; species Kogia breviceps. The sequence goes on along the minus strand of NC_081315.1, from coordinate 146,721,483 downwards.
AATTAACCGTCCTTCCAGCCGGCCTTGTCCACAGCGACACCGGGGTGAGGAGGGAGCAGTCGGCCTGCAGGGAGAAGTCACACACGAAGCCCACGTCTGGAGACAGACGGGCCTCTCCCGTGATGGGCCCACCTGGGCAACGCCAGGCACTGCCGGCCCTGGGGCGGGTCTGACCCACGTGGCCTCCCGCAGGCCTCGGTGCTCAGCGCCCAGACCGCCCCTCGCCTACCCCGGAGCCGAGGCTGGAGGCCCCCAGCAGGGAGGAGGCAGGAAGTGCTGAGGTACCAACTGCAAACACGTCATACGCTGCGGCCCCAAAGGGATTCCGAGAAACACTTTATTCACTCGTCACCGAGGCACTCCATCGGGAAAACGCAGAACCACAGTACCGGGTACGTGCACAGGCTGCGGTGGGCGCAGAGCCGACGACCAGACGGGCGGGAGCCTGCTCATCGCTCGTTCACGGGCCCCCCGAGGCCGGCAGAGCCTGCGGGAAGCGGCAGAGGCGCAAGCCCCGGGGAGCGCACAGCTGAGCACGGCAAAGTCTCAGAAGCACAGCTCTCGGGGTCACCCCACGCTGTGTGCCCACCCCTTCCCCGCGGCACTTACCTAAATGCTGCCTCTGCAGCAGCCCCGAGATGCTGAGGGGCTGCCTGGGTGCCGCCCCTCGCCCGCCTGTGCCTGCCGCCCGGGGCGCAGGGCTCTGGCTGGGCCACTCGCAGGGCATCTGCAGGGCTGGAATCCTAGTGGTAAATTCAACAGACAAAATCACCAGCGCCTTTGGCAACGAGGCCATTCAAGCGTGGACCGTTTCTCGGTTTTCCAGGTGGCACGGCCAGCGGGAGCAGCTCACGCGGGTGCACGGCAGGCGTTCCCGCAGGAGGGCTTCTCGGGGCCGCGGGGCCCCCGAGAACTGCTGCCCATTACCGGGGCTCAGGACCTGTATCGCTGGACCCTCCCACAGGGCCCCTCCGTGCTGACGCCGACAGAGTCAAGTTACCGTCGGAGGGCGTGGAGCTGGGGCTGGCTCCTGCCGCGGAGAGGGGCGCAGGCAGCCTCACAGAGGTCACGGGTGCAGCCTGCGGTCAGGGAGGCAGGTGGGTGGGTCTGGGAGTCGAGGGGCGGCGGGCACGCAGTCTGGAGGCCAGTGGCGGGACCGTGCCGAACGGCAAAGCGTGGCCGGGCTTTGGGAGGGGGGTCAGGGGAGGGTCCACCTCTGGAGACACCACCTGGGGTGGCGCCCAGCACTGAGGAGAGAGCCCCGTGCGGAGTGGAGGCGGCCCCGCGTCCAGGGAGGGCGCGGCTGCTCCCGTGCACACGGCGGCGCTGGGGCCCGGCCCGAGCGGCCACCTGCCCTTCGGGAAGCCCTGCCGACCCCGGGCTGCCCTGGGGTGAAACGTCCTGCAGCCGTAATGGCTCTTCCCAGGTTTTCGCGACAGGGCACCTGCTTAAGTTACGTTTTAGCTTCAAGAACACGACGTGGGCTACTGGGCACCGCCTCACTCGGGGCCCGCAGACAGCGCCGGGATGGGCGGGTCCCTCCTGCCCCCACCTAACCCTGTCGCCCCCCAGGAGCCGCGAGCGGGACCTACCTGGGTGCCTGGGGCTCGCTGGGGTGACGCGGTGTCGGGCCGAGGTGCTGAGGGTGGTGGGCAACGCGGCCTGGGGGCGGGTGAGAAGTGAACGAGCTGCTTCCCCATCCCTGCCACAGGTGGAGCCCTGCCCCCGCCCCGGGAGGGTGCGGACCCCACCCCCTCCCCCATCTTCTCACCCCCGTGCGCCGTCCTGACCGCACAGTCCCATGCCCGGACCGGCCGGGGCTGACCTTCAGCCACCGCCCACACCCACACTGCCCGCGGACTCTGCTGGGGGCCACCCCTGGTATGCGGCAGGCGCTCAGTAAGGGTCTGGACACCTGCACTCTAAGCCTTGGCTCCTGTTACTCTGACAACCACTCCTGGGACCAGAGGGAGAGCCAGGGGCTGCGGGCGACCCCCGGCTCCAGGACCGCCGTGTCACCTCCACCCAGACCGCAGGGGTTTTACACAGCTTCTGGGCTAACGAGAAGCTTCTTTTAAAGATGTAAATGATCCCTGGTATGCTTTAGTCACACCAGGGAGCAGACGTGAAAAGACTGCTCTTCCTCAATACCTGAATTCCTCTGCATCTAAGTTTTGGAGAGTTCCAACAGAAGGAAGCCGGGGAGAGAAGGGTGGACAGCATTTAGGTTAGGCTCTCTCTGTGTCCTTTCATGGCACCCCTTTCATAACCAAAGAACCTGGACCAGAGAGGGTGAGTGCCTTTCCCAAGGCTGCACAGCACGAAGTGGGCAATGGGGGTCTCATCTCTTTGTCTTGGGCCGTGCGGACTGTGAGGACACTGCCCACTGCAGGTGACCCTCAGGAAGCCCCACAGAACAGCTGAGAACCAGGAGGATAAACCATCTCGGCAGCTACGTTCACCGTGTTTGTTATTTTCTGTACTTTGTGAGGGGCTGGCGTCTGGGGGCTTTGCTGGCCCCGGAGGGACAGCCCCTCCCAGGGCGGGCTGACGCCCAGAGGTGGCACCGGTCTGCCCGTGAGCGAGCGCAGCGTGCCTTTGATACGAAGAGCCGGCTCTGAGCCCCGTCTCCATCTGCTGTCCCACTGGGTCCTAATCAGCCCGGCTGGACCTCAGACAAGCGGGGTGGCCCTGACACCTGCGATCACAGACACGGCCCAAGCCAGCCAACCTCAAGCCTGCCAGCCTCTCCCGCGGCCCCGCCACTCCTCCCTTGAAAACCGCGGCCGAGGCTCTGGCCCAGGCCCCGCCTCCCCCCTCCTGGCGGCCGTGGCGCCTGCTTCCAGGGACCGTGAGGCCGCCTTCCTCCTGCACGGCGGTGGCTCCTGATCTGCTGGCCTCGCACCCCTGCCGGGTCCCGGGTGCGGCCCTCTGTTCAGTGACTACACGTCCGACCCCACGATGGCCGCAGCCGCCGCCGCAGCTTCTCACGTACGCTTTGCAGGGCTTCACGGGGACAACGGTTATCAACACCGCGGAGGCCACCGAGGCCTCAGAAGTCAACAACTCACGGGTCGTGCAGGCAGCGCTCCGCCCACAGGAACAGCGGGGGCCAGGCCCTCAGTAGGGGGCCTTTCGGGTCCTGCCTGAGAACCATGGGCCACGGCGGGTCTCGGTCCTGAGGGCGGTGACGCCGGGCGCCGCAGGAGGCCCGGGCAGCACCGAGGAGCCGCCCCCAGGGCCGGTGCTACAGCCTAACTGAAAGCCAATGACCGGATGAGGCTCCGCGGCCGACAGGACACATGCAAGTCAGGGCCGGGTTTCTGTTCAGGAAAGCGGTGTGATTCAATGCATTTGGAAAGATTTCCGTTGAAAAATTTAAATGGAAAACACGGTGACATTTAAAGAGGGTAAGTTTCCAGGTCGAGAACGTGGGGACGCTCGTGTCCCTGTGCTGCCAGGTAGACAGGCCGCGCCCTGTGGACGAGACCTGGGCACCGACGGATGGGTGGCGCAAGACGTGGGAGCGGGTCGGCCTCGGGCCCAGGCTCGAGGGACGGACCGGCAGGAGAGCAAGGCCGAGGCGCCCGCGGCTGCTCAACCCACCCGGGCAGCGTTCGCGAGAAGGGGCAGCTGGACGGAGCCCAAATCCGCGAGGCCCCTCCCCAAGGCCGGGCACGACACCGGGCCACCGTAGGACGTCACGTAAGACGGACAAGAGCATCCGTGCCCGGACACCGCCGGCCGCCTGCCTGGGAAGGGGGCTTCCTCGGCCGGGCCGTGCGCCGGGGCTGGGAGCAGGAGGAAGGGCACGGCCGGGGGTGCCCTTGCGGGAGCTGGGAGGGCACAGCTTTGCCGCGTGCGGAGCAGAGACTGAGCACAGGGAGGCTGCCCTGCCTGAGAGATGCCCACGCGCCGGCCCGCACAGACCCGCAGAGCAGCCACGGTCACCCTGGAAGAGAAGGGCGAGGCCAGAGGACCCACACTTGACGGATTCGAAAAGTCCTCAAAGCCACAGCGAGCAAAGGGTAGAGACAGTCTTCAGAGCAAAAGGGGAAAAGCGACTCATCACACACGAGGACCCGGCTGAGGGCGGCGACTCCTCTCCAGAAACAAAGGGGGGGCCGGCGGCAGCAGGACGACTCCGCGAAGCGCTAAGAACAGGCATCTGGGGACTCTCTTCCCAGGGAGATCAGCCTCAAAGTGAAGACATCGCCATCCAAAGGCGACAACACCAGGGAGGGCTCACGGCTGGCCACACTGCCCCGCGACACAACGGTGCCCGGGTCTGGAAGGAACGCCCACCGACAAGCACTTGCTTCCACAGGGAGGAAGTGGGTCCAGACGCCTGACAAGCGTGAGGGGCGTGCGCTTTTGCCTCCTCCCCTGGTCTCCAGGACACCTGAGTTGCTGCAAGCGAGGTCACTACAGGCCGGATCGCTGGGGTTCTACGCAAGCTAAGTGGCCACACAGAAACAAAGCATCACAAAGCAACGAGGAGGCGGACTGCACAGGCAGAGCCGCTGCGTTTGACCAGAATCCAGGTGGGTGGCTGATAAGAGGCACGAGGCTGCCCCCGAGGCGAGAAAACAGCGAGACAGCGTCAGTATCAACGCAGGCAGGTCGGGTCTCCCCGGGTCCGCTCTGGCTGCCACGCCGCCACCACCGCAGGCTGGGGCTTCAACAGACGTTTATTTCTCACAGTCCCCGAGGCTGGAGTCCCAGTTCAAGGTGCCGGCAGGTCGGACTCCTGGTGACCCAGTGGATCCTGCTTCCTGCCTGCAGACGGTGCCTTCCTGCCGTGTCCGCGCGAGACCTCTCCGCACGTGTGCCGTCTCTCGGGAGGACACGAATCCTATCAGATTAGGTCCCACCCTAGGACGGCGCTGACCTCCTAGAGACCCCCGACTCCGAATGCGGTCACAGCTCTGAGGGGACACGGGGCACTAAAAATAGTTAATGCCAAAGAAGGCAGTTAAGGAGGTACAGATAAATAAAAAAAAATTCCCAAAAACACATGGCAAAGAGGCAGACATCAATCCAAACCTATTAACTCCTCTGACTCAATGGACTGAACACTCCAGTCAGAGGCAGAGATTACAAGCAGCATCAGACCACACAGTGTCCACAAGATGCACACTTTGGGTTCAAAGACACAATCAGGCGAAAGCAAGGAAGGAAAAGATGCCCCATGCAAACTGTACCCAATCTGCAATGAAAGAAAATTCCACTATCAAGATAACTCACTATTCGGGTACCAGTTTATGGATAACGCCTCAAACCCATACACTGAAAACGACGATTCCTCAGGTCCATCAGGGGCCGGTAAGCAGAGAGGCTGACACGTCAGGTCTACGGACTGGAAGACGCAGGAGTATTGAGAGAGCAACTCCCCACAAACCGGTGAGCTCCTATCAAGCCCCGGCAGGCATTTTTGGTAGAATCTGACAAGTGGATCTTAAGATTCATATGGAAATGCAATGCCCTTAGAAGAGCCAAGATTACTTTGGTAAATTAAGAACAAAGTGTCTGATCTCAAAACTTAACCGTAAAGCACAAGTAATCCTAACAATGTGGCATTTATGACAGGAAGGATGGAATATACTCACTGACAGAACAGAAAGTCCAGAAGGAAACCTTGACAGTTAGGATCAATCAGCTACATTCAATTTTGGACTGTTAGTTGTTAGTATACAGAATTACAACGGAGTTTTGCATATGGATCTTGCACCCTGTAGCCTTCCCAAGCTCATTTATAATTCTTGACAGTATTCTTACAGACCCCTTGGGATCTTCTACAGCAAGATCAGCTGTCTACAAAATAGTTACACCTCCTCCTTTCCAACCTATGCGCCTAATTTCTGCTCCGCTAGCGCCTCCAGGACAAGGCAAGTAGACGTGACGGCTGTGGGCATCCTTGCCCTGTTCCTGGTCTCCAGGGAAAAGGTTCCACCTCTAGGGTCTTGGCTGCTCTGTATCAGACTGAGGAAGTGCCCTTCTAGTGCGTGTCTCCTAAGAGTTTCTACCACGAATGGTTGCAGAATTTTGTCAAACTCCTTTTTTGTTGTAAAGATCTTGTTTTTTTTAGGAATTTCATTCTACTAATATAGTAATTGATCTTCAGATGTCAATAACCCTGAATTCCTGAGATAAACCGCACCTGGTGATGGTATATAAACCCTTTTATATGTTGCTAGATTTGACTGCCTCGTATATTTTTAAAGAATTCTGCACCAATATTCATCAAGATCATTGTTCAGTTTTTTTCTCATGTTACCTTTGGCTGTGTTATTAAGATACCACTGACATAAAATGAATTGGGAAGTTTTTGATCCTCTCCTACCTTCTGACAGAGTTTATGTAGGACTGATATTAGTTCTTCTTTAAGTGTTTCAAAGAATTCACCCATGAAGCCAGTGAGAATTAGGCTTTTCTTTGTGGAAAGATTTTAAAATTACTAATTCAACTTCTTTATTTGATAAAGGTCTACCCAGACTTACTATTTCCTCTTGAGGTAGTTTTATTTCTTCAAATTTTTATTTATTTATTTTATCTTTGGCTGTGTTGGGTCTTCGTTTCCGTGCGAGGGTTTTCTCTAGTTGCGGTGAGCGGGAGCTTCATCGCGTGCGCGGGCCTCTCATTGTCGCGGCCTCTCTTGTTGCGGAGCACAAGCTCCAGACGCACAGGCTCAGTAGTTGTGGCTCACGGGCTTAGTTGCTCCATGGCATGTGGGATCTTCCCAGACCAGGGCCCGAACCCGTGCCCCTGCATTGGCAGGCGGATTCCCAACCACTGCGCCACCAGGGAAGCCCTTGAGGTAGTTTGATATTTTCTCTCTTTCTAGGAATTTGTCCATTGCATGTAAGTCATCTACTTTGTTGGCAGAGTTGTTCATAATATTCCTTGTAATCCTTTTATTATCTGTAGGATGTGTAATGGTGTTCCTTCTTTCATTTCTTATACTAGTAATTTGTGTTCTCTTTTTTTCTTGGTCAGTCTAGGCAAGAGTTTGCTAATTTTTTCAAAGGATAAACTTTAGGTTCCATTGGTTTTCTCTATTGCTTTTGTTTCCTATTTTGTAGATTTCTACTCTATTCTCTTGTAGCTTAAGGTGGAAGCTTAGATTACCGATTTTAGATCTTCTTCCTAATATAAGCATTTTAAGTTATACATTTCCCTCTAAGCTCCACTTTACCTGCATCCTATAAATTTGGTACACTGTATTTTCTTCCACTCAGTTCAAGATACTTTCTGATATTACTGGTGACGTTTTTTTCTTTGATCCATAAGCTAGTTATAATTGCATCGTTTAATTTCCAAATATTTGTTTTATTCTCAGAATATTTTTTCTGTTGATTTCCAATTTAATTCCATTGTGGCCCCAAAATACACTCCATATGAACAGTCCTAAGTATCAGGACTTGTTTTATGTCCCACTGTGTGATCTTTTCTGGAGAATGTCCCATTTGCACTTGGAAAGACTGTACACTCTGCTGTTGCTGGTGGTATCACGTATGTCAGATAAGCAGTCTCTTATCTTCTTTCTGATCACTTGTCTAGTTGTCCCATCAACTATTAATGGCGGGCTACTGCAATGCTCAAATCATGTGTTGAATTATTTCTCTTTTTAACTCTGGGCTCATGCGTTTGGGGACTTTCTTTTGTGGCGTTTGCCCTAACGGTTATGTCTTCCCGATAAATGGACCTTTAATCATCATGAAACGCCCCTCTGTCTCTAGAGACGTTTCCTATCTTACGACCTGTGTGCGTGATGTGAAGACGGCTGCTCCCGCTCCGTACTGGCTGGCTGGCTGGCTTGATGGACCCTGTACGTCATCTTCTCTCAGCCTGTTTGTGCCTCTGGGTCCGAGATGTGTCCCTTGCAGACAGCGTGCAGCAGTCTGATGTCTCTGCCTCTCTTGCACACGCATACCCGATGCCGTCCGTGGCTTACGTCCGCGTCTCCACTTGGCTCTTTGCTCCCCACATGTCTCGCGTCTTTTTCGTTCCTGCGTCCCTCACAGCTTTCCGCCTCTGAGGGGAGAGCACTGAGCCCCCCTGCTGGATGGTCGGCTCTTCTCCACTGGCGGCTTTTGCTCCGGGTACCTGCTCTGCTGTCAGGTGTATAAACATTCCCAGTCGCTGTGTTTCCCTGACGCCCTGTTACCACGAGCTGCTCCCCCTGCCCCTGGACTCCACAACAGTCCCTGTCCTGGTCTGTTTCTCTGATACTCGTGCCGCACCCCAGCCCTCATCTGGCTGCCACACGCACGGTGTCCTTTCACTTGGTGTCTGTGCTGCGGTACTTCGAGCACGTCTCTCGGAGGGAGCATGCGGGGCATCCCTTCACCGGTGTGGCCGGCTGCTCACGGGTGCTGGGTGGCTGACGTGCACCTGCACCTGCCATTCTGCTATTTACTGTCTGCACCTCATTCTTTTTTTTTTTTTTTTTTTTTGTGGTACGCGGGCCTCTCACCGCCGTGGCCTCTCCCGTCGCAGAGCACAGGCTCCGGACGCACAGGCACAGCGGCCACGGCTCACGGGCCCAGCCGCTCCACGGTACGTGGGATCTTCCCGGACCGGGGCACGAACCCGCGTCCCCTGCATCGGCAGGCAGACTCTCAACCACTGCGCCACCAGGGAAGTCCCTGCGCCTCATTCTCTTTTCTGCTAGTCTGCCCCTGTTGCCTTCTAAATGCTTTCCAATGTAATTATTTCAATTCCTCTTTTAAACTGCATTTTTGTTTTTTAAAAAACTGAAGTATAGTTAATTTACAACGCTGTGCTAGTTTCAAGTGTACAGCCACGTGATTCAGTTATACATGTATATATATATTTTTCAGATGCTTTTCCATTTTAGGTTGTTACAAAACATTGATAGAATGGATAAACAACAAGGTCCTACCGTAACAGCACAGGAAACTACATTCAATATCTGCCAGACCCCCAGTTCCTGAGGGAAAGATGCTCCCAGCGCCGGGCCCTGCCCCACAGGCTGGCCTGCAGACATTGACCTGAAACCCGCACCCCCACGGCAGCATGACGGTGGGGGCACAAGGTGGGGACGCTGGGCCGGGCACGAGGGTGGAGAGGATGCTGATGCCCACTGGACACCCCAGCGCCCAGGGGAAACGCCACCTCCAAAACCAAGGGAACCCTGATGGGTGGACACTCTAGCTGCCCAGGAGGATGGAGGTGGGCGGCACGAGAGGCAAGGGCCCTGGAGTGACAGATGGCCTGGGACACCAGGGGAGGGCAGGGCAGGGAGACAGGAAGACGCAGGCCTGACCTGTGAGCTGAGGCGGGGAGCACAGCGTCCACGCAGGGGAGGGGAGGGGGAGGCGAGGGGAGGGGGCAGGCGCAGCAGCGATGCCAAAGTGCAGAAGCAGATCAAGCCCAGCCAGGTGCTCAGGCGCAAGGGCGGCACCGAGAGGCCCTAGAGAGACATGGCTCAGAAAACCTACACCTCAGAGACAACCATCAGCATCTCAACTCCAGCAAGAAGAAAAATGAATCTAAGGACGGAGATGCTAGAAGCAACGGCAAGAAAGAAAACAGAGGAGCTGACGATTAAGAATGAATAAGCATTTATCTCAAATGTAAACGTTTCCACGATGACACCGAGGACACTTCCAGGGACTCGGCCCGAGTTGGGTGAGGGAGGGACTTGGGGTGGAAGATGGGGCGTGCGCCAGAGCCTGGTGCTTTGGGCAGGCGGGCAGGCTCACGCGGAGCCCCCGGGGAAGGGCCCGGGTGCTCACCCAGCAGCCACTCCAGCAAGCACCAGTAAGCACAGCAGGTCCTAGGATTCCTGTTCAAAGCCTAGGAGACAGGCCACGAAGGCCCGCCTCCCCTGTGCCGGGTCACGTGGGGCCCCACAGGTGCCCTGGATGGACCCAGGAGGGGCCCGTTCTGGGGGAAACGTGCCTCCACATGGAGCCACACCCAGCGGGTAAGTCCTTCAGCACGTGGGGACCGGGGTAAGGTGGCGGGTCTCCACTTACCCATGCGTCCATCCCGCGGCGGACTGAGCAGAGAGATCCTTGCCAGGCCAGGGGCGACCTCACGCTAGGTTGTAAGAAGAAAACAATTGGTTAATGCTCCAGAGCTGTCACTCAGGAGGAAAGAATCTCATTTGCTAAGAACACAGCTCCTTAGTCTCAGCTGCCTGAGAAACTCCTGTCTGACCTCGTCCTGGGTGGGAACGCGGCCGAGTGGGTAGGGCCCACGGTGGTGAGTGGACAAAGGGTCCACTGAGTGCTTTTAAGAGTCTCAGAAGAGGAAAAGTAACCCAACTTCTTGGCTGACATTAGGAATTTCAAAGTCCTGAGTAAATCCTCATTTGAGGAGCGTCTTGTCACCTTGCAATCCGGATGCCGACGGGCGTGGCTAGGGCTGGCGGGCAGTGCCCGGCACCAGGCCTGCTCCACGCCATGCACATGGCAGCATTCGCCGGGCGGCACCCCACCGCACCCGCTCTGCCCCCGGAGCCGCCCCTCTAACTGTAAGTGCACCGTGGGACCTGGGGCGGGGCACACAGCCGCTGCCAGGAATCCAGGCCTGGGGCTGCTTCTGTGCCCGTCTCTTCATCTCCACAGCCCATCCTGGCCCTTCCTGGGGCCCTAGACTCGGCCACCGCCCCACCTGTGCCCCTGCTGCGACCTCGGGCCCACCTTCCCAGCTCCCGCGCCCACGACAGCCCTTTGCTCCTGTCAAGCAGCCTCCCCGCCAGCTTGGCGGTGGCCTCGTTTCAGGGCACTCTCTGCGAACGTCCCCACCCCGGCGCTGCCTCCGGCTCACGCCTGCTGGCAAGACCCTGACCTTGGAGGGACCGGCCCCCACCCTCGAACGCTTTGCAAACAGCCTCGCACTGCCTGGCAGGCTGGCGCCCGCCCACCTGAGCGGCTTCCCCTGCCTCGGGCTTCCCTCCCCTGCCGCCACACTCCAGGCCCGTGCCCAAGGTGAGGGCCTCTCCGGGGTCTGCGGAAACGGCAGGGCCGGCTCGGGGGCCCTCACTGCTCAGAGTGCCCTCGTCCCGTTGCTGCTGTAGCTTTAACGTGGCTCGTGACGAGCTGGGCCTGACCTCACAGCCCTTCCTGCTGCTGTTTCTCGGCTGCGTTCAGAGCCTCCCTCCAGCTCGGCCACCCTCCCCAGACCCTCTGCGGCCGCCTGTGCACCGGCCCCGCCCCTCCTCCCACCTCCGGCCCGTCCTACACGTCAGGCCACGAGGGTCCAGCACAGGCCAACTCTGAAAAGTTATCAAAGAGAGGAAACGAAATCACTCCTGTCGGGTTAGCACCTATCTGGGGGAGGCTGCGGTAACAGGCGGAACAGGAAGTTTACAGATGCAGAGTGTCCAGGCTGGTGGCTGTGACGCAGGTGAGTGCTGGCCGTGGCCCAGGCCGGGGAAGGGCGCGGGCGCAGCAGCTCCAGGGAGCTGAGGTGCCGAGACAGGCCCCCACAGGACCCGCTTCTTCGAGCGCGCCTGGGAGCTGCTATCGAGGATTTGGGTTGTTGGCGGCCGTACTCGGCTGCCCTCAGGATTTCACCGGTCACCCCGGGCTCGGCTGCAAGCACATCTCGGCGTGGACGGCCAGGTGGTTGGGCCGATGTGGCAGAGCGGGACCACACCCGACCAGGGCAGCCAGGGCCAGGGAGGGGCCCAACCTTGGGCTGCACTCTGGGGTGGGTTGCCTGCCCTCCACCGGCCCATCAGCCACCAAGTCCCATAGTGCAACCGGGCTGGCTTGTGGGACGTGATTGACACGCTGTGTCACGGCCTCCTCCACACACCTCACTCCGTGGGGAGCTCCTGCCGCCAGAGGACAGGCGTTCCGGAGAGGCCCAGGCCCCGTGCCAGGAAGGCGTGGTGGAGCCGTGCACGTGTGCAGCCCCTCAGGGTTCCGCGGGGCCACGTCCTCACTGGAGGCCACATCCTGGAGGGGATGACCGGGAGGCCCCCGCCTGCTGCCCGCGGCATCGCCTCCCCCTGGGCTCACGGGCTCAAGCATGTCCTCGCTGTACACGTGGCTCAACCCCTCCGGGGAACCAGCACCTGCCGAGCAGGCCTCGAGCATCCACGGTCCAAGTCCCCAAGCGGAACCTCACCGGTGGGTCCCTCTCTGCTCGCAGGCGCGGCCTCTCCCTCCCTCCTAGGACCCAGGCCCGGTGCCGCAGGGTGGGAGGGGGGCAGGATCCCACTCTCCTCCTCCAGGACCTCCGTCGCCAAGACCACCAGACTCCTTCCGGGGTCACCTCAGGGAGCGCAGGAGCTGCCCTCTGTTCCACGGCCACAGTGTGGGCCCAGCCATGCCGTCTGCGGGACCTCCTGGGGGGGGGGTCTTGGGGTTTCCAGGAAACGCCTCACTGCCCCGCTCGGGGTTTCAGGGCAGCCCCTCCACAGAGGTGTGCGCACACCCACCCCAGGGCTGACGGGGTGTCCGGGAGGTGGGCCACTGGGTGGACAAGTTTTCCCTGAAAACGCGCGTCCCATTCTGGCAGCCACAGCCTTTGACTGATGGTTTTCCTGGAACGTGGCCGTGCCTGTTTGCTCCACACCGCGAGGGGTGAGTGCTGAGACGGTGACACAGGTCCACGAGGGTCCACCCAAGCCCGCATAGATGTTGGTCTAGAACCTCACTTTGGAATCTCAAATCAGTTTGTGGCATTCTGGTCCCAAGGCACAATTTCCAATGTGCCACCCAGGAACACACCATCGCTGAGCCGTCAGCCTTTATCTCTGGAATGTTCTTTAACCTCCAGAACGGGGCCACATGTGGGCCGGGGCCAAGGCGAACTGGCAGGCACCTGTGAGCTCCAGGCTGGGGGGACTGAGTCATGAGCGGCCGAGGTCTGGGGCAGGGCGGAGGTGCACCCACGCCCCCTTCTGGCGCTGGGAGACGGCTGACGAGGGGTAGGTGGGTGGGAAGCGTCTCCCACCGGAGCCCGGAGGGGCTCTGCTGCCCACCCGCCCCGGATGGCCCAGCCCTTCAGCCCGGGTGCCTCCACATCTGCTTCCAGGATGGCTCCCTGGGGACGGGCACCGCTTCTCACCAACCAGCCCACATGCTGGCATCCACCTCGCAGGTCGTGTACTCGGTGAGCACAACGGCACGAGACCTCCAGGCAAGACCGAGTTCAGACACAGCGGGGGAAGGAGGGCCCCCCCCACCGCAGAGCCCAGTGGCCCCACGGCTGCGCCCCAGCCTCCCTCCCAGGTCCCTCCCAGGAGCCGCCTGGAGATTGGCCGCCCAGAGTCGACGGCGCTGGCGTGCTTGACGGTTATCAGTGACGAGAAAACCGTCCACGCGAAGCATCTGGGAACCGGGCTCGCGGAGGGCAGGTGCGCTCACCTTTCTCCTCGGGGAAGGCGTAAGGTCAACTTCCATGGACTCCACCCTGTTACAATGAAACACGGTCACGGCCGGTTACAACCAAGTAACAAAAGCACACGAGGCCCTGAGGGCGGCTCTCCTTCCGACAGCTGCTGGGCACCAGGGGAGCTCGGTGATCACAGCCCCGCCGTGGTCAGCGAGGCCTGCACACCACCGTGCACCCACCCAAGGACACGGAAGCCCCCACCATCTGGCACAAGCGAGCCCTCCCGTCTCCCCTCCCACCGCCTGCCCCAGAAGGTCCCCGCGTGGCCTCCTCCTGGCTGGCTGCCCCCCTCCGGCCGCTGTCACTGGCGTCCCCTGCTTCCTGCTGGACTTCTGGGAGCAGGAGCGCTTACTTCCGCCCACCTGCCCGCCCCGCATGTTTCACGCAGGTAGGGCTGGGCCCACGGCAGTTCCCTAACTAATCAACCCAAAGGCTGCCGTGGGCTGTGGCCAGGCAGCCGCGCAGGAGCACAGGGAGGCGGGAAGAGGGCCTGCTCCCTACTTTCCCAACGAGCTTGGGAGGTGGGGTGGGGCGGCCAGGCTGATGGGGCCTCGGGAGACCTCATCACACCTGCTACCTGTGGGCTCAACTCCAACCTTCCAAGAGAAACACCCACCCCTCTCTCGTCCTGTTTCGTCCACGTCCCTCTTGTCCCAGAGTCAGAGGAGGCTCCCGGGGACGACACCCAGCTGTCCAGCCCAGGTCACGTGACCACCACCCACCGGTCCCTGCGGCCACAGGGATGGAAGTGGAGCTAGGCGCAAGCTGCCGGCGCCTGAAACACTGCCCGACGTTCGGGGGTTGGGGGTTGGGGGCTGGGGGTGCACACCTTTCAGAGGCTGATGAGTCCGGCGGCAGGAAGAGAGGCCCGCGGGGCTTTGTCGAAGGAGCTGTGACGAGAAACCTGGCGCTGGAGCCAATCGGGCCAACTCTGCACCTCGTCACAACCTTCCCCTTCCGGGCATCACTTTACTTACTTGGAGCTGGATTTTTTATTGTGCTGAAAGCCGTTTGTTGTGACAATCTCACACTAAATAGATGGAGAAAAGGCATTAATTGAGCCATAAACGTTTACTTCCAAGTAATTCCTTCCAACCTGAAGGTAAAGAAAACAGAAACAGCCTCCGTTCTCCGTGGCACTGCCCCCTGGCACCCTCCACAGCTTCAGTTACTGCACACGCCTGGCTGCACCCCACAGGAACGGAGGGATCCCTCTGACTCGCCAGAGCCCAAGACAGTGCCGAGAACACAGCAGGCGCTCAATAAAGGCCTGCCGAGCGGCCCACCGACCAGCGGGGGCGCTGGCCGTGCTGCGGCCCAGCTCCCTGAAGGGCACTCACTCCTGCTTCCAAGTGACTCAGTGGAACAAAGTGGGTGCCACGCTGGGCATGCGGGGAAGGCAAGTGTCCAAGGCCCCCTCGAGACAGGCCCTGTGACAGGGTCTGCAGTGGTGACACCACACCGTGCTTGGCGGGGCAGACCCGGGCAGGAGTGGTCTGGGGCAAGGGTGCCGCGTGGGGGGGACAGGCTCACCCCAGAGGGAGACGCAGGCAACGTGGTGCACGGAGAGCGGTCAGCGGGTGGGCCTGGCACAGAACCCACCGCGCCAGGAACGCTCCACGTGGAGCCCGAGGGAAACAGGCAGATTTGGACCCTGAAGACACCGACAAAGAGCCTGTGAGGCAGAGCGAGAATACGGCACCAAAAGTGGCCAGGGCTGGGCTGGAAGGGCGAGCCCGAGAGCCAGACAGACGCGGGAGAAGGCGTGGTGCGCGTGGAGCGGGGTGGGTGCTGTGGATGCCGGAGTCTGAAGGAGCAGGTCGCCAGGGGCAGACACCAGGTGGGGACAAAGCCACACAGGGAGAATGGGAAAGCTAAGGGCTGGACATTTTCCAGAATTAAGCAAAGACATGATTCCGCAGAAAGAAAGCAAACTGCACACCAAGGAGGACAGATCCCAGGGACTGGCCCGGGGGCCTCTCGTCCCCGTGTCAGGGTCAGGCCTTGCCCGCCACAGGAGGTCTTGGCCGCGCTGTCTCCCCGCAGTCCCTCAGGGAAGGGAGAAGCCTCCTCTGTTGCTGCGCCGGCCCGCAGCTCACTGACCCCAAACACGCCTTAAAAGGCGGCACCGGCAGCTCATGCCCCATCACGAAGGCGGGTGGGTGGAGGCCTTTTCACCCCAGACGAGGCTGAGTCCACACTGGTAGGCGCCCAGCTCCAACTCTGGCTGGTGGCCCCTGGGCGCCCACGCTGACCCCAGCTGCCCGTTGGGCAGACAGCAACCCCGCAGGTTAACCTGTGGCCCCCAAATTGGGACTTCTGAACATTCACTGCGTTCATAACGTGTCTCATAAAACCGAGAACGTGGGTGAACACGGGTGGTGCTGTACTGACCCCCGGGGGCCAATGGGCCCAGGGCTGCCACAGGGCCCGGACCAGGGCACGGGTGTGCTGCATGCGCTCTCCAGGGAACTGCAGGTGGGGTTCACTCTCCTCCCAGGCCCCCCTCCCGTCACCCAGGAATCACTGGGGGCCCCCCAAGGGGAACCACTCATGTTTTTAAAACTTCTTTTTGTCTCCCTCCCCTCCCCTCCAGTTCCCTGCGTTTCTGCTCTGACAGAAGCTCCTAGCCAATGGAAATGCTCTTTCCTCTGCGCCCTCGGTTACGACAGGGCCGAGACAGACGAGCAGTCGCGACAGCGGGCCCTCCGTCGCCCTCGCGCCCCGGGGGCTCACCTCTGCGGCCGCTCCATCCTCAGCGCTGCCCTCCTGAGGGACTCCTCCAACTGAAAAATCTAAACACAATTGAACGACTTCCAGTTACCACGTGCACGACACCAAGCAACAGTTTAGACGGAACACGTGCATCCTCAATTTCTTAAACCACAAATCAGAATGTGAGTTACGTGGCAGTGGCCCTCACGCTATTTATGAGTGAACGTGCACCGAGTCCAGGTCATCAGGTGTGTAGGAAATAAGCGCTGGGTGACACGACCGCTGCTCTCACTGCCGGTCAACTGGAGTTACCTTTTCTCCGTAGAAGGCTAACAGTCTCCTCCTGTGCTTTTCTTGAAATTCAGAAACCTGCAAAGACAACACGTGTCAGCTGCTGATGCGCGCGTGGTCGCTGCCGCAGAGGCCGGTGGGGACTTCCTGCAGCCGCCAGCTCTTCCCAAGACGTGGCCCCGCTGCAGCCTGGCAGCCAGAGCCAACGCCGGCAGAGCCCGGGCTGCGTGGGTGCTCACGGCAGGGTGCACTCCACCCAAAGGCAGCGAGGGCCGCAGGTTCCACATGAGGGTCGCGTGGGCGTGAGGGGTGCTGTGCCTCTCTTCCGTGTGGCTTCAGTGGCCCTCGGGGTCCAGGCCATGGGATGGGACGCATTCCACAGGGGTCCATCACCATGTGCTGTCCCTCAGGCAACAGCAACTGGATCACAGGTGGCCTCCTGACCAGACAGACCAACCAGGAACCCCCTGACCTGCCACCATGACTGGGCCTGCGCCGGGCAAGAACGCCACTGGGCAGACAGGAAGGGCCATGCCGTTCCAGGAGCCCAGTGACCTTGACTGGACATCCAGGGCCAGTAGTGCCTGGAACCAGCACCACCCCTGGTCCTCCACTTATATGAGCCCCAACCTCCATGTCTGTGGTGCCGGACCAGTCCCTGAGAGCGCCCACGTACATTAGAAAACGGCGACTGTGATGTCCTCAAGGGAAGAGAGAGCTAGTTTCAGCACTGGAGTTTCAGACGACACCCACTCTCTCAAAACACTGAACTGAATTCCTTAAACCTAATTCTTGTCGCCGTCTGCGCACAGCTGACACACAGCAGCATCAGGTGCTGGGCAAACTGGGATTTGAAGTCCGCATCGGATGAACGCGTCACCCACTTCACGCCCCGCCAGGAGTCTGCCAACACGCGTGCAAACATCCAGGGACGGTGGCCTTTTCCCTGGGGCTCAGTCGTCTGGTCCAAACTGAGGGAGAAAAATCCGTCTGTGGAAAGGAGGCTGGCCCAGCCCACCCATCTACAGGCCAGGCCACCTCCAGAGGGCGGGGCTGTGGTCAGGAGGGACAAACACCCTCTTTAGAGTCTCCTGGCCTCCTGGCTCCTGTATCTTCTGAGGGATTCAGAGCCCTTGGGTCAGGGGACTTGCTCCACAGGGCTCCAGCGAGCCCCTTGCTCCGTGAGACCAGGGATGCCGAGTCTCCACCCAGGGGAGGGTCGACGGACACAGGTTCTGCCCAGAGCGTCCGCCTGTGGAAGGGGCGCCCCAAGGGGACCCCAATGCCGGTCCTGCACAAGTCCTCATGATTCGCGAGGCCCCGTCCCCGAAAGGCCCTGGACTGCGCCGACGGCTCTCAAGTCCCGCTGCCCCCGGGCCCAGCAGGCAGACTCCCGGGTCCTCAGTCTGAGCGAGGTGAGGCCCCCGTCAGCCCGTGACCGGGTGCCTTTTCCTCACAGCGCGCAGGGCACTGAGGCAGGGCCGTCGGGTTCCTGACCGAGGGGGGGCCGTGCACAGCTGGGAGGGGTTTTGTATAGACAGTTCTCAAGCCACCTTCCCCAATCACCTTCAGCAAGACACAGTGACAGTCACCTGTCTCCGCAGCTCACTCCTCCCGTGTGTCCTACGCCTGCGGCGAGAGACTAATGTCCCGCGCTGACCCCTGACATCGTGTCTTGGTGCAGGGCCCAAACTGAGACACAGACAGCACCGCCTCTGGGAGCAGCCCCAGGCCGTTCTGGAGAGGCTGGGAGCGGGCCACGCTCCAGCCGGCACACGGGACCCCGCCTCGCAGGCACTGGGGCTCAGCAAGGCCTGTGGACAGGCCAGTGGCTATCTCGACCCTGGCAGGCCATTTTTGAATGAGGGCCTTGGTGAGGACAAGCGTGCAGGCCCCCTGTGGCTGATACAGACGCGACAGGACAGGTGAGGCCACAGCAGGGGCGGTGCCACGGGCAAAGCTGGCCCTGGGAGAGGGGCCGGCTGGTGGGGCGCCTGAGCGGCCGGCGAGAGCAGCCCCACTGAGCACGCAAGGCTCACGTGGGCTCGGGGGCAGCCCGGACCCCGCGGCCACACGCCACCTGCACTGGTTGGGGCACCTGAGGCTGAGCGCTGTGGCCTGGGCAGGGGTCAGACGGTTCCAACGAGACAAAATGAAGACGGGCCCGAGTCCCCATCTGGGTTGAGACACAGGTGAGGCCTGCTGAGGCCACACGGAGCCTAGAGGCCGCGCCGGACGGCGGCCGGGCCGGCTCTGCTCAGAAGCCAAGGAGGGGCTGACCCGCACGGCCGCTCCGCGCTGCTGCCCGGGGGCGGCAGGAGGACGGGGCCGGAGGAGCACAGGGCACCTGGGCGGGGTCGTGGGCCTGAGAGCAGCACAGCCCGCGGGCTCCGCGCCGAGGACTCCCACCTCCAGCCTCGGGGCCGGGGCGTCAGAGGCAGGCGGCTCCAGGGGCAGAACGAGACCAGGAGGCTGAGTGGGCAGCTCCGGGGCAGGAACGGGCCTGGCTCTGCCCCTGCCCTGGCACGTCCAGGGCCCGCGCCCACGTGCCCACAGCCCTGCTCCCAGGCTGGCTGCACGCTCCTCGGGTTGCCGAGGACCCACAGAGGCTGTCACACGGGTCTTACCTGCCAACATTTACCCTGCGAGAAATGAATACTGAGAAACGTGCGATGTTCATTAAATCCATTTAAAGTAACAGCAAACCCAACGGGCCAGCACGCAGAGCGGGCTGCAATGTCCTCTGTCGTGTGGCCGCTCTGCACTTGAGGTGGGCGGGTAACCACCAGGTGGCGGACCCAAGGCCGCTGGGCTGCCCCCCACCACGCCGGGGTCGTGGGGCCTGAGATGGAGGGGCGGCCCCAGGCCCCGTGCTGGGCTGTCCTTGGTGAGACTTCTCCAGGCGCAGGGCTACCTGTGTACCTCCCAACACAGGCGGCTCTGGCCCCACGACCCGGCCCGAACGAGGGTCCCACTGCAAAAGGGGCGATGCGGGCAGTCCCTGACCCCCGACCCCAGCGCTCACCCTGTGCTGATGCTGAGTCTTGGGGCACCCCTGCGTCCCCCTGGAGCAGTGCCAGGATGCTGGGGGACAGCCATGGCCCCGCTGGTGCTTCTGGCCACGTAGGAGCCAGAGAGGGGATGGGGAGGGGAGGGGCTGGTCTTGGCAGGCTGGCTGACCACGGCCTGCAGACGTGCAGGCCAAAGGGCAAGAGCGGTCGGGCGGGCGGCGCTGCCCCAGGGAAGGGCCTCGGCCTCAGGCGGCTCCCGGCCGCTCCTCCACGCGGCCTCCGAGGGCAGGTGGCAGGCGGCCAGCGGTGGGGGCTGCGCCTTTAACAGAAGGACAGCGGGGGGGACCACAGGCTGTCCAGTGACGTCCAGGGAGGAATGTGAGGAGGGCACGGATGCACAGCATTAGGGGCTGGGCACGGGGGCGAGTGTGTGAAGCAGCGAACGGGGGACGTGCACGGTGACGAGGAGGGTCGGGCAGGCACGGATGCCACGGGGGCCACAGGGTGGGCGAGGGCTGCACAAGTGACCCTCAGGAGAGGACAGCGTCACAAGCAGCCCACTGCCTAGAGTCCAGACAGCCCTAGCCCCGCCTTCCAAACCCCAGATCTAAGGTCTGTCCCTCGAATCGTGAGGCTCAGTGGGGCGTCCTGACCAAGCGACCACTGTGTCCTGACACCCAGCAAAGGCACAGAGACCACGGGACAGAGCGCACGGCTTCGCCACAGTGGGGGTGGGAGACACTCGCCGACCGTGTGTCCAGAGTGGACTGGTCTCCACAACCAAGTCTCCAAGGGCTGAAGGAAAAGCCTAGGACTCACCTGGGAGGTCTCCCTTGCATACTTCCTGCACAGGCCGTCTATGCCCATGAAGAGCGCCTGGATGTCAGCGTCTGTCTGAAAGAGAAAAGGCTGCTTGCACCGCCACTGCCTCCACGGGCCAGGGCTCTACGCGCTTCAGGGCCCGGACTCAGCCACAAGGACATCACGGCTGCGTCCAAGGGGCACCGAGCACTCCACGGCGCAGGTGCGGGACGGTGCCACCTCCTCGAGAACCAAGGGCAGTGCTGAGGGGCTCCAGGCGGCTGGGGGGAGCCGCGTACAAAGGCAACAGTGAAATCAGAAGTGGGGAGAGTGATGGGCACGACTTCAAACTGCTCACAAGTACGTGTTACTTATTTATTTTACTTTTAAAAATAAATTTATTATTTATGTTTGGCTGCGTTGGGGCTTTCTCTAATTGTGGAGCGCAGGCTCGGTAGTTTTGGCACGTGGGCTCAGCAGCTGTGGCACGCAGGCTCTAGGTGTGGGGGCTTCAGAACTTGTGGCTCGCAGGCTCAGTAGTTGTGGCTCATGGGCTCTAGAGCGCAGGCTAGGTAGTTGTGGCACAAGGGGTCAGTAGTTGTGGCACGTGAGCTCTAGGTGCGCAGGCTTTAGTAGTTGCAGCACGCAGGCTCAGGAGTTGTGGTTTGCGGGCTCTAGAGTGCAGGTTTGGTAGTCGTGGCACATGGGCTTAGTTGTTCCACGGCATGTGGGATCTTCCCGGACCAGGGCTCAAAACCATGTCCCCTGCATTGGCAGGAGGATTCTTAACCACTGCGCCACCAGGGAAGCCCCGTGTTATTTAAAAAGCAAACATGAAAAAGTAGGGTTTACAAACTGGCACCTGCCCACGTACACTCCTTGTGCAGATACACCTGCCTCCTGCCCTCACCCACCACCCGGCCACAGCAGCACGAGAGACACCGAAGGGCCGGGACAAGGACACACACAGGCTGATGAAACCATGAGCCTGGGCCCCTCCCAGTCTGTACCAAGCATACGGGCCCAGCCGCTCCCCATCTCTGCTGAAATGACAGTAACACAGCACTTAGGGAAAGCAAGATCCGAGCTAGAAACTAGGAAATGCACTAGAAGGGCCAGGGCCCCCAAGGAGCTTCTGGAGGACCCTGTGGAGGGGCGGCTGCAGGGGAAGCGGCTCCAGAATCCACTGCTAACTCAGAGGAGGGCTGAGCGGGGCGCCAGGAGGGCAGGGGGCCCGTGGCAAGGCTCCACGTGCACGTGAGCCCCGCGCTTGGCCTCTATCCGAGACCCTGGACAGCACCCAACGCCTCGAGCCCCGTCTTCCAAGGGAAACAGGACAGAAGCCACGCCTCCCTTGAGGGCCTGGGTGAGGCCTACACACTAGGGGCAGGGGCCCCAGTGAGTGGAGACCAGACTGACGCCCACAGAGAACCTGGTCCTACACAAAGACCTCCATGGGCCAGGAGGGAGGCGAGGGTGTCAGCACTGACCTGTCAGGGCCCAGGGCCTTCCTTTCTTCTTTTTAAAATTTATTTTTATTGGAGTATAGTTGCTTTACAATGTTGTGTTAGCTTCTACTGCGCAGCAAAATAAATCAGCCAATGTATACATTTATCTCCACCATTTAGGACACTACAGTGCATGGAGTTCCCTGTGCTACACAGTGTGCTCCCATCAGCTGTCTACTTTACATATAGTAACAATAGCATGTATGTGTCAATCCCAATCTCCTAATTCCTCCCACCCCACCCCTTTCCCCCTTGGTATCCATACATTTGTTCTCTACATCTGTGTCTCATTTCTGCTTTACAAATAAGATCATTTATATCATTTTTCTAGATTCCACATATATGCATTAACATACGAAATTTGTTTTTCTCTTTCTGACTGACTTCACTCTGTATAACTGTCTCTAGGTCCATCCACGTCTCTACAAGTGACCCGATTTCATTCCTTTTTATGGCTGAGTAATATTCCATTGTATATATGTACCATATCTTCTTTACCCATTCCTCTGTTGATGGACATTTAGGTTGCTTCCACGTCCTGGCTATTGTAAATAGTGCTGCTATGAACACTGGGGTGCACGTGTCTCTCTTTTTTAAATTAATTAATCAAATTTATTTTTGGCTGCACTGGGTCTTCGTTGCTGCATGAGGGCTTTTCTCCAGTTGCGGCGAGCGGGGGCTACTCTTCATTGCGGTGCGCGGTCTTCCCATCGCGGTGGCTTCTCTTGTTGCGGAGCACGGGCTCTAGGCGTGCGGGCTTCAGCAGCTGTGGCCTTGCGGGTTCTAGAGCACAGGCTCAGTAGTTGTGGCTCACGGGCTTAGTTACTCTGCAGCATGTGGGATTTTCCCGGACCAGGGCTCGAACCCGTGTCCCCTGCACTGGCAGGTGGATTCTTAACCACTGCGCCACCAGGGAAGCCACATATGTCTTTTTGAATTATGGTTGTCTCTGGGTATATGCCCAATAGTGGGACTGCTGGGTCATATGGTAGTTCTGTTTTTAGTTTTTAAGGAGCCTCCATGCTGTTCTCCATAGTGGCTGTGTCACTTTACATTCCCACCAACAGTGTAGGAGGGTTCCCTTTTCTCCACACCCTCTCCAGTGTTTACTGTTTGTAGATTTTTTGATGACGGCCATTCTGGCCAGTATGAAGTGACACCTCACTGTAGTTAGGGCCCAGGGCCTTTCTGAGGGGAAATACGGACGGAGTCCCCAAATGGGACAGGAGAGGGGGGAGAGACTGCACTCCACAGGCACGGATACCCCAACAGAAAGCCTTTGCTTTCCCACTTCTAGGAATTTATGGTCTAGAAATAGTCTTACAAGTATGCAGAACTATGGTAAAAAAAAATGTTCACTGTAAGATTGTTTGAAATAGAAAAAAACTGAAAAAACCCAAAGGTTTACCAATAGGAAAATACTGCCGTACCATGCAATCACTTTTAGAGAATGTGGCTGTGTATATTTTAGAAAATGTAGTGTCAACTGGGAAACACCTTATAAAAGATAAATCACACTAAACACCCAGAAAAGGATCCACACTCCTGGCTGTCATCCTCTTCAGGAAGTAGGATCTGGGGGACTTTCACATTCTCTGTTATGATTTTCTGTTATATTTGAGTTTTATGTAATTTTATATTATATTTGTAATCAGAAAAGCAATTTTTATAGATTAAACATCAGATCAAATACACATCTTAGACCTTAAATGGGAAGGGATCAACTTCACCGACTTTTCCTCAGCCCTCTTAATTAGAAATGACCCCAGGAAAACCAAACTCCGCCACCTTCCTGAGGAGCTGGTGTTGTACTGAAGAAACAGAGGCACCCGACTTCCGTTCCCAGGAGCACCACACCTCCTAATGGGGCCAGGCTCTGGCTAAGGAGAAAGCTGTGCAAGGTATTCAGAACCACGCTATTGGCCTTTACGCACAAAGCTTGTAAGATCCCCTACTGCACGTAGCAAAACAAACAAAAGTTTCAGACACCGCAAATGACTAAAAATTGAACGTCACATTTAAAAAGAAACACTGTGATTAACTTTCAGATACTACAGATTTCAACTTACACGTTTCGAAAGCAGAACTGTACGACATGGAACTTTACAAATCAAGCATTCATCTCTTTTACCTATAATAGAAAGCAAATTTTACTCTATTATAGTGAGTAGTGCTTTTAAATACATATGAATGCAGACCTTCTTGCAAAAGCATACAGGATTACAGCACTTGCAGTGGACAAGCCTGTGGGCGTGCACATAGCTGAAAAGACTTACATAAGTAACAATCTTTTTTTACTTGTTTTGCAAATATGCTCCAAAACGGTGGCCATAAAGATCAACAACACAAACTTAGATCAGTCCCAGATATTTCTTACAATCCGATTTTATAGGAATAACTTAACTTAAATTTTAAACTCTACAAAATGAAAAGCTCCTCCCACCCACCTGGCAGCTACAGTGTTTTGCTCTGCCCCTTGGCCTCGCCCCTGTGGCAGCTGGGACAGCTCACCGGCGGGCGTCGGGGCGTTTACTGAGCTCTTGAGACGGGCCAGGCGGTGCCGGCTGAGGACGGAGGTGTCGTGCCCCTGGCCACGGCCACCCCTCGCTCAGGCTCCTCCCTGTGGGACCCCGCCTCCACATGCTCCTCCTCCACCGGCTGGCCCTGCAGCCCTCAGGGCTTCCAGCTCCTGGTTCGGCCCTGCCTGGTCCTCACAGCCTCTGATCTTGGCTTCTCCGGGAGGCAGCTTGGAGGCCAGCCGTTGGTCCACACCCACCCACCACGGGCCCTTCCAGGCAGCACAGCAGCCCAGACCCGGGGCTGCCTCCCCCTCGCCCCCAGTTCAACACGGTTGAGAAGCAGGAATCCAGCACTGCGGAATCTGCAGCATCGCTGGGCACCCCTCTGCTTTTCTTGGTCATTTCCCCCCAGTTCCCCGTGGGGGGTACTCAAACAAGCCCCCGTGTCATCTACTGATAGAGAGGTCCGTCTTGCGCACCTCTCTCCCCCTGCACCACACGGTGGCCCATGCGCACGGCCTCCTTCCTCTGTCTTAGGACGCAAGGCCGCCCAGGCCAGGCCTAACCCTCCACCTGTGCTCATCTCCTCTTCTTCCCACAGCCCCGAGGGCTCCTGTCCTCACTCAGACGCCCTCCCACTAAACTCCGCCCCTAGCCCTCCCTGGCGCTTCCCAGCCCCAAGCCAGCCTGTCCCCACCATCCCCACGGCATCACGCAGGTCACCCACCCACTAAGGCCAGGGCCACATGCCGATGCGCTGGCTGACTGCGCTGGGATGCCCGGTTTGACGTTTGTGCTTTCTCTTGCCCTCACAGCCTCCTCCCGTCTCCACCCACCTTCTTTAGGAAGTGCTTTTCCCCAGGCGAGAACGGGCTCCTGCATCCCCTGCCTTCAGCCCTCGTGTCACCCAGCATCTCCACTCTCCTCTCTGCACTAACCTCTCCCTGCTGCACTCCAGCTGCCCGGACTCCTAGACCCTCGTGTGTCCTCACAGCCCGCCTCGGTCTCTCCCCGCATGGCTCTCCCTGGAACCTCCGTGTCCAAAGGTGAGGTCCTGAGCCTCACCTCAAACCCGCTGTCTCCCCGCAGCGTCCTGGATGGCCACGGGAACCCCACCACCAACCCCGGCGAGTTCCACACGTTGGAAACCGAGATGCCTTTCTGCACCCAGGTCTGCCCAACCTGCCCGCTGCTTCTGTCCAGCCCCGCGGGCGGCTGTCCTGCTCTGACACCTCTCCCCTGTGCAAGACGCCGCTTCTTCCCCAAGCCCTGCCGCCCACCAAGTTCCACTTCCCCCAGCCACGCAGACCGAGACTCAGCCAGCCCACCCCTGGGCACACGACGGTGCTCGCCCCCAGACCCCAGCATGAACATGCCTGAAGCACCACCTGTGACAGCCAAAGCCTGGAAGAGCCCGAGGGTCAGCCGCGAGCTGGGAAATACACCAGGACACGGCGTCGGTCCGAGCAGCAGGGAAGGGGCACCAGGGGCAAGTGTGCACCGAGGATCCCGCAGCGAGAGGCCCAGGCAAAGGCCACACGGGGTGTGTGTGTAGGGGGGGAGCCTGCTGCCCGATGGACCACCCGCTCACCGGGGTTAAACAGTCCAAGGCGATGTACACCAACACGGGTCAGGACAGTGGTTTTCCTTGAGGAGGCCTGGGGTGTGTGTGTGTGTGAGATGTTCTGATTCTTAATCTGTGAGCTGGTTTCCCAGGTAGGTCACTTTATGAGAATTCATTGCGCTTCCATTTAGGCTTTATTCCTGTATAAACTCTATACGTCAATAAAAACATTTCACAAGAAGAAAAGTACACATCAATCACGTCACTGCCCGCTGCCCGCAGACGAGGCCGGGGCCTCCCTAGCAGTCCTCTCCCGCCTCAGGCCTCCCCCTTCCTCCCACCTCCTCTGCCGGGGACACTTCTGAATCCCCCCCGCTTCCGCCTGCGCTTGTCCTTACAGGGACCAGCCTGAGGTCGGACCCCACGTGGCAGGAGGGACAGTGCCGGAACTAAGACACTCGACCGGGGCGCTGCCGGCCCTCCCTGTGGCCCCTACAGGCCCTGCCCCCCCAGCCCGCAGGCAGGCGCCCAAGAGTCGCGACCCGGAGCCTCTCAGCCTGTGCCCCCCCACCCCCGTACGCCCCGCCCTCCCCCAAGGCCCCCTGCTCCGAAGGTCCTCTCTCCCCCCACCCCAGGCCCACTGACTCTCTCCCCCAAGGTCCCCTCCCCTGGAAGCCCCGCTCTCTGGCAGACCCCCCCCCGCCCAGCCCAGGGGTTCAGGTGTGGGCCTGGCCCGAGGGCTCTCAACGCCCTGACCCCGTCCTTACCTTTGCGCAGGCAGACATCGCAGTACACGTGGCCGCAGTTAGTCAGGCTGAAGCACGCCGTCCCCTGGGGTGGCTGGAAACAGCGATTACAGAACACCCAGCCAGCCATGCTCCGCAGCGCTTTCCTCCGCTGCTGCCGCCGCCGCCACAAGGCCTAGGCCCAACCGAAGCCTTCCTGAGACCCACGCGAGACCCAGACGCGAGATCTGGGCGTGGCCTGAGGGCTGCAACTCCACGCCTGCGCACCAGAGTGCGGCGTTGATTCCCGCCAAAACTCCTGCGCTGGAAGGTACCAACCCGGGAAGAGAGGGAGGTTAGAATTAGACTTGCCCCTCTGCGGGTTGTTTTGGCTGGACGTCGGGGAGGAGGAACATACAGGCGAGGACCTGGCCTCGCTCTTTCCAACGCTGCAATCTCCAGCGATTCTTCTGAGGGCAGCGCGTTGTAGTCCGGGACCTATGTGCCCCCCCCTCCCCCGGGCGGCGCCGAGGTGGGTGTGCCGGGACGCCGGCGCAGGCGCAGAGCGGTGGGAGGCCGCTGCACCTCCCGGAGCAACGGCGGAGCAGCGGCGGAGCGACGGCGGAGCTTCGACCTTGAGACGCGGTGTGCTGAGCGGACCGGGTAGGTGGACCAGGTGGCCCCTCGTGCCCTCCATTATGCAGGGGTGGGGGAGGTCAGGGTGAGGGGCCCTCAGTGCTCGCCATACTGGAAGCGGGAGGCAGAGGGTCCTTGGGGCCCCGGAGGATGAGGGCCGGGAGACAGGAGGGATGGAGGTCAGGATCAGGATGGGTGTGAGTGGGGCCCAGGGCCCACTGGCTGGACCCCATGGTCGAGATGGGCCGGTCGGGCCCGGCGCCGTTGCTTGCTTCTAACACGCACATGTGAAAAGGCTTGACGTGGGGGAGGTTATCTCGCTTTTAAAAGCGGTGGATAGGGGAGTTGGTGGAAGGGACTCTCTGTACTGTTTTTTGCAACTGCTAGTGAGCTTATGCTTATTTTAAAATGTAGAGAAAATAAATGGAAGTTGCTTTGCATAGAATTACACTCCTTGCGGGATGCCCCATCCTCTCCAAAGAGCAGTTTCTATCCGCCTGTGGAGGTGGATCAGAGTGGGACCCACTGAGAACACTTGGTTCAGAGAAAGTCTCTGGACTATTCACTTGTGTAGAGAAAAGTGGCCGTCTTTCAGGGAAATAGAGAAATGCAGAGATTCAGGACCACTCTAAGTGGAACGCCGTGGGGAAACGAGGTACGCCCTGTGTCCGGTGCTGCAGCCATGAACCTTGTGTGGCCACTGGCCTTTGAAATGTGACTGGTCCAAATTGAGATGTGCTTTGATTGCAAAATACACCTGGGTTTCTAAGACTTCCTATCAAGAAAAGAATGTAAACTACTTCATTAATAATTATGTATTGATTACATGTTAATATGGTAGTATATTTGATCCATTGGGTTAAATATAGGTCACTAGGGTTAATTTTACTCTTTTAAAAAAACCTTTTTTAATGTGGCAACCAGAAAACTTAAAATTTACATATATAGCTCACATTTTATTTCCGTTGGATAGTGCTGACCTATACCAAGTTTAAAATAAGAACTGGATCGTGTTTTTAGTTTATCAAACTCAGAAGCCACATTGTTAAAGTGACATTTTATCAGTGTTACAATGATATAACATCAATTCCAACCTCTGATGTCTTTGAAATCAGAAAAGTTATGCACACATGAATATATTTTGATATTAACTCAAACATGCAAGGTAGAAGGTAGTTATTTGCCTTTATTAATATTTTTAAACAAGTTTCTTAGCTATAAAGAATTCTTTAAGGTACTTTATTTGGAAGATTCCAACTGAGATAAAGATTAGTGTTTGTGCAGAGGCCCACCATAAAACGTTGCTGTTTGTATCTTCACCGGTCATTCGAAATTCTTCTTCACGGTCCTACGCAGAAGAGAAATAGGCAGGTTAAGTTTCTTAAGGTACTTCATGCATGAATTTGAGGGGAAGGTGCTGTATGCATTCAAGGTACTTAATGTCACCCAGGTAATCTCTTATGCCAAAGTGAAGTATCATTTTCTAAGCCAAGGGGTGTTGTTAGTCAAAGACAAGGAAGAAGAGTCAACTTTATAAAACACACTTTTGTGTTTTGGCGTAAAATATCAGGTATTTGATCTATTACTTTATATGTTTTATTTGTTACCATCAAACAAAGTGAACATTACCTAATTGATAGATGTTCATCATTCAGGTTCTTACTTTACTTTAAGCTGGGCACTGTGCTCATTTTATTTTCCAGATAAAGAAACAGAAGGTTAGAGATGACAGAAGGTTAGTGAAGGGGGGGGGGGCGATTTGAGCCCACATCTGACCAGAGTCCACTGAGCACAGTGACCCAGGAAACACATAATGTCACAAGAACAAAACAGTGATTTAGAAAGTGGGCACACTGAGACTCTGCAGCTATGTGGGGTGTGTTTGGAAACGCTTATTCATTCTGTGAGCTCACACCCCAGAGACGAGTGAGCCACAGTCCCCTTCGTAGAGGAGCTCACGGTCCAGCGAACAGTGAGAGAGCACTGTCCCCCCATTCCCTGCATGTCCACGCAGTCCTAGCTCAGAGAAAGCCCGGGAAACAGGCGGTTTACTCTTCCTTGGTTCGGGGGCTTTGTGGAGAATTGCGTGCTGGGCAGGAAGAGGGAGAGCATAAGCTGAATAGGCAGAAAACTGACCCTTTGATAGTTTTGTTCTTTGACTATTTGCTCCATTTGCTCAATTAGATGTTCAAGCTTGAAGCTAACTTCATTAACTTTGTCCTTTGCTTGAGCAATGGCTGCATCAAGGTCATGTTCTCCAACTCGAATATCTAAGTGGATCCGCTGTGCAAACAGTAAAAAGGAAGAAACATGTTTTTAACATTGCTCACTCTTTTTCTTTGCTTTTTCCCTCCTTGTGTCCTCCCATTCCTTCCTTTCTCTCCACTCTCCCTTTCTGAGAGCAAATACTACTTCATTCTCGAGCTCTCGATTTTTCTTCACCGCTACTCTATTCCCTTTTATACTCAGTAGTCTTTCTTTGTAATAATAATGCATTAAATAGTACGTGCTGACCTGAAAGAGTACTTATATTAACTATAGACTGTTAGGCAAGAGCCTTTGGCCCTGAGAGAATTTGATTACTCTCAGGACAATGTTCTTTACATATAACTAAATTTCTGATGCTAAAGTACAGATTCTCTTCATCTGTTCTCAGCACATTTAGAAAATAGCCAATCACCATCTACCATGTAAGAGTTTTATTTATTGGAATTCCGTTATTAATTCACCCTTCAGCCTTCAATTGTTTTCAAGCCTGAATAATCACAGTTCTCTTAAGCTTCCCTCCCAGTTCTCATTTTTCAAGCCCTTTAATCAACTCCGTGGCTCTCCTTTGAACCCCTTCCAAGCTCTCCAGCTCCCTCTTTGGTTGCCGTGCTGAGATCTGGGTATAATGGTTCTGCATATCACTGTCACGCCTGAACAGTGCTGACGCTGCTCATCAACAAGTACACGGGGGCACATACTTACCAGCTTACTCCCTCCAAATGACACAAGCCTTGTAGAATTAGATTCTAAGCAAATGATGTGTTCGCCAGCTGAATGTGAAGTGAAATAGAATGTTCCTTGTGGACCATATAACTTTGACAGTAATACCTAGGATTGAGGATTTCCATAGTTTAAGTTTATTATTCTCTACTTTCCATTAAAAAAAATGAGCCCCATGTAATCTAGTGAAGATTGTGCAATTCTTAAAGAAGAAATCAAATGGTCAATAACATGAAAAATATTCAGTCTTACTGGTAATCAAAACAATACAAACCACAGTAAGATATTCCTTGTTGGTTTTCAGATTGACAAAGACTTAAAAGTACCTGGGGCGGGGATAGCATGGAGAAATACTATCTCTAAACACTGTTTTGGGAATGTAAATTGAACAACCGTTTCAGAGAGTGCTTTGGCCAAGTGTATAAAACCATTCACCCAGCAGTGCTACCTATAGAAATTTATCCTATGGGAATGCCCAAATGGACAGTTATATGTAAAAGGATATTCAGTGTGATGTTATTTATTTAAAAATTTGTGTTTTGAAATAACTAATACCTTTTAGTGTGGATTGATTAAATGTAGGCAAAGCCAAATGAAGAAGTGCTAGGTAGCAGTAAAAGAGACTATTACACTCATATCTATACTAAAGGTGTCCACAATATTCAGGGATAGTCTGTATAGGATCCTATTTTTGTAAAAAGTATCATTTGTAAAACTACACGTGCTTAGAAGAAGATTCTAAAGAATATAAACCAAGTTATTAGGCAGTTATATTTGTTGGGGAACTTTGACTTTTCTGCTTAGTACATTTCTGTATTGTTTGACATTTTAAAAACAGGTATAGGACTTCAACTCTGGCATATAAGGAGCTTGGAATTTGTCCCTCTGTCTTAACAAGTAAAAAGCTGCATAGAAAGAAAAATCAGTTCTTTGATCTGTCAGAGAATTGAGGTCACAGGGTAAACTGCTGCCACCAAAATTGGAGAGGCAAGCAAATACAAAGTCACAACTTACCTGGGCAGAAACCTGTGTGGGAACCAGTACGGGTTCCTTTTGCCCAGCACATCATGTCCAACTTTCAACAACAGCAGAAAAATAATAAGACACACTCAAAGGCAAAAAACGCAGTTTGAAGAGACAAAACAAGCCTCAAAACCAGATTCATATATGACAGGGATATTGGAATGATCATATAAAGAATTTAGAAAACCTATGATTAATAGTCTATGGTCTCTAAAGGAAAAAGTAGACAACATGCAAGAACAAATGGGTAGTGTGAGTAGAAAGATCAAAATTCTGTGAAAGAATAAAAAGAAATGCCAGGGATCAAAAGCACTGTAGCAGAAATAAAGAATGCCTTTGTTAGGCTCATTAGTAGACTGGACAGGACTGAGGAAAGACTCTCTGAGCTTGAGGATATGTCAACAGAAACTTTCAAAACTACAAAGCAAAAAAAGACTGGGGGAAAAAAGGAACAATATCCAAGGACTACAGGACAACTATTAAAGGTGTAACATACACATAACGGGAATACCAGAAGGAGAAGAAAGAGAAAGTAACAGAAGAAATATTTAAATAAAGACCGAGAATTTCAGATTAGTGTCAGACACCAAGCCACAGAGCTGGGAAGCCTAGAGAACACCAAGCAGGATAAATGCCAATAAAACTACACCTAGGCATATCATATTAAAACTGCAAATATCAAAGATAAAGAGGAAATCTAGAAAGAAGCCTTATTTATAGAGGAGCAAAGATAAGAATTACACCCGACTTCTCAGAAACTATGCAAGCAAGGAGAGAGTAAACATTTGATGTGTTGAGAGAAAAAAACTCACCAACCTAGAATTCTGTATCTTGCAGAATTCTCCTTCAAAAGTAAAAGAGAAAAATTTTCACAAACAAAAGTTGAGGGAATTTGTCCCTGATAGACCTGTCTTACAAGGAATGTTAAAAGTTATTCAGAGAGGGCTTCCCTGGTGGCGCAGTGGTTGAGAATCCGCCTGCTGATGCAGGGAACACGGGTTCGTGCCCCGGTCCGGGAAGATCCCACATGCCGCGGCGCGGCTGGGCCCGTGAGCCATGGCTGCTGAGCCTGCGCGTCCGGAGCCTGTGCCCCGCAACGCGAGAGGCCACAACAGTGAGAGGCCCGTGAACCGCAAAAAAAAAAAAAAAAAAAAAAGTTATTCAGAGAGAAGGATAATGATACTGGTCAGAAACTCGGATCTATGTGAAGATTGGAAAGCATTAGAGAAGGAATAAGTGAAGGTAAAATTAAAACTTTTATTTTTCTTGTTAACTGAGTTAATAGATACATCTTTCAAAATAATAGCAGCAATGTATTTGATGATTATAGTTTATATATAAATGAAATTAGCAACAGCAAAGATGCAAGGGATGGGAGATAAGAATTAGGATTACTTTGTTATTACAAGGTACTTGTACTACCTACGAAGTGATATGGTGATATTCAAAAGTAGACTTGGAGTAGTTGTAAATGTATATTGCAAACTTTAGGGCAACCACTGACAAAAAGTTAAAAGAAGTATAATTGATAACTATGAAAGGAGATAAAATGGAATTGTAAAATAATTAAAACCACGAGACAGAAAAAGAGTGGAAAACAAAAATAGGAACAAATAACAAGGGTGATAACTAGAAAACTAATAAATATGAATATTAACTCAGCTATATCAACAGTCACTTTGAATGTCAGTGGTCTGAATGCACCAATTGAAACAGATCGTCAGAGTGGATCCAAAAAAAAAAAAAAAACCACCCTCGACTATGTATTGTCTACAAGAACCCCTCTTTAAATATAAAGACACATATATATTAAAAGTTAGGGGATGGAGGGACTTCCCTTGCGGTCCAGTGGTTAAGACTTTGCCTTCCAATGCAGGAGGTGCAGGTTGGATCCCTTGGTTGGGGAACTAAGATCCCACATCATGGCCAAAAATCCAAAACATAAGCAGTATTGTAACAGATTTAATAAAGACTTTAAAAATGGTCTACATCAAAAAAATCTTTAATTAAAAAAAAAGTTAAGAGATGGAGAAAGATGTATATGTCAACTTTCAGCTAACCTTAATCAAAAGAAAGCTGGAATAGTTATATTAACTTCAGACAGAGTAGACTTCAAAACAAGGAAAATTATCAGGGATAATTACATAATGGACCATTACATAGTAATAAAGAGGTCATTTCTCCAAGAAGACAAACCTTAATGTGTATGCATCTAACAACAGAGTGTCAAAATACATGAAGCAAAAACTGATAGAACTGCAAGGATAAATAGAAGAATTTAGTATTATAGTTGGAGACTTGGATACTCCTCTATCAGAAGTGGGCAGATCCAGCAGCAGATCATTAAGGACACAGTCGAACTCAATGGCACCATCAACCAACTGGATATAATCAATATCTGTAGACTACTTCATCCATCAAAGCAGAATACACATTCTTTTCAAGCTCACATGGAACACTCACCAAGATACACCACATTCTGGGCCATAAAACACACCTTGACACATTTAAAATAATAGAAACCAATGTATGCTCTTAGACCATAATGGAATTAAAGTAGAAATAAATAACAAAAAGATAGCTGGGGGCTTCCCTCGTGGCGCAGTGGTTGAGAGTCCGCCTGCTGAGGCAGGGGACACGGGTTTGTGCCCCGGTCCAGGAAGATCCCACATGCTGCAGAGTGGCTGGGCTCATGAGCCATGGCTGCTGAGCCTGCACGTCCGGAGCCTGTGCTCCACAATGGAAGAGGCCCGCGTACAGCAAAAAAAAAAAAGATAGCTGGAAAGTCCCCAAATGTTTAGAGATTAAACAGTTTACCTCTAAATAACACATGAGTCAAGGAAGAAATCTCAAGAGAGACTAACAGTATTTTGAATTGGAAGAGAATTCTGGGAAGATGGTGGAATAGGAAGCACCAGGAATCTGTCTATAGGCAACAATTACACTGGAAGAATCTGTCTGATGGCACTGTTTTGGAACTCTGGAGTCTATTGAAGGCTTGCAACTTCCAGGGGAAGACTTGGATGGTAAATTGCAGTTAATTTAGGTCAATATCAGCTCTTAGAACAGTAGCAGCTACTTACTTCCCACCCTCCCACCCCCCTACCAGCCACATGGCAGGCAGCTGCACAGGTGTTCCTGGAGCAGCTTGCATGCATCTTTTAGAAGCCAGGGTAGGCAAAAAGGACCCTGTCCTCCAAATGTCAGGGATTTTTGATGTCATCATATAAAAGGGATTCTCAATAAGATTAACAGCAGATTTCTCATCAGAAACTTTGGAGACCAGAGGCAGTGGGTGGATACATTCAAAGTGCTTTAAAAAACCCAAACAACCAGAAAAAGCCAACAAGCACATGAAAAGATGCTCAACTTCACTGATCATTAGAGAAATGCAAATCAAAACTACAATGAGGTACTACCTCACACACATTAGAATGGCTGTTATACAACAAACAAACAAAAAATGTACTGGCAAGGATGTTGAAAAATTTCAACCCTTGTGCATTGTTGGTGGGAATGTTAAATGGTGCAGCTGCTGTGGAAAACATTATGGTGGCTCCTCAAAAATATGAAAATAGAATTATCATATGATCCAGTAATTCCACTTCTGGATATATACCCAAAATAATTCAAAGCCAGGGTATCAGGATATTTGTACACCCATATTCATGGCAGCATTATTCACAATAGCTAAAATGTGGAAGCAATACAAGTGTCCATTGACAGATGAATGAATAAACAAAATGTGGTATATATATACAGTGGAATATTATTCAGCCTTAAAAAGGAAGCAAGTTCTGACACATGCTACAACATGGATGACTGTTGTGGAAATTATGCTTAGTGAAGTAAACCAATCACAAAAAGACAAACAGTGTATGATTCAACTTATATGAGGTATTTAGAGTAGTTAAAGTCATAGGGGAGTTATTGTTTAATGAGTTTAGAGTTTCAGTTTTACAAGATTTAAAGAGTTATTAGGATGATGATTATACATTATGAATATATTTAATACCACTGAATTGTGCACTTAGTAACGGTTTAGATGATGAATTTCATGTTATGTGTATTTTACCACAATTTAAAAATCTCAAAAAATATGTTCAGCTGAATTAAAATGAAAATACAACTTAATCAAAATTTGGAGGATATAGTGAGAGAAGTATTTACAGGGAAATTTATAACATTGAACGCATATATTAAAAAGAAAGAAAGATCTAAGATTAATCATCTAAGCCTAGGAAACTAGAAAAAGAAAAGCAAACTAAATCCAAAATAAGCATGAGAAGAGAAATAAGATCCGTGCTAATAAAAGCTAATGCAGAAATCAATGAAAACAGGAAATAAGTAGAGAAAACCAATAAAACAAAAAGCTGGTTCTTTGAAAACATCAATAAAATCAATAAACCTCTAGGTAGGCTAACTAAGAAAAAAAGAAGACCCAAGTTAATAATATCAGAAATGAAAGAGGAGTCTTACCACAGGTCTCATGGACATCAATAGGATAGTAGAGGAATACGATGAACAACTCTGTGCTCACAAACTTGGTAACCTGGATGAAATAGACCAATTCCTTGAAAGGCGCAATTTGTGAAAACTCACACAAAAATAAATAGACAATCTGGATAGGCTGATATCTAGTAAAGAAATTGAATTGATAATAACTTTCCAAGCAGAAAGCGCCAGGCCAAGATGGGTTCACTGGTGAATTCTACCAAAGATTTAAGTAGGAAATCAGACCAATTCTCTGCAATCTCTTCCCGAAGTAGAGAGAATACTTTCTAAATCATTTTCTGAGGCCAACCTTAGCCTAATACCAAAACTAGCGAAAGACACAAGAAAACTATGGACCATTATCTCTCATGGACATAGATACAAATATCCTCAACAAAATATTAGTAAATTGAATCCAACAATGTATAAAAAGAATTATGCACCATGACCAAGTCAAATTTATTCCAGATATGCAAGGCTAGTTCAACATTTTAAAATCAATTAATGTAATTCATCACATCAACAGGTTAAAGAAGATCACTTGATCATAACAATAGATGTAGAAAAGGCATTTGACAAAATCCACCATCCATTCATGGCAAAAGCTCTCAGCAAACTGAGAATAGGGGAACTTTAAAAATCTATAAAAACCTTAAAGTTAACATACTTGATAGTGAAAAATTAGAGACTTTCCCACTAAGATCAGAAACAAGGCTAGGATTTCCTCTCTCGCTATTCCTTTTCTTTTTTATTATTTATTTATTTTAGTTTTGGCTGTCTTGGGGTCTTAGTTGTGGCATGCGGGATCTTCATTGAGTCACGTCGCCTTCTCTCTAGTTGTGGCATGCGGGCTTCAGAGCGCGTGGGCTCAGTAGTTGCGGCGCTCGGGCTCCAGGGTGCGTGGGCTTTAGTTGTGGCATGCGGGCTTAGTTGCCCCACGGCATGTGGGATCTTAGTTCCCCAACCGAACCCGCATCCCCTACATTGGAAGGTGGATTCTTAACCACTGGACCACCAGGGAAGTCCCTCACTATTCCTTTTCAATGTCATACTTCAATTCCTGGCTAATGCAGTAAAAGAAGAAAAGAAAACAAATGGTATACAGGTTGGGAAGGAAGAAATAAAGCTGTGTTTGTTCACAGATAACAGGATTGTCTATGTAGAAAATTCAAAATAATAAACAGAAAACTTACTGGAACTAATAAGTGATTATAGCAGGGTTGCAGGATACAAGGTTAATATGTTAATCAATTTCTCTATATTAGCAGTGAACAAGTGGAATGTGAAATCAAAAACAATACCATTTACATTAGCATCTCCCCCAAATGAAATACTTAGGTATAAATAAAACAAAATATGTTTAAGAGATATATGAGGAAAACTAAAAACCTGTAATGAAAGAAATCAAAGAAGATAAAATACATGGAGAGATACTCTGTGTTCACGCTAGGAAGACTCGATATTGTGAAAAAGTCAGTTCCTCCCAACTTAATCTATAGATTTGACACAATCCCAGTCAGAGTGTCAGCAGGTTATTTTGTGAATATCTTCAGGCTGATTCTAAAGTTTCTGTGGAGAGGCAAAAGATCCAGAATAGCCAACACAATATTGAAGGATAAGAATAAAGTCAGGGGACTGACATTCCTGATTTCAAGACTTACTATAACTGTATAGCACAGGGAACTCTACTTAATGCACTTGGTGACCTAAATGGGAAGGAAATCCAAAAAAGAGGAGCTATATATGTATGTATAGCTGATCCATTTTGCTGTATATTAGAAACTAACACAACATTGTAAAGCAACTATACTCCAATAAAAATTAATTTTAAAAAAGACTTACTATAATGCTACAGTGACCAAGATAGTGCGGTATTGGTGAAAGAACAGACAAATAGATCAATGAATCAGAGAGCCCAGAAACAGACCCACGCAAATATAGACCCACTGATCTTTGACAAAGGAGCAAAGGCAATACCATGGAAAAAGGTAGTCTTTCCAACAAATAGTACTGGAACAACTGGACATCCATATGCAAAGAAATGAATGTAGACACAGACCTTACGCCTTTTACAAAAATTAACTTAAAGTGGAGCATAGGTCTAAATGTAAAATGCAAAACTATAAAACTATTAGAAGGTAACATAGAAAGTCTAGAAGACCGTGGTTTTAGTTATGACTTTTTAGGTACAACACCATGAGCAAGATCCATGAAAGAAAGAAGTGAGAAGCTGGACTTCATTAAAATTAAACTTCATTAAACATTTAACATTAATGTTTAACATTAAATGTTGAATTTCATTAAAATTAAAAACTGATCTGCAGAAGAGAGAGCTGTCTGTCTCTCTGTCAAGAGAATGAAAAGACAAGCCACAGACTGGGAGAAACTGTTGTAAAAGATGAATCTGATAAAGTACTGTTATCCAAAATATACAAAGAATTCTGAAAACAACAAGAAAATGAACAAATTAATTGAAAAATGGGCAAAAGAGCTGAACAGACAACTCGCCAAAGAAGACATATAGATGGCAGATACGCACATGAAAAGATGCTCCCCATCGTATGTCGTTAGGGAATTGCAGATTAAAAACAACAATGAGATACTTCACACCTATGGGAATGGCAAACATCCAAAACACTGACAACACTAAATGCTGGCGAGGATGTGGAGCAACAGGAACTCTCGTCACTGCCGGTGGGAACACAGGATGGTGCAGCCACTTTGGGAGACAGTTTGGTGATTTTTTCAAAACTAAACATACTTTTACCATACAGTTCTGCAGTCATACTATTTATTTACCCAAATAAGATGGAAGCTTATGTCCACGTGAAAACCTGCACACAAATGTTTACAGCAGCTTTATTTACAATAGCTACTAAGCTACTAAGATGTCCCACTGCATGTGAATGGATCAGTGAACCATGGTATACATCCTGACAATGGAATATTGTTCAGTGCTAAAAAGAAATGAGTTATCAAGCCATGAAAAGACACAGAGGAAACTTAAGTGCATATTCCTAAGTGAAAGAGGCCACTCTGAAAAGGCTGCCTGCTGTACGACTCCAGCTGTATGCCATTTTGGAAGTCAAAACTGTG
The DNA here is from genome assembly GCF_026419965.1 of Kogia breviceps. Classification (NCBI taxonomy): domain Eukaryota; kingdom Metazoa; phylum Chordata; class Mammalia; order Artiodactyla; family Physeteridae; genus Kogia; species Kogia breviceps. The sequence continues at coordinate 146,682,732 of NC_081315.1, read as the reverse complement.
GAGACAGTAAAAGGATCAATGGTTGCCAAAGGTTAGGGAGGGGGGAGGGATGAATAGATGGGTTCCAGGAGATTTTTATGGGAGTGAAACAACTCTGTGTTGACACTATGATGATGGATACATGTCATTACACATTTGTCAGATCCATAGAATGTACAATGCCAAGAAGGAATCCTAATGTGAACCATGGGCTTTGAATGACTATGATGTGTCAGTGCAGGTCATCAGTTGTAACAGCTGTGCCCTTCCAGTTCTGCTAGTGGAAGAGGCTCTGTTCATGTGGGGGCAGAGGGCCTACGAGAACTCTGTACCTTATGCAGAATTTTGCTGTGAACCGAAAACTGCTTGAAAAGATAGTCTATTAAATCACTGTAAAAACAGGTATGTGGGGCTTCCCTGGTGGTGCAGTGGTTGGGAGTCCACCTGCCGATGAAGGGGACGCGGGTTCGTGCCCCAGTCCGGGCCCGTGAGCCATGGCCGCTGAGCCTGTGCGTCTGGAGCCTGTGCTCTGCAACAGGAGAGGCCGTGGCAGTGAGAGGCCTGCATACCGCAAAAAAAAAAAAAAAAAAAAAAAAAAAAAACCAAAACAGGTATGTATTACACATAGAAAAATGCAACCAAGATTCTTTTTTTAAATCTTTCAATTTTGATTTGGAGAAAATTAAAGAATCTTGCCATGTACTTAATTTCACTTAACAGACTGTTGATAGGGAAACTTTGTTAAATAAAACTGCATTCAATAATCAGATTTTGCAATTGATTTCTATTTTTTTATGAATAACAGAGTAGTCTTCCCTGGAAAAATATCCAGTGATGACTCATCACCTGTTAAATTCAGTTTCTGAGCCTTAGTGTTGTGTCAGGGTTCTACATAGTCTGCTTCCAGTGAATATTCAAGTCAGCAAACATGTTAGTCAGCAATTCCTGTTAGTTTGGTGTGTTGGAAAAAGACATGCTTGAATTTAGACCTCAGTGTTTCCACTTGCCGATGATGTGATCTTGTATAAGTCATTTTACCACCCAGGACCAGTTTTTCCTTCTACAAAATGGAATAGGAATATTGGACACAGAATAATGGACCATGGAATACAAAATGCATAGTTTGAATGGTGCGTGTACACTGTCATTGTCTGCCCTGCCTACCCTACCAGCCATGTTACCCCTTGGCCTGCCAGTCACCTGCCGTAGGAAGGGACATGTGTTCAGGGCAGCATCCGAGAGTACCCTGCATCCAGGCACATCGACCCGGGTAGGAGCAGTCCGAGTCCTTGTCGGGGTGCTGTTCAGGGTCTTCAGAGAGAATCTTAGCTTGTTAGGAATGTGAAACCAGAGCTGTGTCTGGTCCTCTTACTTCCAAAGGGAGAGAGCCTTCCTGAAAATCAGGCCTTTGGGGTGAGAATTTTCTCTCTCTCCTAGGCCCGTGGCAAATATCTGTTGGATGTTTGCAGAATGAAAACACTTCTCCTCCCATCTAGAAGGGGGTATTGTTTCAAGTAAATGTGTTTTTTGGAGAATGAAACAGCTCTGTCTTAAAAACAGTGAACAGGTTTTTCTGCGAAGGTGTTTTGTCCAACTGAAATTTGGGTTCTGGGTTTAACCAGCTATGGAGACATTTCCAGATCAGTCATGAAAGGTTACAGGGAAGGACAGCAGAGAATTGTGTTTTGGTTTAACTGGGCAGGAAGCGAAGGAGGTGGGGGTGTCAGGAGGAGAGGGCAGCTGTACGAGAATTAGGAAAAAGGCTCCAGTGGAGCTGTTGTCACAGAGGTGCCCGGTGTACCAGGAGAAGGCTGCTACAGCGGGCAGGAACCAGGTGTCCAGCGGTCCAGTTGGAATGGAGTCTCCTGGTATCCACATGAGTGGGGGCATCACAGTGTGTGGCTTGAGCGCAGCCCTCATGAGGGCTGGAAATTGGGCCCGTCTACATCAAGTACCCTCTCCTTGCCAGCTGGAGAGATGCCTGTCTGTTCTGTGAGGTTCTGCTCCACAACCATCCTGCTACGTCATGAGCACGTCCCCGGGACAGCAAGTCCAAAGGGAAGTAGTTCCTGCAGTCACGCCTGAATTCTTGGACGGAGCAGGTCACAGTACCTGAGCTGGCACGGTGGAGACAGCATCTGCTGCGACCGTTGGACAGAGGAGAAAATGGAGGGTTAAAGCAGTCAAGTAACCGCTCAAGGTTCAGCTTGTAGATGACCATCTACACTTACACCTGGCTCCGACTCCAAGATCCACATTCTTTCCCTTTGACCGTGGTGCCTTTTCTACTCTGCAGCTCCCAGTGAGGAGGCGCCCTGTGAGGCCAGACAGACCCAGAGGTAGCATTCCTGCAGAAGCCCCACCAGACAGGAGGAGGGAGAGGTGGCCTGTCTGACCCTCGTGTCTGGGTGAGGCTGTGGCACCTGCAGAGCAGGTGAAGCCTGGCCCTGCACGGCCAGAGGATGCAGTGCCCTGCGGGTCCTCTCTGCCCAGCAGGACCAACAAAACCTCAGGGTGACGAGTGCGAGGCCTGCCCTTCGTCTTGTTCTGCCTTGTGTGTTAAGGAGTCTCTGTTCCTCAGCTAGACTGTGGGCTCATTGAAGGCAGGCACTTTCTGTGTCTTGGTGCAGTGCCTCTGTCAGGGCTACACACATTAAAAATGGAATGCTGGATAGTGAGCGCTGTGTGGAGATTTTAAGTTTGTGGGTGTACATGACACATGACTTTTTAGAAAATAAAAAATTTCAGTAGCAAGACAAAAAGTGTGTTTTACCTCATCATTGTAAGTTGTAACAGTCACAAACATTCCCAGACCAGGAGCAGCTTCAAGGAAATCGTGTCTGCCCAAGTCCCACTGTTGAATCTTGAAAGTCCCTGTTTCAAAAATATAAGACATTTATTTTTATTTATATTTTTAAAGTCTTTATTAAATTTGTTACAATATTGCTTCTGTCTTATGTTTTGATCTTTTGACCACGAGGCATGTGGGAATCTTAGCTCCCTGACCAGGGATCGAACCCACACCCCCTGCACTGGAAGGCAAAGTCTTAACCACAGGACCACCGGGGAAGTCCCTAAGACATTTATTATAAAATAAGTTAAGAAATAGTTATATATGATTACTGATAAATGAATTTTTGAAATTATCCAAATCACAAAATACTGTTATTTTGGACAGCTTATATTTTGGTGATTAGCTTATGTAGCAGAGAAGGAAGATTCTGCAATGTAGAGTTCTTGGTCCTGTTCTCACTCTTGTTTATAAGTCGCTTCACCACTCCAAGCCTCAGCATTCTATTCAGAAAAATGGGCATAATACACATCGCTCCTAAGCCTCAGAGTTGTGAGGACTGTTGAAAATAATAAAAAGTAGCCTATGAAAGCTTTGCACCTGGAATGTAAAATTCCTGTGGGTCGGGCCTGAGAGGCCTTCCCAGCATCTCCCCCACAGATCTCCTGCCTTCCACTTCTTCCTCCTGTAGCTGTACCTACCTGCTTCTGGCGCAGTTCCTTCCTAAGGAACAGGTATATTCATATCGCATCCTTTTGCTGCATCCAGATGTTCCTGCTAAAGTTCACATCACTGGGAGAGTCTCCCACTTGATCCCTTTAGGATGTGATAAGTGTCGTGTGGCTTAACTTCCCCCTTGTGCCCTTGAAAGTTAAACGGGGAATGAAAAAAGGGCTAACATTTATTGAAAGTAGCTAACAATACCCCATGTGCCAGATACTGTCCTAAGCACTTAATGTGCATCAGCTTATATAATGTGCTCTGAGGATGGCAGCATGGACTCTTGAAAAATGCAGGGGATGGGGCACCAACCTTCCAAGCATTTGGAAATCCACGTATAACTTATAGGTGGCCCTCCGTATCTGTGGTTCCATATCCCCTGATTCAAGCAGCCGTGAATCATGTAGTAATGTAGTATTTACTATTGAAAAAATCCCACGTGTAAGTGGACTTGCACAGTTCAAACCTGTGTTGTTCAAGGGTCTAACAAACACCTCCCAAGGGGATAGCACTGTTTTAGGAGCTGAGGACACAGTGAACAAAATAGACAGTGTCTTCATTCCCATGGAGAAACATACGACTAGTAAATATATAATGTTGAAGATGTGAAATATGCTACAAGAAGAAGCAACAGACAGGGTAGGAGTGGTAGGGGACTTGGAAGCATTATGTGGGGAAGTCAGGGAAGGCTTCTCTGACATTTGAACAAAGACCTGAAAGGATAGGGGAGTAAAAATATATCCGCTCATATAATATTTGTTTATCACATATATGCAGATTACATCCATATCTATCTACACATCACATTCAGTGCTAATTGTGTGCCAAGCACCATTCTAAGAAATTTACACATGTAATATGAATTTTCATGACAACAGCGCTATATAGGTAGATAATATTTTATGACGATTTTACACGTGATGACACTGAAGCATAAAGTAATTTGCCCAAGGTCACATACCTAGCAAGTAACAGAGCCAAGATTCAATCTAGGCAGTGTAGTGCCTTTTTCCTTACTACCTCGTGATGCTCCCTCCACTGGGGAAAGATCGTTCCATGCAGGAGGACATGCAAAGGTCCTGGGGCAGGGGAATACTTGGGGTGTTCCAGGAACAACAGAGTGCTGGAGTGAAGTTAACAGGAAGAAAATCACAGGAGATGAGGCTGAAGGGGTAACGGGCCAGATCGTGGATGGTCTACAAATCCTTTTTAAAATTTTGGGGAAAGGCTTCCTTGGTGGCACAGTGGTTAAGAATCTGCCTGCCAATGCAGGGGACATGGGTTCGAGCCCTGGTCCGGGAAGATCCCACATGCTGCAGAGCAACTAAGCCCGTGCACCACAACTACTGAACCTGTGCTCTAGAGCCTGCAAGCCATAACTACTGAGCCCGTGTGCTACAACCACGGAAGCTCGTGTGCCTAGAGTCCATGCTCCACAACAAAAGAAACCACTGCAATAAGAAGCCCGCGCTCTGCAACAAAGGGTAGCCCCCGCTCACCACAACTAGAGAAAGCCCGTGCGCAGCAACAAAGACCCAACACAGACAAAAATAAATAATTTTTTAAAAAAAGACCCTATTCCCCCCCCAAAAAAAAATTGGGGGGAAGCAATTGGGCGGGTGAGTGCAATGATGTGGCTTTCATTTAAACATCTTTTTCACATGGAGTAAGGAATGAAGAAGGATCAGGAGTGGAAGAAGGGAGGCTGTCGTCGTAGTCTAGGTGGCCTGGATCGGGTGCTAGTGGCAGAGGGTGTAAAAAGTGTTGGATTCTGTATTGTCCCTATTTTACAAGGCAGAAACTGAGTGTCAAGAGTCACAGCCCCGTCACACAGTGAATAAGCTGTAGGGGCAGAATTGGAACTGAGGTGGCTTGATCCCGAAGCCCCAGAACCACACTGACTCCCTGGGAGGCAGAGAGGGAGACACAGCCCTGGCGGGAGCCTCGCCCTGGACACGATGCTGGGCGGCCCCGGCTGCGGGGGGAGTGCAGGGAGGGGGCGCGCTTCCTGGGACGCGGGCAGCAACGCCCCGGAGCCCTGCCTGCCCTTCGGAGAGACTTCAGTTTAGGCCTCACTGAGCAGCCTGGTGGTCTTGTCTCCACAGGTTTGTTAACTCTGTATAGTGTACATTATAGACTGTTTAGAATGCTCCAGCTGAAGAGGCTCTTTAGAAAGGTGTCATTGGTGATACCAGAAAAGATGGAGTACGCCCATTCCACCCTATTTCTCCCACTAATTACAACTAAAAACCCTAGGCAAGATGTCTAAAGCAACTATCAGAAGACTCTGAAAGGTGGAGAAAGGAAGGTGACTGCCCAGGACTCAAAGTGTGCCGCAGCTGTGAGTTCCCTGTTTGTCCTCCACCCCCATATCCTGGCCTGGGTGCTGAAGCAAACAGCAGTCCCCACCAAACTGAAAGAGAGACGGGGAAGAGGAAAGGAAACCCGCTCAGGAGAAGTCTGCTCTCTTGTGCAAAAGGATCTGGAATAGGGTGACCCAAGAGGATGGAACCCCTTTGACTACACCCGCCCTACTCCAGACGAACCCTGTGAAAGAAACGGCACCCTCTCCACGGGCTGCTTCACGTGGGCATTGGGGTGAAGACCTGTGGAGACGCCTGACCTGCACTTAGTGAAGGACAATGAAGAGGCAGAGATGGGGAGAATTACAGAGAGGCGGGGGCTAGAGAAGGCGATCTTTACGTCTGTGCGTGGGGTGTCCTGGGCACACCCCTAGGCAGCCTATACACGAGACCAACCGGAATCAGTACAGCAAAAACTCTGAGAAGCCAACCGTGGTGTGGAAAACACCCAGGTTTCAGATTGGCCTCTGGGTAGTATGCAAGCAGGCTAGGCCAGAATAGTAGTGCAGAGTCTCAGAAAAATAAGGTTAGGATCTGTGATCTGAAACTAAATGGGTTGACTACTTGTTAAAATAGAATATTTCAGTAGAAACCGGAGTTATCATACTCAAAATGTCCAGGGTACATTACAAAATTATGTACCATGTCAAGAACCAAGAAAGCCTCAACTTGAATGAGAAAAGACAGCTAGTAGATACACCAAAATGACATAGACATTGAAATTATCTGACAAGAGTTTTAAAGTCATCATAAAAATGCATCAACAAGGAGTTTGAACACCCTTAAATGGAAAAGTAGAAAGTGTCAGAAAAAGAATAGAGATATAAAAAGAAATAAATGGACACATTAGAACAGGAAAAATATAATATTTGAAATTGAAAAATAACCAAATGGACTCAATAAAAGAATAGAGATGACAGAGGAAAGAGTCAGTGAACTTGAAACTAGATCAATGGAGACTTCCCTGGTGGTCCAGTGATTAAGACTTCGTGCTTTCACTGCAGGGGGCGTGGGTTCCATTCCTGGTCAGGGAACTAAGATCCCACATGCCGCAAGGCATGGCCAAAAACAACAACAACAACAAAGAAAACCACAAACAAACAAAAAAAACCCTATAGATCAATAAAAGTAATAAAATCTGGTCAATGGAGAGAAAATAGATTGAAAAAAAAAAAGAAAAGAAACTCAAACAGTCTTAATGAACCTGTGGGACAATAGTCAAAGGTCTTTAATTTGCAAGTCCCAGAAGAAAGGAGAAAGAGTGTAAGACTGAGTAAACACTGGAAGAAATGATGGCTAAAGACTTCCCAAACTGGGTGAAAGAGATAACCCTACATACTCAAGAAGCTAAGTGAACCCTACAAGGCCAGACTCCCCCAAATCTACCACCAGATACATCATGATTAAATTTCTCAAAACCAAAGGGGGGGAAAAATCCTATGAAAACTAGACAGAGAGAAAAACTGCATTTCTGATGAGGAAAAACAATTTGAGTAACAGCAGACTTCTCATCAGAAACATGGAGGCCAGAAGGAAGGGGCACATTTCCACGTGTTGAAAGAAAAGGAATTGTCAAATCTATATCCACCAAAAATACCCTTCAGAATGAAGGCAAAATATTCTTAAGGTCAAGGAAAACTAAGAGGATTTTTTCACTAGACCACCTACTGTAAAACAATTGCTAAAGGAACTTCTTCAGACAGAAAGAAAACGGTAAGATGGAAACTTGGAATAGCAGGAATGAAGGGAGGGGAAGTGGGGAAGTGAACACCAGCGAAACCACAGTATTCTCTTCCCCTTTAAAAAAAAAGTTGTTTGAGGGACTTCCCTGGTGGTCCAGTGGTAAAGAATCCGCCTTTCAATGCAGGGGACGTGGGTTCGATCCCTGGTCAGGGAACTAAGATCCCACATGCCGTGCAGCGTGGCAAAAAAAAAAAAAAAAAAATTGTTTGACAGTCGAAGGTAAAAAAAAATTCAGCATCGCCTGGTGTTGTTCTCAAAGTATGTAGACGTAATATTTATAACTACTATATTACAGGGTGCGGGGCAGAGGTATTTACATGGTCATAAGGGTTCTGTATTCCTCTCGATCTGGTAAAATATTGATCCTTGTAGACTGTGGTAAGTCTGTGTATTGTAATCCCTAGAGCAACCACTAGTAAAAACTATACAAAGAGATACAGTGAAAAATACTATAGATAACACAAAATGGATTACAAAACATTCAAGTGACCCACAGGAGGGTACAAAATAGAAAATAGGAACAAAACCCAAAGGGAGCAAAAAGAAAACATAATAAAACAACAGACCAAAATCCTGACGTATCAATAATTACAAGTAAATGGTATAAACGGAGATAAGACAAAGATTGTCAGAATGGATTTTTTAAAACATAAACCAACTATTCAGTCTTTGAGAAAAGCACTTTGGATATAATGCTATAGGTAAGTTAAAAGTAAAAGGATAGAAAAGACATCATTACAACAGTCAAAAGAAAGCTCACGTGGCTCTATAAATATCAGATAAAGTAGACTCCACAGCAAAGAAAATTGCCAAGGACAGAGAGGGGCCTTAACGTAATGATAAAGGGGTCAATTCAGTATGAAGACATAACCATCCTAAATGGATCAACAGTTTCAAAACCCATGAAGTGAAACTGCTGAAAGGAGACGTGGACGAGTCCACCCGATGGGTCGTCAGCGCTCCTCGGCCGTGGACAGGGCTAGTGGACGTGGGCGAGCTGACTCGCACCTGCCAAGGGTGCCTGCCACAGGGCCTGCTTGGCATTTGGGGGATGGCCCCCAAACAGCAGGGTACACATTCCTTTTCAAGTGCACGTGGAACTTTCACCAAGTCAGGCAACAAAGCCCTAAACCCGATGCGGCACCTTTGCTGAAGCAGCCGAACGTTGCTGGAGAAAAGCACACAGCCAGGCAGGCGGACAGCCGCCTGGAAACGGCCGCGTGGGTTCCCGTCCTCTGAGACGACGGGTCTCCTCGGGAGCCTCTTCCAGCCCCTGCCCCGCCCGGGGCTTGCCTTGCCCACGTGGACGCGCTCAGCGTCTCGGTCTCTCACCAGGAGCACCCTCACCCCGGCAGCTCACCGCCCTCTGCCTGCCCCTCCCTGTCCTCTGGGGCTCTGCTCCTGTCACTCTCCCCACTCACCATCCGCCCTCTTGTCCGCGTGCCAACTGTCCCAGTGCCGCCGCCCCCCGCCCCGCACTCTGGGAGGGGCTGGGGTCTGGGGACGTGCGGCGTCTTCCTCTGTGGGCCTCCTGGGCCCGGACTGAGCGAGGGCAGAGCTCGCTGAGGATTTGTACGTGTTCGATACAGGATTTTGAACGGACGCGGTGGCCCCTGGTTAACAGCGCCGATGTTCCTGGCCCAGAGGGAGGTGTTATGCCCCGTGGCTACCACCAGGTGGCAGAAGAGTAGCACTGCTCGCGGGCGATGGGCGTGGCGGTCCTCCCAGCGTGGACAGGACAGTCCGTGTGACGGGCACCCAGAGCGGGCCAGCTGCCTGATGTGTTTCTCATCGGGATAACAACGGTGTACATCACTTGGGGTGTGAAGTTAGTATCTGCAAACGGCTTAATGCAGCACTTAGTACATTGTAAGCGCCATGCAAGCACTTGATGAATTATTCCTTACGTTATTATTGGGCTGCTTTTTTTTTTTTTTTTTTTTTCGGTACGCGGGCCTCTCACTGTTGCGGCCTCTCCCGTTGCGGAGCACAGGCTCCGGACACGCAGGCTCAGCGGCCATAGCTCATGGGCCCAGCCGCTCCGCAGCACGAACCCGTGTCCCCTGCATCGGCAAGCGGACTCTCAACCACCGCGCCACCAGGGAAGTATTATTGGGCTTTTGATGTCAACGCCCATTAGGGCCTACAACCCTGGAAAGTCGGTATAATAATACCCACCTTTACAGCCGAGGCTACGGGACTTGTCTAACACCACCCAGAAAATAAAAGGCTGAGCCAGGATAAAAACTCCGCAGGCTTGGTTCCCAACTCGGCGCTCGGCCCCTCATCACCAACTCCACCCCTGCTCTGCACACGGCCCCGGGCTGTGTGGCACGCGTGTTAAACCCCAGGTGTAGTTCTGGCAGAACCTCTGCGCTGACCTAGCTCCCCAGGGGCCCTTCCTCCTGGGGGCTTCACTCAGTGACCCTGGCTGGGAGCTGTTGGGTGCCAGGCGTGAGCCGCGTGCCACGGGAGGCCAGCTGCCTCCCTGGGACCCTGTGTGCGCCCCTGTGCAGGCGCTTAGCTCGTCCTGCGAGCCCTGAGGCAGCTGTGGTTTCTGCTGCAGCCCGTGAGTCCCTGAGGCTGGAACTGAGGGCCATCTGAGTTGATACTAGAAAAGTGAAATGCCTCTCGTAGGAATTTTAGAAAGTAAAAATCCCCTCCAGAAGTCTTTGGTATTCAGTATTATCCTTCTAACCTTTTCCCTGTAAGTACACATCACATATTTTATAAAAAAATGAAATCATACTGTACATCTCTGCTTTGATTTTTCCACCCAATTTTTTTGTGACCATGTTTCTATGTCCTTATATGTTCTTCTTTAACCTAATTGAGGTCTGTTCAGAGAGCTGAAGCAAGATCCAGTGTCGAGTCGCCCTGAATATAGAATGGCCTCTTCCAGGTGCTCCAGGCGCCCCGAGCACCTTGGTTTCCCTCTGACCTGTGAGCCTTTTTGAGATTCTTTCTGTGTGGAGGGAGCGCAGGAGGTGACATGTCACTGACCGGATGTGCGCACACACTTCCTACGCCACACACCCCATCAGGGTACAGTCAATGAGTAATTGCCACCAAATCACCAGCCAAAACATTGCTGACACCCCAAACACCGCCGTGCCCCTCAGCATCCATCCCTGGAGGCCAGCAGCCCTCTGACTTGTGAAGACATGGCGTTCTTGTGTCTTTTTACTTTATATAGTACGTGTCCTCTTGTGAACACGGTCAGCGTGTGATGGGGGTTTGTCCGTGTCACGTGCAGGTGGAGACCGTCCCTTGTTGCTGCTCGGTGTCTCGTTATGTGAACGGATGACTTTGATTTCCATCTGTCCGTGGATGGGCACTGGACATGCCTGGTTTGGGCCGATTCGGGTCGTGCCTCTCTGAAGATTCTCGTGTAGCTGAGCACGTGTGTGCATTTCTGTTGGGCATGTCCTGCATTTACCCCAGCTTGTGGACTGGGCCTGTGTTCATCTTCGGGGAGGGGCACCAGGTTGGGGCTGAAGTCTGCAGCCTGGAGCAGGAGTGGTGGTGCACCCCTGCCGGCACACTCGGTTTTCTCACTGGGGGGTGCGTGGCGGCATCCCACGGGCTTTGTGTTGCCTGGTGGGCACGGAGCCAGGCGCCTTTCCACCTGCCCCTGGCTGTTTGGGGTCCCCTCCTGTAACGTGTCTGCCGCCCCTCAGCTCGTGTCTCCCTCCCATGGATGGCCCTCCGCACGGGTCCCTTCCACGCAGAGGTGCGCGTCTTACTGGCACACTCGTTCTGGGAGTCAGAGTTGTGTCACCGAGGAGAGGCCAGACATGCAGCCACGTCTCCCGAACCCGTGTCTGTGGAAACCGGGGGTGTCTGCAGAGGGAGGGCCTGGGGCAGGCGGGGCGCCCAGAGACGTTGGTGCCTCTGAGGCGGCAGAAAGAGCAGCCGTGACTCTCTGGGCTTGTGCGCCCCGAGGCTAGAGCGGGGCCTGGGAGGGGTCCAGAGCGTCAGAGCTGGCGCGTGGTGTGGGACCCGGCCGCCAGCTCCTTTGCTGGGAGGGGGGAAAACTCTGGGGGGGGTCCTAGCTAACTAATTTTTTAAAATTGTGGTAAAGCATATATAACAAAATTGAGCATTGTAAGCATTTTAAAGTGTGCAGATCGATGGCATTAGGGATGTCCACAGTGCTGTGCAGCCGTCACCATCCATTTCCAGAACTTCACCAACCAGAAACTCTGCACCTGTTTAAGCAAGAGCTGCCTTTCCCCTCCCCCTCTAGCTCCTGGTCACGCCACTCCTGCTTTTTGATGTTTGGGTCTGACTCGTGTAGGTACCTGCTACAAGTGGAACCACACGGCATCTGTCCTGTTGCATGCTACAGTGGGTTCCGATTTCATTTTTATTCATTTCACTCCTTTTCACGACTGAATAATATGCCACCGTGCCCGGGACCACATTTTGTTCGCGCATCCGTTTGTTGACGGACACGGGCCGCCGCCCCCTCCGGCTGTCGTGAATGATGCTGCCCGAACGAGGGCCTGAGGGTCTGTCTGGGTCCCCAGCCTCACTCCCAGGTGTCCTCTTGGCGGTGGGGGCACTGGATGGGCATCTGCAGCGCTGGCTCACGCTCCCGAGCTCCCCGGGCTCAATCTGAGCCTGGCATCACCTGGAGGCTCCCCTCGCCCAGCCTCTCTCCCCGCTTCTCCTGGGGGACGCCCCCTTAATGAATCACTTGCGCTTGACTCCTTGGCTCGGGGTGGGGGGGCTTCCGCAGGCACCCAGCCCTTGATCCCCTGAGGTGCGGTGATGAGCGATGATCCTTGTTCGGCTTTGCTTCTTCCTCCTCCATCTCCTGGTCTTGCTGAAGGTTTGCACTCTGAAGAAAAAGAACTACAGAACCCTGGAGACTTTGGCCGAGTGCAAGAGTCACGTCCAAGGACCCTTTGAAAGGGAGCGACCAGGAGCGAGATTTCATTGCTTCTGAATTCTAATTCTTTTCCTTTTAATGAACAGGCTCCCACATGTGATCCCTGTGCTCCATGGCACATCTCGCCTTCTCTCAGCACCTGCTTTTTGTAAGAACTGACAGCCTTGTTTAAAAAGTGTCTCCACACTTCCCTGGTGGCGCAGCGGTTGAGAGTCCGCCTGCCGATGCAGGGGATGCGGGTTCGTGCCCCGATCCGGGAGGATCCCACGTGCCGCGGAGCGGCTGGGCCCGTGAGCCGTGGCCGCTGAGCCTGCGCGTCCGGTGCCTGTGCTCCGCAACGGGAGAGGCCACAGCAGTGAGAGGCCCGCGTACCGCAAAAACAAAAAACAAAAACAAAAACAAAAAAGTGTTTCCAAGGATCGGCAAGTAGGTGGTTGTAAAGCTCGTGGGGCCAGCGGCGGTCACTCATCCCACAGCCCCCCAGAGCTTCCTCGTCCCTCTCGTCCCTCTCCTCCTAAAAACCTCGCCCCCTGTGTTCATTCAAAACAACCTGGAATTTATCATTAAAGAGCGTTACTAAGAGGAGCTAAGAGAAGCAGTATAAAAGTACACAATATATTTGACTTAGAAGTTCCCAAGCAAATTTACAGAGCAAGGATTTCTAGTCCTGCTCTTGGCTGCAGTGCCCTGCGCTGGCATTGTTCCCAGGTGCACAGGTGGGTTTGTCTCCCTTTCAGCCTCCAGCAGAGGGATTGCAGGCTCTCCTCTGCTTCTCAGGAACTTCCTTCCTTTCAGGGAGGGGTTGGAGCCAGAATCAGGGCCACAGCTGCTTCTCTGGTACCTTTGGACAGACCCTGGGAGGCCGAGTTGACAGGTTGGAAACAGAGTCCAAGAGGCTGGGAGGAAGTGGGGCGCACGCCTGCAGCTGGTCGGGGCTGCCAGGTGCCCAGGCAGGTGCTGCCTGCAGCTCATGCACAAGGGGACGAGGCTGCAAGTCCCCACGCTGCTGGCAATGACGGCGATGGCCGGCGCGCCTCTGTCCCGCGGTGCCCTGCGCGGCCTCCGCCCGGGGAGGGCACGGCCTACTTTTAGTCCTGAGGAGCAGAAACACACTCTTAGGTAGATTTGACTCAGTGACTGGCTCTGAGGTCATCTCTCTTGGACGCTCGAGATGGTGTGTTTCATCGGACTTGGTAGGAACTCAGAGATGTGATGAGAAAAGACACAGCTGCCGTGTACTCTTCCTGGACTTGGGCCACCAGGCATGGTCTCAGGTCCCCACAGAGCCACAGAAATTTTAACATTTGTTTTTCCATTTCAGTGGTGATCTAAACATTCAATGTAGCATATTCTGGATTGACACTTCTTAACCAGGCAGGGTTTGACACATGCATTTATGATCAAGTATCACTAAGTGAAAGTGAGGGATTTGACAGGCAGCGAAGGTTTAGTGATAGTTCAGTGAGACAGGGAGTGGAAACAGAGTTATTTGGGGTGCAGGCAGCCTAAGCGTGCAGAGCCCACAGCGATCCGCAACGTATTCACGCTCAGAGCGGGTGGACTGAGCTAAGGTCCCGGCTGTGGACTTAGGGGCTTGCAGCACACAGGGAACAAAGAGCAGAGAGTAAATGTGCAATGACATTTTTTTTTTTTTTTTTGTGATACGCGGGCCTCTCACTGTTGTGGCCTCTCCCGTTGCGGAGCACAGGCTCCGGATGCGCAGGCTCAGCGGCCATGGCTCACGGGCCCAGCCGCTCGGCGGCATGTGGGATCTTCCCGGACCGGGGCACGAACCCGTGTCCCCTGCATCGGCAGGCGGATTCTCAACCACTGCGCCACCAGGGAAGCCCGCAATGACATTTTTTATGAAAAGGACTTTTAAAGGAAATGTTTAAGAATTGTATCGAGGGTATGCTATTATAGTATTTGGCACATGTAAGCAGCGGGCTGATGATTAAATCAGCCTCTGGAAGCTGAAGTTCAGAAGACGCACTGACTTCTGCTGTTTTGTCTTGTGTTGCTGGACCAGTCTAGAGACCTCACTTATCTTTTGAGAATTCAACCACAATTAGCATGATTAACGGCATCAGAGATTGTTTTACTTAAGGTAACCTGACAACTGGATAAACAAACCAAGCTTGGATCCTGTGGTCTTGTGTTTGGGTTTCCTGTTTTCCGAATTATGCAATTCCCTCTTAAGGCTGTTTGCAAGCCAGTTCTGCATAATTCGCTAACGTGTCTCAAGAGAAAAGCTCACAGCACGAAGCTCTCTGCCAAAGAGCACACACATCAAGAGGTTAGCACGTCCAATAGAGATGCTAGAAATGAAAGAGGTTCGCACGACACCACCGTAAGATGACATCTTGAGCTCAACATTCAACAGAGTTCATCTAACCCACCTGTTATCAAGGTGTCACTTGGAATGTCTTCTATTATGCACTTCTCTTCCCGTTCCCCTACATGGAAATAAAAAGCAGTTGAAAGTGAAAAACAAAAACTCATAAGAAATGTTAACATTTGCATTTCTGTTGCTTTTGCCACTTCTGGTTCTACTTCTTCTGAAATGGATCAGTTGCAGGTGATACTGCTTTACTGAGTGCTTACGTTTCATTGGATAGCTTTGTAAATTGATTTTTGTGAGAAGTGGCATATGGTGGCTGCACGTGGGCAGGTGATCGCAGCAGGTCCCAGAGAACAAGATAAAAGACGCCTGAACCCTGGGACCTTGCCAAGCGTGATGACATCAGAATTCCTTTGGATGGGTTCCTTTTAAGGATTTTGAAATGTTCCAATGGAATGAAAGACAAAGTAAGGCCAAGGGACAAGCCATGGACACCCCGAAGCGCCGCACCCAGCAGAGGCCCAGAGATGGCCTGAGCTGTGCGGGAGCGACCAAACCCAAAAGGCCACTCTCTGGTCGCTCCCACTGCTTGGTGGGAGGTGCGGGGGGGGGGGGGGAGGGAGTGAAGGCTGCTTCGTGGGGGAGAGAAACGCAAGTCCGCAGGGCCTGGGAAGGGGTGAGAGCCAGCGTCGAACGGAGTCCTCACCCCAAACGACTCCGAGTCTCCGTTTTCTCATTAAAAAAAAAAAACAAAACAGTTAAAGTCGCCCAGTGTGATTTATTATGTTCTTTCAGCTCTGGTATGCAATGTTTTCGTCTTAAACCTTTTATTTTGAAATATTTATAGACTCACAAAAAGTTGCGGAAATCGTACCCATCACCCAGATCCCCACAGCCGTAACATCTTACATGACCAATGGGCCGCACAGCCGTCAAGGAAACCAGGAGTTTGACATTGGCAGAGTGCAGTTAACTAGACTACAGATCTTGCACGGATTGCATCAGCTTTTGCACACACACTCCTTTTTTAAAAATGTGAGTGTGCTGTCAAAAGAATGCTTCAGAAAGTAATTATGAACACTCTTGAAACAAGTAGAAAAACAGCAACAGAAAAGGCAGCATTGCTTTTGGATTAAGAGATTAGGCTCCTCTGGCTGGGTTGTTTCACTGACCTGCTTTTTAGCGGTGAGAACGCAGACAGGCCAGCAGACCCCAGGGTTGCCATCTGTAAAGCAGGGAGCTAGTGGTAGCACCGACCTCACAGCAATGTGGTTGGGCCTAGGGGAGGCCGGTCGTAGGAGGTCGTAGCTCTGTGCCAGGCACACAGTAGGCCTTAAGTACAAGATGCGCACGGTGGCCTTTCTGGCACTGGGTGGGGCGGCTGCTGGGTGCGTTCCTAGTGGGAGGCAGTGGCCACCAGGCACAGGTCCTCTGTCTCTGTCTCCACCTGTGACCGTGCCCCCAGCCCTCCTGGCACTGGGGCCCTCCTTTTCCTTGTCGTTAGGGACGTGGCTCTATCGGGGGCTTCAGCCTTTCCCCTCCTGTTGGCCCGTGTCCTCCACGCCGTGTCCCTCCCTGACCACTGGCGTAGTCTGTTTGGGCTGCTACGACCAAACACCACGGACCGCACGGTGCACAGACAATAGACGTTTGCTTCTCACGGTTCTGGAGGTTGGTTGGCTTCCGGTGAGGGCCCACTTCTGAGCTGCAGAGGGCCACACACACTGTGTCCTCATGTGACAGAATGGGCGAGGGGGCTCTGGGGGGCCTCCTGGGAGGCACTGGTCGCATCCGTGACCTAATCGCACCCCAGGGCCGGCCTCCTAACACCGTCATGTTGGGCGTTTGGGTGGGACTCATTTAGACCATAGCGGCCACCATGCTTTCCCTTCGGGAAGCGCTACGGTGTGGTGTCCCCAGCCTAGATGTGGGCCCGCCTGGAATGCCTTCTGTGCACGTACCTTCTGTGTGGCCTCGGACAAGCTCCTTAACGTTCCCTCGTCAGCTCTTTGGTCACCCTGAAGTGCAGTCCGCACGGCAGAGGCAGGCTGCTCGCTTGCTTCTCTGCCTGTAACGATCAACTTCCAAAGCAAGACGCCGGTGCCTCAGCAGCCGCCTGTGGTGACCTATGGGGCTTCCGTCACGTATCATCGTGAACTCGTGAGTTGTTACATATTTCATGCTGTCACGGTATATTGCCGTCGTTATTCTTCTAGATGCTCAGATGACCCCACGTTTGGCCGGTGGCAGTCCCTTCAGCTTGGCTCCTATGTCCTTTTATTGTGTGTGTGGTAAGTTACACATAACAAAATGCACTTTCTTAACCAATATTAGGTGTACAGTTCAGTGGTATTAAATACATTTACACTGTTGTGAATCCATGCCCACTTGGCATCTCCACAATCCTTCTCATGTCATGAAGCTGAAGCCTATCGAACAGTAACTCTCCTTTCCCCCCTCTGCCCAGCCCCTAGCAACCACGCTTCTACTTTCCGTCTCTGTGGTTCTGACTGCTGTGAGGAGCTCAGATGAGTGGAATCGTGCTGTGCGTGTCTCCTTGTGACTGGTTGATTTCACATGGAGTGACACCCTGGAGGTTCATCCATGTTGTGGCGTATTGCAGAATTTCTTTCCTTCTTCAGCCGTTTTATGGATATAGCACATTTTGTTAATCCATTCATGCATCAGTGGACACTTGGGTTGCTTCCACGTCTTAGCTATTGTGAATAATGTTGCTATGAACATGGGTGTACAGATATCTCTTTGAGGCTGCTCTGAATTCTTTTGGGTATATACCCAGAAGTGGAATTGCTGGATCATAGGGTAGTTCTACTTTTAACATTTCGAGGAACTGCCGTACTGTTTTGCACAGTGGCTGTACCATTTTACATTCCCGCCAACAATGCACAAGGGTCCCAACTTCTCTACATCCTGGCCAACACTCATTTTTTTTCTGTTTTGATAGTAGCTCTCCTATTGGGTGTGAAGTGGTATCTCATTGTAGTTTTGATTTGCATTTCCCTAATAATTAGTTATGTTGAGTATCTTTTCATGTGGTTAGTGTCCATTTGATATCTTCTTTGTAGAAATGTCTATTCAAGTCATTTACCCGTTTTTGAATCGTGTTGTTTGTTTTTGTTGTTGTTGAGTTTTAGGAGTTCTCTATATAGTCAGGATATTAATCCCTTATCAGATATATGTTTATTATTCTGTTGCTAGTGTCTTTTGATGCATAAACTTTTTAAATTTTAATGAAGTTCAATTTGTCTATTTTTTGTTGTTGCCTCTGCCTTTGGTATCATATTCGAGAGATCATTGACAAATCCAATGTCGTGAAGCTTTTCTACTATGTTTTCATCTAAGAGTTTTATTGTTTTAGGTCTTATATTTAGATTCTTGATACATTTTGAGTTAATTTTTGTATATGGTATAGATAAGGGTCCAACATCATTCTTTTACATATGGATATCCAATTTTCTCAGAATCATTTGTTCCAAAGACTGTCCTTTCCCCATTGAATGGTCTTGGCACCCTTGTCAAAATCATTTCACCATATATGCAAGAGTTTATTTGGGGGCCCTCTATTCTATTCCATTGGTCTATATCCCTGCCTTTATGCCAATACCAAATTGTTTTGATTACTGTAGATTTGTAGTAAGTTTTGAAATCCCGAAGTTTAAGTCCTCCAGTTTTGGTCTTCTTTTTCAAGGTTGTTTGGACTATTTGAGTTTCCTTGAGATTCCATATGAATTTTAGGATGGGTTTTTCTATTTCTGAAAAAACATCATTGAGATTTTGATAGGGATTGCATTGAATCTTTAGATTGCTTTGGGTAGTTTTGGCATTCTCACAACTTTAAGTCTTTCAATCCATGAACATAGAATGTGTTTCCATTTATTTATGTCTTCTTTAATTTCTTTTGGCAATATTTTATAGTTTTCACTGTACAACATCTCACTGTTGTGGCCTCTCCTGTTGTGGAGCACAGGCTCCAGCCACGCAGGCTCAGCGGCCATGGCCCACGGGCCCAGCCACTCCGCGGCATGTGGGATCCTCCCAGACTGGGGCACGAACCCATGTCCCCCGCATCGGCAGGCGGACTCTCAACCACTGCGCCACCAGGGAAGCCCTATTTTCTTCTTTTTGAGGCTGCTATAAATGTAATTGTTTTTGTAAATTTCTTTTCAGACTTTTCATTGTTCATGAATAGAAATGCAACTGATTTTTGTGTGTTGACTTTGTGCCCTGGTACTTTGCTGAATTCATTTATTAGGTCTGACAGATTTTTGGTGGGATCTTTAGGATTTCTTACATTTAAGAACATATGCAAACAGAGATAATTTTACTTCTTCCTTTCCAATTTAGTTGCCTTTTATTTCTTTTTCTTATCTAATTGCTCTGGCTGGAACTTCCAGTACTGTGTTGAATAGAAGTGATGAAAGTGGGCATCCTTGCTTTGTTCCTGATCTTAGAGGAAATGCTTTTTACTTTCACCATTGAGTATGATGCTTGTGGTGAGTTTTTCATAAATGACTTTTATTGTGTTGAGGTAATTTCCTTCTATTTCCAGTTTTCTGAATGTTTTTATCATGAAATTTTGTCAGATGCTTTTCTGCATCAATATGAAATTTGTCAAATGTTTTTTCTGTATCACTTGAGATGATCATGTGTTGTTGTTTTTTTGCCTTCATTCTATTGATGTATCATAATATTCAATACATTGATTGACTTCCATATGTTGAACCATCCTTGCATTCCAGGAATAAATCCCACTTTGTTTTGGTGTGTAATCCTTTTAATATGTATGCTGCTGAATTCAGTTTGCAAATTTTTTTTTTTAAACATCTTTATTGGAGTATAATTGTTTTACAATAGTGTGTTAGTTTTTCCTTTACAACAAAGTGAATCAGTTATACATGTACATATGTTCCCATATCTCTTCCCTCTTGCATCACCCTCTCTCCCACCCTCCCTATCCCACCCCTCTAGGTGGTCACAAAGCACAGAGGTGATCTCCCTGTGCTATGCGGCAGCTTCCCACTAGCTATCTAATTTACATTTGATAGTGTATATATGTCCCTGCCACTCTCTCACTTCGTCACAGCCCACCCTTCCCCCTCCCCATATCCTCAAGTCCATGCTCTAGTAAGTCTGTGTTTTATTCCCGTCCTACCACTAATCTCTTCATGACATTTTTTTCCCTTAGAGTCCATATATATGTGTTAGCATACGGTATTTGTTTTTCTCCTTCTGACTTACTTCACTCTGTATGACAGACTCCAGGTCCATCCACCTCATTATAAATAACTCAGTTTCATTTCTTTTTATGGCTGAGTAATATTCCATTGTATATATGTGCCACATCTTCTTTATCCATTCATCTGTTGATGGACACTTAGGTTGCTTCCATGTCTTGGCTATTGTAAATAGAGCTGCAATGAACATTTTGGTACATGAGTCTTTCTGAATTATGGTTTTCTCAGGGTATATGCCCAGTAGTGGGATTGCTGGGTCGTATGGTAGTTCTATTTGTAGTTTTTTAAGGAACCTCCATACTGTTCTCCATAGCGGCTGTATCAATTTACATTCCCACCAGCAGTGCAAGAGGGTTCCCTTTTCTCCACACCCTCTCCAGCATTTATTGTTTCTAGAGTTTTTGATGATGGCCAATCTGACCGGTGTGAGATGATATCTCATTGTAGTTTTGATTTGCATTTCTCTAATGATTAATGATGTTGAGCATTCTTTCATGTGTTTGTTAGCAATCTGTATATCTTCTTTGGAGAAATGTCTATTTAGTTCTTCTGCCCATTTTTGGATTGGGTTGTTTGTTTTTTTGTTATTGAGCTGCCTGAGTTGCTTATAAATTTTGGAAATTAATCCTTTGTCAGTTGCTTCATTTGCAAATATTTTCTCCCATTCTGAGGGTTGTCTTTTGGTCTTGTTTATGGTATCCTTTGCTGTGCAAAAGCTTTTAAGTTTCATTAGGTCCCATTTGTTTATTTGTGTTTTTATTTCCATTTCTCTAGGAGATGGGTCAAAAAGGATCTTGCTATGATTTATGTCGTATAGTGTTCTGCCTATGTTTTCCTCTAAGAGTTTGATAGTGTCTGGCCTTACATTTAGGTCTTTAACCCATTTTGAGTTTATTTTTGTGTGTGGTGTTAGGGATTGTTCTAATTTCATACTTTTACATGTAGCTGTCCAGTTTTCCCAGCACCACTTATTGAAGAGGCTGTCTTTTCTCCACTGTATATCCTTCCCTCCTTTATCAAAGATAAGGTGACCATATGTGTGTGGGTTTATCTCTGGGCTTTCTATCCTGTTCCATTGATCTATATTTCTGTTTTTGTGCCAGTACCATACTGTCTTGATTACTGTAGCCTTGTAGTAGAGTCTGAAGTCAGGGAGCCTAATTCCTCCAGCTCCATTTCTCGTTCTCAAGATTGCTTTGGCTATTCGGGGTCTTTTGTGTTTCCATACAAATTGTGAAATTTTTTGTTCTAGTTCTGTAAAAAATGCCAGTGGTAATTTGATAGGGATTGCATTGAATCGGTAGATTGCTTTGGGTAGTATAGTCATTTTCACAATGTTGATTCTTCCAATCCAAGAACATGGTATATTTCTCCACCTATTTGTATCATCTTTAATTTCTTTCATCAGTGTCTTATAGTTTTCTGCATACAAGTCTTTTGTCTCCTTATGTAGGTTTATTCCTAGATATTTTATTCTTTTTGTTGCAATGGTAAATGGGAGTGTTTTCTTAATTTCACTCTCAGATTTTTCATCATTAGTGTATAAGAATGCCAGAGATTTCTGTGCATTAATTTTGTATCCTGCAACTTTACCAAATTCATTGATTAGCTCTAGTAGTTTTCTGGTAGCATCCTTAGGATTCTCTATGTATAGTATCATGTCATCTGCAAACAGTGACAGCTTTACTTCTTCTTTTCCTATTTGGATTCCTTTTATTTCTTTTTCTTCTCTGATTGCTGTGGCTAGAACTTCCAAAACTATGTTGAATAAGAGTGGTGAGAGTGGGCAACCTTGTCTTGTTCCTGATCTTAGTGGAAATGGTTTCAGTTTTTCACCATTGAGAACGATGCTAGCTGTGGGTTCAGTTTGCAAATATTTTATTGATGGTTTTTGCATCAGTGTTCATAAAGGATATTGGTCTGTAGTTTTCTTGTAGTGTCTTTGTTTGGCTTTGGATCAGGGTAATAATGGCCTCAAAGAATGAGTTAGGAAGTGTCCCCTCCTCTTAAATTTTTTTGGAAAGTTTGAGAAGGATTGGTATTAGTTCCTCATTAAATGTTTGGTAGAATTCACCAGTGAAGCCATCAGGTCCAGTTTCTTTGTCAAGAGATTTATTATTATTATTACAACTGATTCAGTCTCCTTACTAGTTATAGTTTTACTCAGATTTTCTATTTCTCCATGATCCAGTCCTGGTAGGTTTTATATTTCCAGGAATTTGTCCATTTCAGCTAAATTATCTAATTTATTGGTGTACAGTTATTCATAGTATTCTTGTAATCCTTTTTATTCTGTAGTATTGATTTTAATATTCCTACTTTCATTTTGGATTTAGTAAGTTGAGTCTTCTCTCTTCTTTTCTTAGTCCATATAGATAAAGGTTTGTCAATTTTTTTGATATTTTCAAAGAACAAGCTTTTGGTTTCATTGATTTTTCTCTGTTGTTTTCCTATTCTGTATTTTGTTTATCTCTACTCTAATCTTTATTATTTCCTTCCTTCTGCTAGCTTTGGGTGTAGTTTTTTCTTCTTCTTCTAGTTCCTTAGATTGTAAAGGTAGATTGATGACTTGAGATCTTTCCTGTTTTTTAATGTGTTTATAGCTATACCCCCCACCCCCCAGCACTATTTTCACTGCATTCCATACATTTTGGTATGTTGTGTTTTTGTTTTCATTCCTTTCTAAGTATTTTCTAATTTCCTTGTGATTTCCTCTTTAATCCATCGGTTTAAGAGTGTGTTGTTTAATTTCCACAAAGTTGTGAATATTCCAGTTTTACTTCTGCTGTTGATTTCTAACTTCATCCTGTTGTGGTTGGAGAAGATATTTTATATGATATCACCTTTTAAAATCCATTGAGACTTAATATGTGGCCTAACATATGATCTGTCCTGTAAAGTGTCCTATCTGTGCTTGAGAAGATTGTGTATACTGTTGTCATTGGGTAGAGTGTTCTGTGCATGTCTGTTAGATATAGTTGGTTTATGGTGTTGGTTAAGTCCTCTGTTTCCTTACTTATTTTCTGTCTGGTTGTTCTATCCATTATTGTGAGTGGGGTATTGAAGTCTCCAACTATTATTGTAAAACTGTCTATTTCTCCCTTCAATTTTGTCAATTTTTCTTTGATATTCTGTCATTAGGTGTGTAAATGTTTATAATTGTTATATTTTCCTTTTCTTATTCTTTTTTTTAAAAAAGATTTTTTGGCTGCACTACGTGGCATGCGGGATGTAAGTTCCCTGACCAGGGATCGAACCCATGCCCCGTTCCGTGGAAGCACAGAGTCTTAACCACTGGACCACCAGGGAAGTCCCTATATTTTCTTGTTGTATTGAAAATTTTATTAATATATAATGTCCTTCTTAGTTTCTTACAACTATTTTTGATTTAAAATTTGCTTTATTAGTATAGCCACCCCTGCTCTCCTTAGGATTTAAATGTAATCCCTGTGATAACCACAAAGAAGATAGATATAAAGTAAACAAAAGAAGAAATGAGAAAGGAATGTAAATACTCCTCAACAGAAAAATCAGCTAAACACATGGAAAAGACAGTAATGCAAGAAATAAGGAAGAAATGTCTTTGGCAAGGAATGTCTTTTTCCATCCTTTCAGTTTCACTCTATTTGTGTCTTTGGATTTAGTGGGTCTCTTGCAGACAGCATAAAGTTTGATCATGTGTTTTTATCCATTCTGCCAAATCTGCATCTTTCGATGAGAAAAATTAATTCATTTAAATGTAAAGTAATTGCTGATAGGGAGGGACTACTGTCATTTTGCTGTTTGTTTTCCGTATGCCTTAGAGGTTGTTTTTGGCCCTGATTTCCTGCATTACTGTCTTTTTTGTGTGTTTAGTTGATTTTTCTGTAGAGAAATGTTTACATTCCTTTCTCATTTCTTTTTGTGTGTATTTTATATCTATTTTCTTTGTGGTTGTCACAGGGATTACATTTAAATCCTAAAGTTATAATACTCTTAATTTGAATTTATACCAGCTTAACTTCAAAAACATATAAAAACTCTGCTCCTTTACAGCACTCTTCCCATCCCTTTCAGTTTTTGATGTCACAAAATTACATTTTGAAATTTTATTTTTCTTATTATTTTTTTTGGCCATGCCATGTAGCATGTGGGATCTAAGTTCCCTGACCAGGGATCAAACCTGTGCCCCCTGCAGTGGAAGCACAGAGTCTTAACCACTGGACTGCCAGGGAAGTCCCACAAAATTACACTTTTATGTATTGTATGCCCCAAAACATAAACTCATAATTATTTTAAATGCATTAGTCTCTTATTTCTATTATGTAGAAAACAAGATTTGTTGTTACAAACCAAAGTTATAGTATTACTAGATTTTACACTAATAATTTTTTTCTTTAAATGTATTAGTCTCTTAAATCATGTAGAAAATGAAATTGCAGTTGCAAACACCATTGTTATAATGATACTAGCATTTACAATTGCTCATGTATTTACCTTTACTGGGATATTTATTTCTCCATACAGCTTTGATGTCCTTTCATTTCACCTGAAGGATATTTCTTGCAGGGCAGGTCTAGTAGTCATGAACCCCCTCAGCTCTTGTTCTTCTGGGAATGTCTTAATTTCTCCCTCACTTTTGAAGGAGTTTTGCCAGATATTGGATTCTTGGTTGATAGCTTTTTTTTTTCTCTTTTGGCACTTTTTAATACATTGGTCTTCTGGCCCCCAAAGTCACTGAGAGCAAGTCTGATGACAGTCTTATTAAGGATCCCTTGTATGTGACAGCTTGCTTCTCTTGCTACTCTCAAGATTCTTTGTCTTTTGAAAGTTTGATTATAATATGTATTAGTGGGGGTCTCTTTGAGTTCATTTTACTTGGAATTCATTGAGCTTTTGGGATTTTTGTATTGATGTCTTTTATCAAATTTCAGAGGTTTTCAGCCATTATTTGTTCAGATAATCTCTCTGCCCTTTCCTTTCTCTTCTCCTTCTGGGACTCCCAAGTGTGTATATTGCTCTGCTTGATGGTGTCCTGCACATTCCTTAGGCTCTGTTCACTCTTCTTTCATCTTTTTCATTGTTTTTCAAATTTTTAAATTTCCATTGTCTTAGCTTTAAGTTTACTGATTCTTCTACCTGCTAACATCTGCCTTTGAATCCCTCTGGTGGATTTTAAATTTCACTTATTATGCTTTTCAGCTGCAGGATTTCTTTTTGGTTTCTTTATGGGTTTTCCATCTCTTTATTGGTATTTCCATTTTGTTTATACATTGTTTTCTTGATTTTCTCCATATCTTCCTTTACTTCTTTGAACATTTTTAAGACAGTTGTTTTAAAGTCTTTGTCCAGTGTGTTTGCCATTAGATCTTTTTTTTAGGAACAGTTTCTGTTGATTTATTTTTTTCCTTTGTGTAGGCCATGCTTTTCCTATTTATTTGTATGCCTTGTGATTATTTTTTTGTTGTTGAACACTGGACAGTCGGATCTAATAATGTGGTAATTCTGTCAATCAGATTCTCCCCCTTCCCCAGAGTTTGCTGTTTGGTGTTATTGATGTTGTTCGTAGTTGTAGGCTGTCTGTGTGCTGGGGATCAGCCTAAGGTGTAAACCTAAGGTCTTCTCAGGTCATTTCTGGGCGTGCATGGTCAGTTTCTATCAATAATTTTCCCTGCATTTTCAGTTGTTTTTTAATGTCCTTGTCTTTAATGTTTGGTTCCCAAAAGGGAGAAAAAGTTAAAAATGAAGGGGTGGGGAAGGGTGCCAACCCTTTAAGTCCCCTGGAAGTCACTTCAGCTGGAGGGGGAGGGTCTTGCAATAATGGGGGAGGTGCAACAACAATGGCTGCCGGCCTGTTCATCTGCACCTCTGTGATCAGAAGCAGCGATCAGTGATCAGAGCAGAGGCCCCCAATATCTGTACAGGGTCTTTCTTGCTCCACCAGTTCCTGCAAGCTGTGGGCAGGCTGCTCCAGAAACAGGTGCATGGCCCCCTGGCCTCGGGCCTCCTGGCTGGGAGAGTTGGGGTGGGTAGCTTCTGTGGTACTAAGAGCTGAAATTGACCGAAATGAACTGCAGTTTACCATCCAGGGCTTCCCCTGGAAGCCATCAGCAGACTCCAGAGTTCCCAGATGGTTACATCAGAGGGTTCTTCCCCTGCAGTTGTTGTCCAGGTGGGAGATGGAGTCTCACCTCACAGGTGCCTCCTACTCTGCCATCTTCCCTGTCTCTTGGTTCCTGTGTCCGTTGGACAGAACAGCACTGGTTCTTAAATACGAAAGCATGTGGTCTAAAAGGTGTTTTTTATTTTAGCCAGTTCTGTAACTTTTGTACTGTTTTTTCTTTAAATATTACCTCTTCTCCATTATCCCTAGTATATCCTTCAGAGTATTTAACTTAAAACATTTTATAACTTTATATGCTGTATCTTTTTGAATATTTCCATCTCTTTGTCCCTATGTGCTGCACTCTGGGTGATATATCTTCCAGTTCACTAATTCTTTCTCCAGCTATGCCTGGCTCAGCTCTTCAACCCACTGAGGACTTGTCATTCCACACAGTTTTTCTTTCCAGATTTATCTGTTTGTTTCTAATTATCCCGTGTTGATTGGTCATTTTTTTGTTGTCATTGTTCTCTGTATTTTATTTCTGACAATTTCATATCTGTGATCTTGGGTCTTTTTCTGCTGACCTTCAATTTTAGTGACTTGTTTTCTTGTCTAATTGGTGATTTTTGTGTTGCACTCATTGCTTGGTTTTGATTGGTGGGAGTTGGGAAAGCTTTCTACAGAGAGATTAATTTCTGCTCTTCCCTTATTCGAGGGGCTGCTGCTGACCTTGAGGGCTGAACTGGGTGCAGGAGACTGGTTCTCTTCCCCATCCTGCCACTGACCTAAGCTCAGCCGCAGCCCTCGGGGAGCCCTCACCCTGCCGCTCATGCGCTTACGTAACCCCAGCTCCTCTTGGCTCCAGGCCCCGTTCAGTTTTCTTCTTTGTAGAAGTGGACGAGGAGGTGACACTTCTCTCCTACCTCTTATGAAGAGGGGAGTGTCTCAAGTGGTGTTTCCATCCAGAGTGCGGGGTCTAGTTGTACAGTGGTGGTGAAAGAAGTCTCCTCAGGGTGTATGAGCACGCCTAGCACACCCAAGGCAGGCATCTGGGTTATGCCATCTAAACAGTGGGGTTTGGGTGGGAATAGAGTTAGACGTGAGTTTTCAGCCCGCCACCTCTGCCAGGAAGACCCCTCCTGTCACTCCTCAATGTCCTACCCTCTGCCTTCCTCCCCCCATGCCACCAACTGCTTGCCCCATCCCCGCTACCTGCTTGCTTTCTCATGATCTCCCCTTCCTTCCCCAGCAGTGGACATTCTGACCACTGCTGCCTCCTTTGCAATGGGCTGGCTCTGTGTCCGGCCACCCACGGGGCCCAGCCAGCAGCCCCCTGAAATCCCAGCAGACGCATTTCTAGCCCGTGTGAGGGGCCTTCAGGCATTAGCATAGATGCTGGGATCACTTGGCTTGGCCCAGTGTCCCTCATCTGTTTGACGTGTGATGCATTGCAGAGCCCCTTGGAGCCTCAGGAGGGAGCCTGTCCGCACTGGTCCCCCCATCCCTGGGCCGACCCAGCCAGGCCAAGACCTTCCGGAACTTAATGCTCGGAGGTAGGATGGGCCGACGTAGCCGACTGGGGGACGTACTGTTAGCCTCTGGTCTGTGAGTACCGTTATTCCCTTTACATCAAAGTAAGCCTGGAATTCATTAACTAGCAACCACTTCCACCATATCCTTGCGGCCCAAACCTCCCTCTTCTCTGGGTTAGTGCAGTGGCCCCTAACTCTCTCTTTTTCTGCCTTTGCCCCCCTACACTCTGCTCTCAAAATGACCAGATGACCATTTATAACATGCACTGATGAGTGATTTCTCTACTCAAAGCCTCCTGTGACATGCCATCCACTCTTCACCTCACCAGGAACAGAAGCTCACGGCCCGTCTGCCCCGGCCTCCTGCCGGGCCAGCCCCACTTCCTGTGCGGGCCACACAGGCCCCCTGGCTGTGTCCTCTGGCTCTCGCTCTTCCTCTGCCCGGACGCACATCGCCATCTCTCTGCAAGGCTTTCCCTCCTTCCTTCAGAGCTCTGCTTGGAGGGGCTTGTCAGGAGGGCGTCCCCAACCACCTTCCTGAAACAGCATCTTGTACCATCAGCACCGCCACCTGCATCACCACCACCACTACCACCATCAACATCACCTCGGCCACCACCACCAGTACCAACACCACCACCACTACCACCACCACCATCAACATCACCTCTGCCACCACCACCAGCACCAACACCACCACCACTACCACCATCAATATCACCTCCGCCACCACCACCAGCACCAACACCACCACCACCACCACCATCAACATCACCTCCGCCACCACCACCAGTACCAACACCACCACCACTACCACCACCATCAGCATCACCTCCGCCACCACCACCAGCAGCAACACCACCATCAGCAGCAGCAGCAGCAACGCTGTCCCAGCCCCTCTTCATCAGAGCCTGGGCATCACCTAAGGCAGGACTCCTTTACAGGCTTACTTTCATCATGGGCTCCCTTCACATCTCGTTCCTGAACGCACCAAACTGGCTTCTGAGTCGGCGCTGAGCCCCGGGCACTCTCCAGGGTGCCGTCCTCCGGGTGCCGGCCCGGGAGTCTTCTGCAGACGCACCTCCATGTTGACTTGTACTCCCACGTGGGCAGTAGATGTTCTGGCCCCAAAGACGACACGCGCCCTCCCCCCAAGGCCCCACCCAAGCCTGTGCCCCAGAAGGAGGGGGAGGTGGACAGGGGGTGGGGTGCCCCCTACTGTCTTTCCCCAGCCTTTCAGTGTTCTCACAGGGTGTCCCCTGTCCTGTAAATGGCACATGGTTTGTGAGTCCAGCCTACAGTCTCTCATTGGACTGGAGCGTTTAGCCCATTGATTCAGGCTTAAATCTGTAATTGTGTTACACGCTCGGTTCAGTGGTGCACTTGCGTTTTGAGCTCAGGTGTGGATGACACAGTCAACCTGCTTCACTGCATCTCACACGTGATCATCCCAATGTCAGTGGCTTTGTGGTCTGATTTTGGAGCTTGATGTCTCCTCCAATTTAGGGGTGTCATTTTCCCGTGTTCTGTGGGTTTGATTTGAGTTCATGTCAAGGTAGGGATTTTGAGTCCGGAGTCCACAGTGGGGTCTTGCAGGGAGCACCTATGCTTATTTCTTCTCTGTGCTTATTTCTTATTTCTGCTTATTTCTTCTCTGTGCCTCAGGATGTTAATTGGGGTTTTCAGACCTTTGCTGTGGTCTCAGAGCGCAAGCCCCGGCGAACGTCAGGGTGCGTTCGGGAATCGTGTTCTCTGTGCAGAGCCCCGTGCTGGAGGCTGTGCTCTCGCAGGGCCGACTGTGTGCTGGTTCCCATGCTGGGGCTACCGCTGCGAGCGCCTCAGACACCAGGCAGAGTGTTCAGAGGTCAAAGGGGCTGTTCAGGCTGGAGTCTGGCTCCTGCACCACTGCTCGCCAGTGGCCGCCCTCTGCAAAGCAAGGCCAACTCCTCTGTCTAGTACTCAGTGTCAGGACTGCTGCCAAATAGAGGAAGCAAGTCAAGCTTCTCAGTCACTCGAAGTCACCCTGCCCCTGCCCTGCACCCCAGGGCCACTTGCTCGGTGCCTGCGGGGCAGCTGCTGCCCCGGGGCAGGAACATCTATGCCCCTGGACTCACAGGAATCTGGCCCCGGTGGCGCTCCAGGGACATGCAGGGAGCCAGGGATGCGGGATGTGGGTGCGGTGCCTGGTGGGGTGTGGGCTGGCACCCCCATCGGGGAGCGCTGTGCCTGAGCCCATATGTCCACGGAGCACGTCCGCCAGGAACCTCAGGCACCTGAGGCTCCTCCAAACACGCGTGCCGTCTGTCGAGCAGGGCTTCCGCTGGGCTTCCAGCCCTGACTGGGGGTGGCTGCTTTCACTCCTTCCTCCCTGAGGTCAAGGGTCAAGGTGACCGTGGGGGATAGAAATCTGTTGTGGAGAGGATGGGTGGGGGGGTCCGAGGTCGAGCTCCTGGGGAGGGGTGTCAGGGAGGAGAGGGGCGCCATCAGAGGAGACAGAGAGGCCCGTGGGGGGATGGGGCGGGGGCCTGGGGGTCAAGGGGCATGCAGGGCAAGGAACAGGAGCCAAGTCACGGGCCCCCAGGTGCAGGGATGGGCAGACAGGGCCCTGGACAGCGTGGGGACGGGGGCGGCTGCGGGGAGGGGTAGCGCTGGCCGAAACGTGGGAGCCCCTTCCAGGGCGTCTGCACCCGGCGGGGGCGGCCCCAGAGAACTGTGTCCTCGGGTGGAAGGAGGGGCGCGTCTGCTGAGGCAGAGGGACAGGGGGCACGGGGGGGGCTGATGACGGGGACCGCACGGCAGGTGCGCCGGGCTGGGGGGGGCCGAGCAAGCCGCTTGCACGGGACGCGGAGGGTCACCTGTGCTGACTCGAGGGGTCACCGAGGCTGCGGGGAGCCCCGAGGGCCGCCCGGAACAACCTTCAGGGGAACGAGGTGGCCTAAGGGAATGGAGAGGGTGGGCGAGTGGGGCTCCACGTGGGCGAGAAAGGGCCCGAGAACCGCCGGAGCAGGCTGAGGCGGGCAGGGGCCGTGGCGCCGGGCGGCCGTGGGGTCAGCGCCTAAGGGGGCCAAGCAGGAGGAAGAGTGGTCTGGGGGCGTCGAGGGAGCAGGCCGTCCCCTGAGGGACCAGCCGGGGTCCACGGCAGCAGGACGAGGTTGTGAACCCCGACCTCAGACAAGGGTTAGGGCAGGTCCAGAGTGAGGCCTCAGGGCCCCCCTGCGAGGCCGGGGGCCTGGATGGTCAGAGGCCTGGGGGGGTGGCACTGCTGGTCCTGAGTTCCCCCTGTGCGCCATGTGTGTGCCGCGTGTGTCCTGTGTGTGCCCTGTGCGCCGTGTGCCCTGTGTGCCCTGTGCGCCGTGTGTGTGCCGCGTGTGTGCCCTGTGCGCCGTGTGTGTGCCGTGTGTGTCCTGTGTGTGCCCTGTGTGTGCCCTGTGCGCTGTGTGCCGTGTGCCCTGTGTGCCGTGTGTGCCGTGTGTGAGCCGAGTGCGGTGCGGTGGTCCACCGGCTCCTCCCCGCAGGGTGACACCTGCTCCTCAGGGAAGTCTGGTGGCCCATCTGCCGGCCCCGCCTTCACCCGGCGCCCGCCCAGGACACAGACCACAGCACCGGGTGTCAGGAGACGCTGGTCTTTATTCAAGAGCTGGGATGGGAACGCGACGAGGCAGGTGTTGGTCTCGCGCCGGTGACCCGGCGGCCCGGGCAGCTGCCTGGCGACCAGGTCAGCTGCCTGGCGACCAGGTCTGAGGTATTTCACGGCCGGGCTGTGGCTCTCGTGCAGCGCGGCCGCCGGGCCGGGGGCCAGTCTCTGCGCGGAGGTCGCCGGCGGCGGGGCTCAGGGGGCTCAGAGGCCCCGGGGTCAGACGCAGTTGTCGGGGACGCAAGGGGCCTCCTCCTCCAGCGCCGGGCAGGGCGCCCCGTGGTTGGCGGGCCGCGAATGGACATAGCGCGTCCTGCTCTTGGCCCCGGGCCGCCCGCACGGGCCTGCGCACAGCCCCCAGGACGACCACAGCGACACCTCGCAGTCCAGCGGCGTCTCCGGAGCTGGGGGCGCAAAGAGGACGGTGAGCGCGCCGGGGCTGCGGGGGAGGAAGGGGGCCCTCGCCCGAGACCGCCTCCGAACTTGGCCAGGAAACTGACTCTATCAGCGCGCTCTCCAGCGGCCTCCAGGGCGACGCCACCAAGCACACCCCCGAAAAGCCACCCCCAGCCACTGGGTGAAGGTTTCCGCCCCGAGAGCCCGACGCCGTCTGGGCCCCCGCTCTCCGGGGTGGGGGGAGGGGGGAGGGCGGGGGGAGGGGGGTAAGGCGGGGGAGGGCGGGGGGCCGGCGGAGACCCTGTCGTGAAACGTTCTCTGACGTGGGCACAGACCGGCAGGGCCTCCACCGCCTGCTCTGCTGTTCCAGGCGCCGACCCTTCGGGAGGCTGGCACACTGGGGGCGCGGCCCCCTCGCTCGCCCGGCACCGGCGCACCGCTCGGCCCTCCCCTGCGGGCAGCACCGCCCCCACCGCCCCGCTGCCGGGAGGGCACACAGGGGTCGGCTGGGACACCGGGCGGGGCCGGGGGCCTCTCCGACTCACTCCTGGGCTGTAGAAGTGTGAAAGGCTTTCGGCCGAAAATGCTGGGCAAGAGTTAACTCTTCGGTTTGGAGTTGAATGAACCGAATCCCAAATCTCTCAGAACCAGCGTCCCCAACCAAATGCTCCCATCCTGCTTCTGAAGTCGCTCAGAGACGCGGGGTTCACGCAGCCCCAACGGCGCTGCCCCGCCCTCTGAGCCGCGGCGGCCTCTCCCGGTTTGCCCCGTCCTCACACTGCACGCGGCCACCCAACCCGGCTCTGTGGCCTGGCGACGGTGCTCTGCGTGGGGCGGGCCCAGGCCCCTGGGGGCGGGGCGCACGCGGGCCGGGGGCGGGGTTGCCTCTGGGATCAGCGGGTGTCACTCCCCAGGCGTTCCCTCTGGGGCGGGCGCTGACTTTCGAGGGTTATTCTAAGGGTGGGAGGTAAGAGCTGGAGCGGAGCTCAGGACCAGGTGATGTCTGAGCAAGTGGTGAGCGTCGCGGCTGCCCGGCAGCCCGAGCGCCTGCAACCCAGGGTCACGCGTGTGAAGCGGGGGCGGGGGGTGGCCGTGGGTGCCTCGGAGGGGTGGGAGCTGGGCTCACCTGGCAGGCTGTTGGCGACCTCGTTGCCCCCGACCCCCAGGTCCAGGGCGGGCGGGAAGGCCCTGGGGCTGTGCAGGAGCCGCGCCAGGGTCAGGGTCACCGTAGCGATGGGAGGCAAGGACTTCAGGCGCGGGTAGTAGAAGGAGTTCACGGGGTGGCTGGGAGAGGAGGCCGTGATCTGGAAGAGGGGCCCGGCCCGGAGATGGGTCAGGAGGGGCCAGCCCCGCCCCCAGGCCTCGGCTGTCCTCCCCGGGAGCGCCGCCGTCCCCTCACCTCCGTCACCGTGTCCTGCGGGACGGTTGCGAACTTGGGGGATGAGAAGGTGAAGCCGCTGTCGGTCCCGGCGTCGTAGGGATGGAGGTCCACCGCCACCTGCTCCCTCCAGCGGCCCCCGTCACACAGGTCCATGCTCTCGACGCCCACGAACCAGTCGGGGCTGGGGACGATGCGGACCACAAAGGACACCTGGGGGCCGAGGGCTCAGCGGCAGCCCCCGCGCCCCGCTCCTGCCCGCCCGCCCGACGTCCACGCCGCGCCACTCACGAGCGAGTGCCTGGAGTGGGCCTCAAGCTGCGCGGACGTCTGCCCGGTGCCGCTGGGTACGGCTGGGGCCGAGAACACGCTGTGCACGCTCTGCAGCTTCTCCCCGGCGGCTTCCATCTCCCGCATCAGCGCCCAGGCCTCGCCGCGCTCCGCGAACTCCCTCAGCCCGTTGCTCGCATACTGGCCCTTCCTCCACAGGCTGTAGTCGGGGCTGTGCACTGCCCCTGGGCCCCACCCACCCGTGTGAGCATCACCCCTGGACACCGCCCCTCCCCCCGTGCAGCTGCGCCGGATGTCCCACAGCTGGCCTCCCACCGCCCGGCACCTGGCTGGTGGAACGGGCAACCGGCTGGCCCTTCCCGTGACCCAGGCCACCCTGCCCCGCCGCGGCCCCGAAGCCCGGGACACTGCTGCCGGCACACAGTAGGCACTCAGCCAGTACCTCCTGCACTGGAGCGAACTGGGTGAGGTCCCCTCCACACTGTGAAGTGCGGGGCCACGGTTGGGTGACCGCCCCCTCCTAGGCAGTGGGGGTCACCGCCAGGCCCACCGGGCACGGGACGGCAGGGGCTGCACTCACCCAGCAGGGGTGACCACTGCGCGGGCGGGCGGAACATCGGGTACTGCTTGGGGAAGGATGCCTGTGTCCACTTGCCCGTGAAGGTGATGCTGTACTTGGCCAGGGGCTGGGCCGTGCACATGGCCTCTCCCCCCAGCGGCTGGCCGGCCGAGCAGCCAAGGGTGGCCAGGAGGGCCCAGAGGGCTCCACCCCAGGCGGCAGCCGGACTTGGGCTTCCCATCACCTATGAGAAGGGGGGGGCACATGCTGCACCGCTGGTCCCCGATGCCCTGCGCACGGCCCCTGGTTACAGGCCCCCGAGGATGCCGGGCACCTCCCTCCACGTTCCCCCTCCAGGCTCTGGCTGGGCCTGACGCCATGGCTGGAAAGCCAAGCTGTGTTGGGTTACAGGAACCCAGGGCGCCTGGCCGGTTACACCTGGCATGGAGCTCACAGCCAGCTCAGCGCCCTGCGGCTTTCCCGAGGGACACACCTCTGGCTCTGCCGTCTGAGGGAACCCCGGGAACCAGGAGGGTCGCCGTGCCCCTGACTAGATGGGCCTCCCTCTTGGGGTGCTGCGGGTTTCTGGGCGGGGGCAGCGCCAGGAGGCCAGCGCACACAGTACTTACCCAGCAAGAGCGACCCGAGGCTGTGGGCAGCCGAAGGTCCCAGCAAGAGCCCAGAGCTCCAATTTATGCTGCAGATGGCACCCAGCCGGCCAATGAGGCCCCAGATCCTCCACCGCGACCGCCGGAGAGCGAGCGGAGCAGCAGATAGCACGCGGGGGAGAGGGAGAGAAAGGGACCTCAGTGCTGGAGCTGGCCTGGCCACCCGCCCGCTCTGACGCCGAGCAGATGCTGCTCCAGCGCTGAGGTCACTCCCCTTGGGCGCCGGCCACTCGCCGCACCCCTTCCTTTGTCTTTCCCTCCCGCCCACCCCCCTCTCCCCCCAGTTCTCTCCGTTCCCATCAGGCCCTCCCTGGTGTCTCCCCGGAGGGGGTGCCAAAGCCAGCTGCTGGGAAGAGAGCTGGGCCAGGGCCGCCAGCGTGCACTGCCCTCAGGGCAGGGTGGGACGTCTGGGCCATGGTCAGGCCTGATACCTGTCCGTCTGTCCGAGCACTGGGGACGGGCGGGAAAGCAGGGGCCCTGGGTTCAGTGGACACAGCTGCCTCCTTCCCGCGTACAGAGCTGCATGGAGCAGCCATGCTGTCCACACCGTGGCCAGGGCAGTGGACCGTCCCCCCCGAGGGGAGTCGGAACCATGAGGCCACCTTCCCCAAGCGCCAGGAGGTGACCCCAGGCCCCCCAACTTCCCTCATGGGGAAGAGCTCCAAGGATGCCTGGCATATGGAAGAAACTGCCAGCAGATTCTTATCTCTGCTCACTGTCAGGAGAACATTTCCAGAACCCTCATCATGGGGCCTGGGAGCCGGGAAGGACAAGGTAGTGGGATGGTCTGCCTTGTAAGAACCACCCCGGGAGCTTTAAAGCTTAAAATGAAGCATTCGGAGTTTTGAAACCACCTTAATGTTTTACACATTCCAAAAAAGAGAGAAAAATAAACAGAATCCACAAGAACAGACGGCAAACAAAAACAAATGATCGAACCTGTATTTCAAGTGAACAACACAGCCGCGGGGAAGCGGCTGTGAACGCGGCGTTCAGGCTGCGGGTCCTGAGGCTCCCGACAGAGCCAGCGCAACGGTTCTCAAACACTTTGGTCTCGGGACCCCTTACGCTCTGAAAAGTCACGGAGACCCACAAGGAGCTTCTGTTCGTGTGGGTGACATCCATCAACCTCACCGTGTTTGAGATCCTAATGGAAATGCTCGGAACGCTTATCAATTCACTTAAAAACAACAAAAATAAACCTATTGCACGTTGACATAAATAGCAATGCTTTACGGAAAACAACTCCTTTTCAAAAAGAAAAACCCTGTGAAAAAAGCGAGGAGTGCAGCTCTTTTTCCGCCTGGCCTCCTGGGAGGCGTGGGAGGGTCCCTGCCGCCCCGCGGTCG
The DNA here is from genome assembly GCF_026419965.1 of Kogia breviceps. Taxonomy (NCBI): domain Eukaryota; kingdom Metazoa; phylum Chordata; class Mammalia; order Artiodactyla; family Physeteridae; genus Kogia; species Kogia breviceps. The sequence continues at coordinate 146,646,751 of NC_081315.1, read as the reverse complement.
CTCCGAGGGGCGTGTCCTGCCCGTCGCCGTCCTCGCAGAGAGGCCAGCCATGCAGGGGTGCAGCCGGGGCTCGGAAGGCTCGTCGCGCGTGGGTGTGCCACGTGGCCTCTGGGGACGTCCCCACACCCTCGCGAGCCGGGCAGAACGGGCAGGGGTGTCTTCGCTCACACCCTGTCCTTGGAGAGGTGGCCGATCCGGGTTTGAGGAGAGAAGGTGGGAGGTCGGCCCGGGCCGTTTCGTGCCGGGAAGTGAGGACGTGCTTGGGCGGCGCTGGCCCGCCGTCCAGCGGCCGCGGGCGGCCTCAGGGCTCGCCCCGTCTTACAGGAGGCTCCCCTCCTAGCCCCTCGCACCCACAGCTCCGCCCTCCCGGGGCCCCACCTCGACGTGCGGCCACGGGGGACTGAAGGCTGCACCTTCAGTTTGCTCAGGGCTCCCCTGGGAGGGGCCGGGGGCGGGTGAACAGGGAGGCACTTCCTTTGGTGGTGGAGTCCTTGGGACACAGAGAGGGGTGCAGAGGGCAGCTTGGGGGCCGGCGGCCTGCGGCCCCTTGGCCTGGGCTGGGTCTCCTCCACCAACCAGGACGCGGTGCCCCGTCCCTCACGGGCACCAGGTGGGGTGGCATCTGGGCAGCACTTGACGGCCCTACGGACAGCGGGCTCCTCTGCACACAGGTGCCCCCCCATCGGGTAGAGTCATCCGTCTGCAGACACATGTCCAGCACCGCCGGGTCTCAGCGCTGGGGACACGGGAGTGACCCCAGCGGACGGAAGCCCTGCTCCCCGAGGCTGTGGGGCTGGGGACCTGGGTGCCTTTGTGGGTGGAATTCCGTTCTTCGGCGACTGCTTGGTTCTTTGGCTGACACCGAGGCCGGGGTCCCCTCCCGTACGTCGGTCTATGGTCAGTCACCCCGAGGTGGCTTCTGGGGACCGAGGCTCAGGGCTGGGCTGTGGCCAGGCCTCTGCAGACTCCACCCTTGCTGACGGCTGCCCCTCCCCGCTTGCCCCAGTGGCAGAGGCCTGTCCAAGCCCCGCTTCCCAGGCCTGCCTGCAACCCCCGCCCACCCACGACTCCGATGGCCGCAGCGGGCACCCCGACCCCAGACCCCCACCCCGGGGCCGCTGTAGCTCCAACGAGTGCCCAGCGCAGGGCGAGCCGCTGACACTCCTCCCAGGGCCTGGCGGTTCTCAAAGGCGTCTTCTAGCCGAGTGTTGCTCATGGTGGACTTGGGGCGGGGTCTGGGCTGCCCCAACTGGCCCCGGAGGGGCGTGGAGTTAGCAGAAGTCCCTGTGTGAGCTGCTGAGGACGGGCTAGGCACACGGGATGCCGGGGACGCAATGGTCGTGTCCGTGCCCCGGGGCGGGGCCCTGCCACGGCCCAGAACCCACGGGGCCCGAGGGACCTTCCGTTTGTATTCTGGCCAAGGGGCTCTTGAGGCCGGAGTAACAAGGGCTCTTTCAGGCGGGGCCCTGGGTGTGGGGACGCCCGTCTCCCTGGGAGCACCTAGACCTGGCGTGGAGTCCGGCTCCTCAGGGACTGGCCGGCTGACAGGCACGCGTTTTGTTTGCTGCTCTGTCCCCACTCCAGACGTTGACCGAGGGCCAAGTTCCTGCCAGACGCCACAGCCCGCACACAGGGGCTTCCCATCCCCGAGGCTGAGCCCTCCCAGCGCCCTGCTGGCCCCTTGCCTGCCCGCCCTCACTCCTGTCCCAGCACCTCCTCCCCGTGTGCCCCAGGGCCTTTGCACTGCGGCTCCTTCTATCTGGAGAGCTCTTTCCAGGCCGGCCTCTTCTCGTCTCAGGGAGAGCCCCTCCTGACAGGGCCCCCGGAAGGCCTGGTCGGCCCTGCCTTGTTTACAGTCTTGGCTCCTGCAGAGAAGTAAGTCTGCCCGAGCAGACAGGGATTTGCCCTGGGGGGTCCTGCAGCCCAGAGTCTGAGGAACGCAGCTGTGAGCTGCTGCCCACCTGTCCAGAGACCTCGCTCCTTCCCTCCTTCCCACCTCACTCCATCCTGGGTTCAGGGCTCTTAGCACTTCAGATTGGTGGGGCCTGAGTCAGGTCAGGGGACCCTGGGTCCGGGAGGCGCTAGGATGGGTGCTGGGTGAGCTGAGCCCCCCAGCAGCACCCGGTTCCCTGCGCTCGTGCAGGGAGGCCCAGTGGGGGCCTCGCCACCGGCTTGGCCTCTGTGGGTGTCGCCCCTGCGAGCAAGCCTGGCTTGCAGAAGGACCAGGGGAGCCAGGGCTCTCGCCAAGCCTCACCTTCACGGAGGAGGCCTCCACGGCCGCCGACCGCAGGCCTGGGAGGAGATATGCCTCCATCTGGCTGTAAACATGAACGTTCCCTCCTCTGCTCAGCAGTCCGGCTTCCAGAAACACAGGACTGTCTGTGCAGCAGAATTTGCTGTGTCTCCATCCCAGTTAAGATTCCAGGACCTCAGCAAAAACGGCAGTGAGGAGCTCGGAAAACACTGTCCGTTGTAATAGCAACGAGAAAACAGGCCCAAACGGCCAGAGCCAACTTTTTCTATACTCTGGAAATAAACCAGAAGCTTGCAGCAGTCCTTGGAGAGCTGTTTTTGGTTTTCTGTTTTTCAGTCAAGAAAATTAGCTGAATCTTGGTAAGAGCAGCTATGAGGTTTTTGTTTTTCACCATCTTAACCATTTTTCAGTGACAGCTCAGCGGCATTAAGCTCATTCACATGCTGTGCCGCCATCGCCACCATCCGTGCACAGACCTTTTCGTCTTCGGAATCTGAAACTCTGTCCCTTTCCAGCAACAGCTCCCTGTCCCCTCCTCTCAGCCCCGGAAACCCTCACTCTACTTTTGGTCTCTGTCATTTTGGCGACTCTAGGGCATGTGATCTGAGTGGAGTCGTACGGTGTTTGTTTTTCCTTTTGTATCTGGCTTATCTACTCAGCATAATGTTCTTAGGTTCCTCCATGTTGTAGCAGGTGTCAGAATTCCTTTGTTTTTTTCATGTCCCTGTAATTTCTTCTTCTTGTAAGTCGGTGTTTACAAAGTGTCATGTACATAAAGGAAATTATATTTTTCCTTGCATATAGCTCAGTGGATTTTCAGAAATGGAAGGCATTCGTGTCATCAGTGATTGGATCAAGGAGTAGAAATTTAAGAGCACAGGAAACCTCCTCTTTTGTTACCTTCCGGGCACTACCATCCCCTAAGTGAACACTGTCCTAATTTCCAACTTTATCCGTTATTTTTGCCTCTTTTTATGCTTGATACAAATAGTCACATAGTGTACTGTCGGTGTTTGACTCCCTTCATAGAATTCCCTTCCTTTTAAAGGCTGAATAATAGTCCACTGTACGTATTTACCACACTTTGCTTATTCATTCATCTGACAATGGACACCTCCACATCTTGGCTATTCTGACTAATGCTGCCAAACAAGGTGGCACAAGTATCTCGTCGGGACCCTGCTTTCAAGTCTTTGGGGTAGAAGTAGAATTGCTTCATATGGAAATTCTTTAAAAGCAATTTTTTTTGTTGAAGTATAGTTGGTAGCCCTGTTTTTAATGTTTTGAGGGACAGCTGCTGTCCCTCAAAACATTAAAGCCGTCATTGTTTTCCACAGCTGCTGCACCATTTCACATTCCGGTTAACAGTGCACAAGGGTTCCGGGTTCCCGCATCCTCTCCAAGCCGTGAGGTGTTTCACTTTGCCCTAGGCCCATGCCCCACCCTCCAGCTCTGTAGTAGCCTTGAAAATTGACAACCCAGATTCATGGTGAAAACCAGCAGCCCAGCACCACTGGAGAGATCAGAATGGCGCCGAGCACTTTCAAAGCACTGTCCCCAGAAACTTGTCATTATGTGACCTGTCCGTTGGTTTCCTGGAAGACCCCCACTTGCAAGGCTGTCTGTATTTGACTTGATTCGGAGCCCACCCGGGATGAAAAGCCTTTTCCCCGGGGCTGATTCTTGAAAACGGTTACGGACGATTAATGAACTTTGCAGCAGCCGAGGTGATGCATAAACATGGGGGCAAATAAGAGACTAACCAAGGAGCTTAGAAGGAAAACCTGAGGATGCAGACTGTCTGGCTGCGTGTTGAAAATGTGGCCCAAGACCCACAGAGCCCCGCAGTAAAGACTGGGAGACTCATTGGTTCCAGGCATTTAAGGAAATCTCTGTCCAGTCATTGACCACTAAACTGACGAGGCTGAGACTCAGTGACCACACGTGGCAAAGATTCAACAGAATCAACTCAGAAATGTCACTAAACAAACGGCAGCAGGCGGCAACAGCAACGAGTCCCAGGGAAACCACCAGGAAAATAACTGAGAAACATGGTAAAAGAAACAACAAGTGGGGACTTCCCTGGTGGCGCAGTGGTTAAGAATTCGCTGCCAATGCAGGGGACACGGGTTCGAGCCCTGGTCCGGGAAGATCCCACGTGCCGCGGAGCCACTAAGCCCGTGCGCCACGACCACTGAACCTGCGCCCTAGAGCCCGCGAGCCACAACTACTGAGCCCGCACACCTAGAGCCCGTGCTCCACAACAAAAGAAGCCACCGCGATGAGAAGCCCGCGCACCGCAACAAAGAGTAGCCCCCGCTCGCCGCACCTAGAGAAAACCCACGCGCAGCAACAAAGACCCAAGGCAGCCAAAAATAAATAAATGAATAAAATTTAAAAAGAAAAGAAACAAGTGAATTAAAATGAGACACTAGAAAATATCCCTTTAACACAAAGGGAGGCAGCATAGAGGAATAGAGGAACAAAAAAGATACAATACAGGTGAAGACATGTAGCAAATGGCAGATCCTACCTTACGGTTAAAGATTCGATATGAATTAAACATCGATTAACTGAGAGTGAATGGCAGGCCGGACCGAAATAAAAGCTGCTCTTACTACACGCTGCCTGCAAAAGACCAGCGTTGCCTTCAGAGACAGAAAGAGGTGGGAGTTAAAGGATGAACCAGGCGAACCAAACGGTAAACAAAAGCAAGGGAGAGGGACTCTACCGTATGAGGCAAAAGAGGCTTCAGGACAGATACGGTTAAGAGACAGAGAAGGGCGTTTTATAATGATAGCAGGCGAATCCTTCAAGAAGATGTAACCGTTATAAAGTATATGCATCTCACAATAGAGTCCCAAAATGCGTGAAGCACACCAGACAAACAAAGGGTGAAATGGACAATTCAACAGTAATCATTGGGGACTGTCAGCTTTCAACAGCCTGTTTTCAATGACGGATAAAGCAACAGGACAGCAGATCTCCAGGAAACAGAGGACGTGAGCTACTCTGTAGACCCAGCGTAGACTCGGCCCAGCAGGCGTCTGAGAAGACTCCGCCCAACAACAGTGTGCTTCAGCACATGGAGCGTCTCCAGAACAGACCAGGTGACAAGATGTCTCAGCAAACTTAAAATGGTTGAAATCATGCAAAATACGTCCTCTCACCACACCGGAATGACATTAAAAATCAGTAACAGGAAGACATTTGGGAAATCAAAAAATACATTGAAATTAAACCTTATACTCCTTAGTAACCAATGGGTCAAAGAAAAAAATCACATTATCATTTAGAAAATACTTTCGAGATAAATGAAAATGAAAACACAACATATGGAAACTTATGGGATGAAGCAAAGCCGTACTTAGAAGGAAATAAATAAGATCTCAAATCAGTAACCTAACCGTCCACCTAAAGAAACTAGAAAAAGGAGAGAAAACTAAATCCAAATCAAGCCGAAGGAAATAATAAATATTAGAGCAGAAATACATGAAACGGAGAATTTCAAAAATTGAGAAAAATCAATGAAAACAAAAGTTGGTTCTTTGAAAAGATCAAGAAAATTGACCAGCTAGACCAAGAAAAAAAAAGAGGAGATTCAAATGACTAAAATTAGGAGTGAAATAGGACACATTACTAATTACCTTACAGAAATAAAAAAGAATTATAAGAGAATCCTATGAACAACAGTACGCCAATAAATTAGATAACCTACATGAAATGGATAAATTCCTAGAAAGACACAAACTACCAATGCTGACTGAAGAAGAAATAGAAAATCTGAATAGACCTATAATAAAGAGATTGAATTAGTAATAAAAAAAACTTACCATAAAGAAAAGTCCAGGATCATATGGCTTCACCAGTGAATTTCACAAAATATTTAAAGGAGAATTAATACCAATCCTTCTCTAAATCTTCTGAAAAAATAGAAGAGGGAACACTTCCCAACTCATTCTACAAGGCTAGTATTACCCTGATACCAAAACTAGATGAAGTCATTGCAAGAAAAGGAAAAGGAAAGCTTTCCCCCTAAAATTAGGAGCAAGACAAGGTTGCCCACTCCTGTTACTTCTATTCTACATTGTGTTGGAGGTTCTAGCCAGGAAAATTAGGCAAGAAAATGAAACAAAAGGCAACCGGTTGACAAAGTAGAAGTAAAACTATCTTTGTTTGCAGATGACATGATTTTGTATACAAAATCAAAAGAAATCCGTACAAAAAATATTGGAGCTAATAAATGAGCTTAGCAAGATTGCAGATACAAGATCAATACACAAAAATTAGTTGTATTTCTATACACTAGCAAGAAACAATCTGAAAGTGAAATGAAGAAAACAATTCCATTCACAATAGCATCAAAAAGGATAAAAAACTTAGGAATCAATTTAAGCAAAGAAGTATAAGAGTCGTACACTGAAAACTATAGAATGTTGTTGGAAGAAATGAAAGAAGACATACAGACATCTCACATTCATTGATTGGGAGAGTTAGTATTGTTAAGATGGAAACATTCCCCAAATTCATCTACATATTCATTACAATCCCTATCAAAATTCCAACTGCTTTTTTTTTCCCCTCCAGAAATGGAAAGGCTGATCATAAAATTCATATGCATTTGCAAAGGGCCCCAGATAACCAAAATAACCTTATAAAAGAGGCACTAAGTGGGAGAACTCACACTTATCAATTTCAAAAATTATTACAAAGCTACAGGAATCAAGACAGTGTGTCACTGGCATGAGAATAGACATAGAAGCCAATGGAACATTATTGATAGTTCAGAAATGAACCTTCACATTTATGGTCAATTGATCTTTAACAAGGGTGCCAAAACCATGTGCTAGAGGAAAGAACAGTGTCTTCAGAGATGGTGCCAAGACAAATGGACGTCCACATGCAGAAGAGAGAACTTGGTTGCCTCCTCACACCGTATACAAAAATTTGGTCAAAACAGATCAAAGACCCAAATGTAAAACTAAAACTATAAAAATATAAAAGGAATCTTAGGTATATATTTTGTGACCGTGGATTTAGACAATGATTTCTTAGCTTTGACACCTGAAGCACAAACAACCAAAGGAAAAATAAATTATGCTTCATCAAAATGAAAAACCTTTGTTCTTCGAAAGACACCATCAAGAAAAGACAGTCAGGGACTTCCCTGGTGATGCAGTGGTTAAGAATCCGCCTGCCAATGCAGGGGACACGGGTTTGAGCCCTGGTCCAGGAAGATCCCACATGCCGTGGAGCAACTAAGCCCGTGAACCGCAACTACTGAGCCTGTGCTCTAGAGCCTGCAAGCCACAACTACAGAGCCCACGTGCCACAACTACTGAAGCCCACGCGCCTAGAGCCAGTGCTCCACAACAAGAGAAGCAACCGCAATGAGAAGCCTGCACACAGCAACGAAGAGTAGCCCCCACTCGCCGCAACTAGAGAAAGCCCACGCACAGCAACGAAGACCCAACGCAGCCAAAAACAAATAAATTAAATAAATTTTTTTTTTTTAAAAAAAGAAGAAAAGACAGTCAAAACAATCGGTGACTCCTGTGTGCCAGGCACAGTCCTCAGCACCAGCCGCATCAAAGGGTAGAGCAAAGATGCCAGCCCGGGTGGAGCCTGGTATTCAAGACAAGATGCAAAGGAGAAAAAACAGAGAGGAAACCAGACAAGCACACAGGTTCGCAATAAACTGCCGGTGTTTCCAGAGAGAATAAGACACAGGGAAATTTGTCTCAAAGATACAGTATAGTAAGTTCCCTATGTACGAACAAGTTCTGTTCCGAGAGTGTGTTCGTAAGTCCAATTTATTCGTACGTCCAGCAAAGTTAGCCTAGGTGCCCAACTAACACAATTGGCCGTATCGTACTGTACTTAATAGGTTTATATTTTTCACACATATAATACATAAAAAAATAAATAAATAAAAGCATTTTAAATCTTACAGTACAGGACCTTGAAAAGCACGGTAGTACCAGCTACATCACTGCTGCTTTTACGCTTGCTTCCAGACATCCTGGCCCTGAAATAAAGATACGTTACTACCGTACTCTGTACGGTACTGTACAGTAAAGTACACAAAAACACAACCACGGGCAGAGGACGCACACACGTGACAGTGTGTGCCAGACACGTGACTAACGTGCGTGATTGGACGTGGGAACACACGTTCGCATCTTTGAAAGTTCACAGCTTGAAGGTTGGTATGTAGGGGACTTAGCGTAGGAGAAAATGCTCCTTCGGCGAAGGAAGTTGTGGATGGGCAGATTCCCGCGGTGGTGCCCGCCGGGAGTAATCGAGAGCCTGGGCATCTCAGGGGTGAGAGAGTCGGTGGATACGTGGCATCCGAGGAGAAGGAGCCCAACAGACCCGTGAGCAACAGTCCTGGGGGAAGGCCCGACTGCCTGCGCCGTCCCTGCAGAGTGTTCTGGAAGACGCGGCCACGGGGCTTTGCATTCAGGGCAGGAAGCCTTTTTGGGCTCCCGTGAGCACTCAGACCCCCAGCGCTGCAGGGACCACGGGCCTCAGAAGGGTCTGGAAGGAGCCCCGCTGCCAACAGGCAGCGCCCCGGGCCCCGCATGGGCTCCGCTCTGGTTATCGGCGGGCACTTGACCAGCCAGCCCGGGACCGAGTGCCTGGAAAGCACCGCACCGTCGGTTTTGCCCACAAACCTGCACGTGGGCAGGGCTCAGTGGGCAGCCGGTCCCTGCTCCTCCCGGTGTCACGGGGTGGCTGGAGGGCCACGGCCGAAGTCATCCGGAGGCCCTTCCGCTCACTGCCCGGGCTTTCACGCTGGCCTGGGACCTTGGCGGGGCCTGGAGCTCCTGCCCGTGGCTTCTGTGTGCCCTGTGCTCCCTGAGGCGCGGTGGCCGGTTCCCGGGCGGGTGCCCTGGGAACGCGAGCCAGGAGGAAGCTGCACGGCCGTTCCTGCCCTGCCCTCGTGAGTCGTGGAGCCACGGCCCCGGGTCACGGGACAGGCGGCCGACCCCACCTCTCACGGGGAGTGGCGCCGTCCTAGAAGACGTGGGGCTGGAGGGCTTGTGGACATCTGGGGGACCCGTGAGCCGCCCTGGGGTCTCTGCCGCAGCTCACACCTGTCAGGAGCTTCCGGGTCCCTGCAGGGGCCGCCAGTCACACGGTCGTCGCACCCAGGGGCAGAAGTGCGGCGTGTTGAGGAGGATCCAGTGCCCCAGGTTCCTCTGCAGCCCCCAGTCCCAATGCCGCCCACCCGTCAGAGGTGGGCTCCGAGGAACCGGCCGCCCAGCGCCGGGCAGGGACGCAGCTGCAGAGCAGCCGAGGTCAGGCGCTCAGAGAGCAGGGGGAAGCCTTGTGGGAAGTTTACCCCAAGCGGGGCGGGGCTGAGCTGCAGGCGGGGGCTGGGACCCCACCCCATGCTCCCCCCAGTGCCCAGGCCCACGACAGGGGTGCCCGGGGTGAGCTCCCACCCAGCAGGATATGGGGCGGGTTGAGCCTCTGCTTCCCTATCTGCTCTGGGTCTCGGCCACGAGCGTAGACAGACAGTGCTGAACGGTCGCACACGGGAAGGACCCAGCGGGGGGCAGGAGGGTCCTCACTGCTCACCCGACCCCTGGCCCCATGGCCTCTTCCCGGGCTGTGTGCTCCGCTGCCTCTTACACCCTCTCTGGGACCCTGTCTAGCAGAGCTCGGCCTTGGGAAGGGCTCTGAGATCTGCAGGGATGGCCTGGGGGTCGGGGAAGGGGGGCACTGGCTGGAGTGGGCAGCAGGGGACGGTGCTTGAATGTGTGTACGGCCCAGAGGGGATGCTGAGCCCGCGGGCAGGACCCCAACGCACCCTCCCGATGGGGTTTGGACCAGGGCAGGTGGGGGGGGCAGGGCCCCCAGGACAGCAGCCCCCGCCTCTGGGCCTGGGCGCCCAGCACCAGGAGGGTGGCCCCGGGCTTCTGGGCTTTGACGGGGCTGCGGACGCCCTGCGCCCGGGGGTGAGCTGGGCCGAGGAATCCCTGAGCCAGAGTTGCCTCGGGGTCTCTGCAGAGTGTGGGGTGTGGCCAGCTCCCTGATGGCCTCCAGCCCCTCTGGCTCCCAGTGTGCTTTCCCACCGGGACGAGCCCTGTCCTCATGACCCCGAAGGCCAGCACAGCAGCTGTGCAGGAAGGGAGCTCCGTACAAGCCCTGAGTCAGAGGCCTTCCCTGGTGGCCAGGCTGGCCGTGAATCCTGGGGAGAGTTCTGGGATTTGTGGATTTACGCTTTAATTTTCACATTTTCTTCCTCCTGCTGGATTTTCCTCTGTCACTTTCCACGGGGCTGTGAAGTCATCTGCTATATCTGAACCTGGAAGCCGAGTTCTGATGGGTTCCGGGAGCTCCGTCTCCACAGGAAAAACATCTTTCCTTGGAAGGACACGTGGAGGGGAGAGGGGCAACATTGGAGAGAGCCAGCAGAGGGCTGCTCCCAGCAGAGGGCTGCTCCCAGCAGAGGGGGTGCTCCCAGCAGAGGGCTGCTATCAGCAGAGGGGTGCTCCCAGCAGAGGGGCTGCTCCCAGCAGAGGGGGTGCTCCCAGCAGAGGGCTGCTCCCAGCAGAGGGCTGCTCCCAGCAGAGGGGGTGCTCCCAGCAGAGGGCTGCTCCCAGCAGAGGGGGTGCTCCCAGCAGAGGGAGACCCAGGAGACGCCTCGCCCCTGGGGCAGAGAGCACCTCCACCACCGACACCTCCCTCCTTGTCTGCCGGGTTCACAGGACTCACAGTCTGGGTTACAGGCTGGGGAGGAGTGGGGCGAAGAGGGGGAGGCACAGCCTGTTGCTGCTAAAAGCCTGGAAGTGTCCCGCTGTCCAGGGGGCCCCAGCCCCAGGGCATTTGCCTCAGCGCTCCCTGTACCGCAGCCCCACCTGGTCCAGCAGGCTCCCACGAGCCACACCACCCATTGATCCTGTCAGCAAGGGGAAGGGGCTGGCTGAAGCCGCAGACCGCCAGTGACAGCCGGGGCCGAACCCTCGGGCTGGGCTCTTCTGCAGAGCAGAGCCGGCCCAGCACCGGGGGAGGGAGGCGGGGGGCCGAGGTGTCCGAGTGAGGAATCCGCGGGCCACAGGCCTCAGTGTCTGGCGGGGCAGGGGCTGCCGGGGCTCTGCTTCACTCCCCCTGCACCGGGGCACGGGGCGGCACACGCATACACCCCCCACGCACAGCCCTGCGCCCCCGCGATCGCAGCCGGCGTCCCGGGCTGACCCTGCAGCTGTTTTCGAGGACGCACCGGCCCCACGCCCCCTTGCCCCTGTCACTTTGCTGGGGTAGCTGTCCTGAGATGGGTCCACCCGTCTGTCCAGTGGGGAGAGACCACGCTGCAGCTCAGGGACCTGGCCCTTCGCCCCAGAGCTCCGGCAGTGCCAGCGGCCCTGGCCTTGGGGCTGGCAAGTGAGGCCGTGACACCCCTGGTGGCCTCACTCGCTGTGGCCCTGAGCATTGCTGGGGGGTCCTGGGGGGAAGCGACCGCTAGGGCTCCCCACCGTGGGGGAGACACACCGCCGGGGCTTTGAGCACAGCCGGCGGGGCTACCAGAGGGCAAAGTACCCCCCCCCCCGAGCGATGCTCCCTGGCCTCCATCCACCCCTCCCTCAAGATGGGGAACGGCCCCTCCTGGGGTCTGTGCTGCGGCGTCCAGGCCTGTCCTGTCTAGTCAGGGCGTCAGGTTCAACCGGAGGGAGCCCGGTCAAGGGGCCACCTTCAGACGGGGGGCGTCACCGGAGGAGCCAGCCCCGCTGGGGGGGGTCGCCAGGGCGGTGTGAAAGCAGCGCCGTGCCCTGTCCCCGCCCCCTGCCCAGGCGGCCTCCCCGCTTCGCCCCACAAGCCTGGCGAGGCCGGCACCCCGAGGACCAGGGGAGGCCTCCCTCCCCTCGGGACCCACTTCCCAGCCTAGGATTCTGGGCCCACAGCCTTGCGGCCAGACGCCCCGGCTCCAGCCTCGCGGTGGCCTGCTTTCCTCCGGGCGCGGTGGAAATGTGGGTCAGCGTCAGCTCGCGTGGCCGGGGGCCAGAGCCGCTGGCAGGAAAAGCGTGCGGCGCAGGCCTGGCTGCCGGCGGGGCCCACTCCTCCCCCGGGGGCACCAGGGGGCCCGCCCGCCCCGCGGGTGCCCCTGCCGCCCCAGCGGGGGGTCTGCAGCACCTCCTAGAGTCCCCGGCCCCCCGAGCAGCCCACAGGGCCCCGGTCCTCCAAATAGCTCTGCTCGCGGGGAGAGGAGGACCCCGGTTTGGGAGGGCGCCCCGGCGTGGCGCCTGCTGCGGCCCCTACAGACCGCGGAGGGCGGAGCCGGTGGGGGGCTCGGAGGATCACGTGCACTTTGTGCAATGCCCCCCCTCCTTCTGGGACGTCCCAAAGGACATCTTACAAACGTGGAAAGTGAGCCTTATTCTTAGTGAGTTAAAGAAAGCACCAGCTGCCCCCCGCCAGCCACAGAGCAGGAGAGGAGTGGGCGGGAGCCCAGCAGCTGCTCATCGGCGGGGGGTGGGGGCACGGAGCCCGCCTCGGGCGGGTGACAGGCCGGGGGTAGACGAACGTCCACCCTCTGGCGAGCCAGCGTGCGCTCCGGGCTTCCACAGGCCGACCGCGAGCCCTCGCCCCGCACCGCCCCGACCGCAGAGACACTCGTGAGGAAAACGTTTGTTTCTGAACTGACTTTAGGCAGAAAAGTTGCCGAAACAGTCGAGTTGCTTGTGCCGTCCACCGTTAAGGCTTTAAGTGCCCCAAAGAGCGGTCAGAACCAGGACACTAACGCTACCACCTGTCGCTAGCCAAGCCGCAGACCCGCGCAGACGTCAGCAGCTTCTGCCGGCGTCCCTCCGTGCAGGACCCCCTCCCGGACCCTGTGCTGCCCTGCGGACCCGTGAGTCCTGGGCGGTTTGAAGGGTGTGATCAGGCGTTGGAGGCTGGCTTGGGCGGGAGTGCCACGGGGGCGGCAGGGCAGGCACCCCCCTCAGGGGTCAGGTCGGGGTGCTAACGTGTAGATCCCTGTGTTCAGGCCGGGGCGAGCGTCCCCAGGGGTCGGCACCTGGGCCCCGAGCTGCTTGGGTGAGGCCCCCGGCCAGGCACAGGCCCTGCGGGCGCAGGTGGGATTTGTGGGGAGACGGTGGCTCTGGCCAACCTTCCGCAGGTCCTCTGCAGGGAGACCCTGTCCTGTCTCCGTTCTCCTGGCTCCCCAGGTCCTGGGGGTCCTGCCCTCTGTGGGAGAGGGGCTGGCAACCAGACCCCTGATGTCCTGGACGTCCTGACCGCAGTGGGCCTGGGAGGGTGCCAGGCGGTGTGGGCTTTGGCTCGGCCCCTCATCAGCTGTGGGGGTGGCAGCCCACCCTGGGGGACGCAGTGCAGGGAAGAGGGTGCCCCTGGGTCCCGCAGGGCCTGGCGGGGGCTGTCCACCAGTCCCCTCTTAAGGCAGTGAGTTTCCCCTTTGCTGCGGTGATCCGAGCTGGGGTCCTGTGATGGATGTGAGAGGGGGCCGTTCGGGTAGTCCTTGGTGCCCTGGCCTCTTAGGAGGCTTGTGGAGGCTGGAGGCTGCCCGCCCTCCCACCGACCTTTACCCTTCACCCCCAGCGGGCCGGGAAGCCGCACCCAGAGGGAGCCCAGGCCAGGGGACGTGCCCAGGGAAGGAGCGGCCTCTTGCGCGCTTTCCTATCGGGCCGCGCCCGCAGGAGGCCGCGCTCCACTCCGGGGAGGGGACGCTGTGGAGAGCCTTTACTCACCAGCCAGGCACCCCCAGCGAGGTTCTGTGCCTCTCGGGGCCTCGCCTCTCCCCGTCTGAGCGCAGGGTCTGCAAGGCACTAAAGGGCCGGGGGGCTCTGTCTTGATCTCTCACCTCTGCCACTGTACTGGGCAAACCCACAGGCATCCAACGGGGTCGCCGACTGAAAGCACGGAGGCGGGTGTGGCAGCAGCACGGCGGGCGCCAGGCAGGGGCCTCGCAGAAGCTGCTGCCGTAATCGTGGCCGCAGCAGCCCCGGCGCCCTCCTCACCCTCCCGGGCCCTCGCAGGCGGGGAAGGTTTCGTGCTTGCTGTCAGAACGAACGTGTTACTTCAAGAGAGAAGATACTAAGGAGGGCTGCGGTTCTCATCGGCAGCCTTGGAAGTGGAGGACGGTGAAATGTCATCCACGGGTCTCAGAGGGAGGGGGACACCGCCCAGCGTGGCACGCTAGCCCAGAAGTAGTGGCTGTGAGCATGGCATCCACACATCCCACCCAAGGAGAATTCCAGGAACAGACCAGCACTGACCGTGGATCAGAATAGGGGGTACAAGCTGATGTCCCGACGCGGCTGAGGACGGGAAGCAGTGGGGCACGGAGGCCGACGGAAGCACTGGACGCGCTAACGCACGCGTTCGGTGAGCAGGCAGACGGCAGGAAGCCGTAAACGTACGTGCCAGATAACACAGGGGCTAAACACATAAAGCCAACTGGAAGGTGAAACAAGGACTGTGGATGCAGACACGGGGGTTCTCCCCGGACCGCTGCATAGTTAGGTCTCGTGACAACTGAAAAGCAAGCAGATGTGGGTGTAGATACGGATCTTCGTGTTCCTCAGAGAGAAAACGTACTTTCTATGAGGCCGCGATGTGGACTCACCCACAAAGGAAACTTCCTCAATGAGCAAAAAGTAGGTTAACATCTTATTATAATCCAACAAGATTTAAAATAAATTTTAAAAGGTGTCCCACACATAGCCCCAATCTTGACCACTCGTAAACTAAGCAAGACATTCCCCGGTAACGCTTAAATAAAAGCAGGAAGTCGAATCTGAATGCGCAGGCTCTCTGGAAAGCTCAGCATCTCAGCCGAGCCCACAGGCTCAACCGACCAGCGCTCAGGCGCTCCAAGGAAAGAGTAACAGTGAGGGATTTCGTGCCCCATCTTAGGAAATTAGAATGAGAGCAATAAGATACAGTTTAGAAAGTAGAGAGAGGAAATTATGAAGGTAAAACCAGAAATTAGTTGAGTAGAAAACAAATAAGAAAAAAGGAGAAACGATAAGTGTTTTTTTCTAAAAGAAAATAAAATGGAGCTGCCTGGCCCTGCCCAGAAGCCTGAGGAAGGAATGGCGGTCTCGATTTAGAATTTACGTATGAAATTTAGAAACCTGCCTATAAATAGGAAGGAGGAAGGAGACTCAGGGACAGAAAAAGTGGGAAGGATGACACACACCACAACTTTCAAATCTGGGACGAGTGCTGAGAAACCTGAGGCAAACTGGTAATTTTCTAGTGAATGCAAATCACCAAAATAGCTTAAAATAGGGAAAATGTGAGCAGGCGGACACAAGCACCTGGGAAGGTGACTGAAAATGAACAAATAGGGAAAAGCACCAGGGACAGACGTTCACAGCTGAGTAAGATCTAACCTTAAGTTACAAGAAAAGATATTCCAGTGTTATTTTAACTTTTCCGAGACACATAAAAAGATGGAAAACTCTGTAATTCACCTCATGAAACCAGTATAATTTAATAGAAAAACCTTATGTAGTACAAAAAAAGAGAACTATAGACAGATATTACTTACAAAGGAAGATGAGGAAAAAAATCTAAATAAGAGAATAGCAAAGAGAACCCAGTAAAAAGTCTGCAGAATGAGATGCTACGACTGGTCTAGGCCAGGCTTCCAAGGGGGGCTCAGTGATTCACCTAAATAACAATGGACAAATTAGCACAGAAAATTCATGAAGCCAAATCAATAAGTACTGAAAGGAAATGTGACAAAATTCAGCGATTAATAGTAACAACATTAATTAAAATAGAAGGACAAAGTGAAGACTTTGCCCACAACAGAGGCCAAGATCATGCTGCATGGAAAACACAAAACTGTCTCCCCAATGCAGGAGAGGACGGCAGTACTCCCCTTTGTCTGCTGTCATTCAGCATTTTCTTGGAGGTTCTAGCAAATGCAACAAGAGAAGCAAGAGAAATGACATCAACCTTAGAAAAAATAGATAAAGTTTTTAGTGTGGATGATGTGATTATAAGTCTAAAGACTCCCCCATATCCCCTAGTTTAAAAATTACAAATGAATAAGCGAAGGATACTAGAGAAATGTGCAAAAGCTAGTAAACTTCTCGAGCAATGGGCGCCTAGAAGCCAAGGCGGCAGAGATTCCGTTCAAAGCAGTAACTGTGGTCGAGCGGCCCCACGCGTAGAGGTGGCGTTAAGGGCCGAAGGCATTCACAGCTCTCGCCCTGATTGGCCGCCCAGCTCCTGCGGGCCTGGGAACCGGCCCCTCCACCGCGCCTCCCCGCTGGCCCCCGGGGCTGCCCTCTGGGCTGCGGGATCCAGCCTGCGGGAGGAAGCGGCCGCCACCTCTTCCGAGGCCGTACCTGGGGGGTCCACGTCAGCCCGTCTGCTCCGCGTGGCCACTGCCTGGCCGCCAGGGGCCCGGTGCAGCCCCGCCGTGTGCGTGGTGGGGGCATGATGACGCGGAGGGGCGCCAAGCACGCCGAGCAGCAGGCCCCCCACGCGAGCAAAACGGCAGGAGCAGAGCCACAGCCGCTGAGTGCAGAGCAAACGAGACTTCAACAGATGGAAAAACTCGAGGCGCTCGGAGGGCCCGACGGCCAGACGCAGCGGGTGCGCGCGCTCCCGGTGGGACCCCAGCTTCTCCCGTGGCGGACGCTGGCGGTCGCCGTGGAGGGCGCACGCAGGACACGTGGAGGGGTGGAGGCCCCGGTCCAGACCCAGCCGAGGGACCTTGGGCGGCCACTGCGCCTCTAGAGCCGCGGCTCCACGGCTGTCGGGGGGGTGTGGCGGTGGACCGTTCCGCGTGAACTACGGGGACCTGCGGCGGCACGTGGCGCCTGCCAAGCGCCTGGCGAAGGTCAGCTCGTCCTGGTGGCGGCATCTGCACGACTCAGAACATACCTGCCGCCACGGAAGCCCCGTCCGGGTGCTAGTGAGACGCAGAGTAAGTCGTCTGCTGCCTAGGATAGAGCCCAGAATCGGATTCTGGAATATGTGAGCAAGGCCAGATAGACAGTCGGTGCAGAAAACGGTGGTTTGATCCAGTCATAAAGAACCTCCTGGTGAAGTAGCCCGGAGCAGTCCTGCAGCGACGGGTGGGGCTCGGCTGGGGTGCTGGGGGGGCCCCGGATGAGGGGCTGAGGCCACCGAGAGGGGGTGTGGCCTCAGAACAACCAGCCCCGGCGCGGAGGAGGCTCCGGGAGGGCGCGCCGGCGCAGCACCCCGGGACCCGCCCCCTCCCCAAACATCTCATCGGTCTGCGGAGAACGGGTAGCCACGAGCTAACTGCCGCGGGAGTGGGCTTTCTGCTGGGCCCGGGGCCGACAGCAGCTCCCCAGCAGGAAGCTCGACACCCGTCCGCCACTGCCCGGCTCCAGGCAGCCCTGTGGGGGGGCGGGGGACAGACAGGGCCCAGGTGCGGGGGGGGAGCAGGCCTGGGCCCCGCAGTCCAGACAGAGTAAGGATGACCTCGCAAAACCACGGGGGAGGACGGGGGCCTTAGAAGAAAAGAGGGTCCGCCCTCACGGGCACAAGGGCGGAGGGCTTACGCAGCCTCAGGGGAAGCCACCCTCCACGCCGTCCTCGTGGAAAAGGGGGGCCACACTCGGGACGCGGCGTGGATCCCTGCCGACCCGGCACGGGCCCCACCGTCGCCCCCGAAGACAGATGGCTGGATTTTCTAGAAACGAGGCCTTTCCTGAGACATAATTCACATGACATAAATTCACCCTTTTAAAGGGTGCGATTCAGCGGTTTTTAGTGTCTTCACAAGGTCGTGCAACCATCACGTCTAATTCCAGAACATTCCGCCACTTCCCAGAGAAACCCCATGCCCGTTAGCAGTCACCCGTTCCCTCCAGCTGCCCCTGGAGTCCACCTCTGCCTCTTGGAAGCTGTCTGTGCTGGGCGTTTGCACGCATGGAACCTGCAGGAGCCGCCCCCTCACGTCACATCACTTCTTCAAGGTCCATCCCCGTCCCTACAGGTGTGAGGACTGGCTTCCTTCTGGGGGCTGAACACTCTTCCCTGTGTGGATGGACCACGTTTTGTTTATGGCTTCATCCATCGACGCCACCTTCCAGCTGCTGTGAACACCTGTGTGCTCATCTGCTTGTGTGGACAGGTGTTCAGACTCTCGGGTTTGTGCTGGGGAGTGGAGCTCGTGGGCTGGGTGGCGACCGTCTAACATTCTGAAGTGCCCACCTGGGCCCCCAGAGGCTGCATCCAGGTGGGCGTGAAGCCCTAACTCACTGATCTGCTTTCCTCGATGACCACCGACGCCGAGCGTCTTTTCACGTGCTTGTCAGCATTCGGGTAAATTGTCAGGAGCCCGTGTGCACGTGTGCTCCGCCCACGCTCTCTCTCAGCTGTTCATCTCTTGATTGTTGACTTGTAGGAGGTTGTTAGCACGTCGGTTTATAACTGCCTCGCCCTGGGGTGACAGACATTGCCTCTGTCCAGAAATAGTCACATGACCTCTTGAACCAGCTCGAAGGGGGCGCAGGACATGTTTTAGGGGTGTCGGCTGGGTTAGAGCCCAGGAAGGGGGTCGCCTGCCCCCCGCCGGGGGGAGAAGCTGCCCCGCCGCCCGAGTCCCTTGTGTATCCGGCCCGCCTGCTCTCCCGGGCCGGGAACGGGCCTTAACATCTGGCAGAGGCAGAGTCCCCACTGCCCGGCCCCCCCAGACTCTTTCTACCTGCTCTCACTGTGTTTCCCAGCAATTGAGAGGTTCTTTGGTGATCTCCATGGCCTGAGTCACGTTTCAGATGAGCTCAGGGTCAGATGTCATCTCGGGGGTGCTGGGACATCCCAGCCTCGGGCGGCGTGGGTGCGGGTGGAGGCTGGAGGGTGGTGCCGCCGGCCGCCTTCCGGGGCTCTTTCCACGGAGACCGGGCACGAAGCTTGAGCTTAGACAATCGACCGCTTTTATCGCTGTCATAAACGCCGTGTTCTCCTTGTCATCTCTTCTAACTGGAAGCTGCTCTGCTTTCGGAACATTGGTTTTGTGCACAGCTGCTCTCGTGAATTCACCTGTGGCTTCTGTGGTTTCTGCTTGTTCCAGGGCCTGCACGAAGTTGCAGCGGGGCCTGTGTGTGTACGTGCGCGCGTGGTCCGGGGGGCCACGTGGACAGGGCGTGGTGGTCTCTGAAGGCCAGGCCAGGTGAGGCCTGGGTCCGAGCCGTCATCACGCGGGGATGCGGGGGAGGGGCCGCCAGGCTGGGGCCCTGCTCCTCATCCCTCGTTCCGAGGAGAAATGTGTAGGTCTGTGCGTCTGTGCCGTCTGTGCCGTCGTCTGTGCGGTGTCTGTGCGTCTGTGCCGTCGTCTGTGCAGTGTCTGTGCGTCTGTGCCGTCTGTGCCGTCGTCTGTGCGTCTGTGCCGTCGTCTGTGCCGTCGTCTGTGCCGTCTGTGCCGTCGTCTGTGCGGTGTCTGTGCGTCTGTGCCGTCTTTGCCGTCGTCTGTGCTGTCTGTGCCGTCGTCTGTGCCGTCTGTGCCGTCGTCTGTGCGTCCGTGGCTGTTGCCGAGGGCGTCTGGCACTTGGCAGCACTGGATGGGTGTCAGGATTTGGGGTCACTAAGAGGAACTCGAGTCTCCCTTGGGGAAGCCAGGACACAGCCCAGCACCCTCCACCCCAGGGCCCCCGCCGGCACCGGCTGCGTTCACCCGGCCCGGCCAGGCATCCCGAGGTGTTCGCCTCAGGGATGGTGGCCTCAGAGAGGGTGGGGGGGCCGCAGGGGCCGCGCATCCTCACTCACCCAGATGCCTCCTCCGTAAGAGCCCCAGGCTGCCCACCACCCAGGCCCCCTTGAGGCGCCCCCGCCCCCCGTCGCCACGGGTCCAGCGGGGCAGCTCCCACCTCTGAAGCCACGCAGACTTGCACAGGCTGGGGAGGCTCGGGGCTCAGCGGCCGGCAGGAGTGGGGTCCCCGGGCCCCAGGAGGCAGGGTAGCAGGAAGCAGCCTGGTCCCTGGCCCCACCTGGAGCTTTCCCGGGGGCACCAGGTGGACTCGAAGGTCTGCCCCGGCCCCTCTCTCCCTCCAGACCCCACGCCCCGGCCAGGGAGGGGCTGGGGCAGGAGTGCGGCGCGGGAACGGCCTGGGGACCGGCCAGGCCCCAGCGTGGGGTCTTGATTTCGGGTGACGGCGCCTCCTGCCAGAGTCTTCCTCCCCCCGTCCCTAGACCGGGGGCCACCAGGGTGACCCTGCTCTGCCCAGGGCCGGCACGGGGCCCTGAGTGGGAGCGGTCCCTCTCTGGTGTCCCCGTGTCCCACCACGCGGGCCGGCGGGCAGCTCACAACCCCGGCCACGTCTCTCAGGGAGCCCGCCTGAGGGCCGGTCCAGTCCAGCCTCTGGAGCTCAAAGGGCCCAGCGCGGGGTGGGTCGGCACTGCCCACCGCGCGTCCCGTGAAGAGCCCAGCCGCAGAGCGCGGCGTGTCCGCCCAGGCCAGGCCCCAGCTCCCCCAGGCTGACCGTGGGCCCACGTGGCGCTGCCACAGCCCTGCCGGGGCGGAGGGGCCGGTAGCCAAGGTCACCTGGCTAGTGTGTGACCCTGGCCAGCGTGTCACACGGCCACCCCCCACCCCTCCAACCGCTGGGCGTCCCCGTCCATCCATTCACACTTGCCACCCAGGGTGACCTCGGTGGGGGCCACATCCCAGGGACAGAGACCAGCGATGAGAGTCAGCAGGTGACAAGGGGCCTCAGGCTTGGGACCCACAGCACCTTGGCCCTGCACCTGGGTGGGGGACAGTCTGCCCAGCGGAGGGCCGCTGGCTCAGCCAGGATGCCAGGGGGAGGGGGCACCTGCTGCTGCCAGGGGTCCCAGAGTAAGAGGGGTCTCCTTCAGAGATGGAGCCCAGCAGCGTTCATGGCGGCTCAGGATAGAAGGAGCCCCCCAGCAGCCCCGCCTCTGGGCTCAGTGCTTGGCCTAGCTCTGCGGAGAGCGGGGGAGGGTCCCTCGAGGGGGAGCAGGCCTGGCCTGGGGGGTTCTTGGTCACGGGGCAGAAGGGCTGGGGCATCCCACGAGGTGGGTGGTTGGAGCTCTGCCAGGAGCACAGGGGGTGCACAAACTGACGCCCAGCCCTGGGTGTGGGGGTGAGAGCAGGTGTCTGGGCCGCTGGTGGAGAGTGAGGGCAGGGCAGGGGGGGAGGGGAGGGGAGGCACCGTTGGCCAAGGTCAGTTGCGGGAGGGCCCGAGAGAGGACGTGAAGGTCTGCAGGGTCATCATTGCTGGCCTGGGGTAGGTGGGCCGTGAGCGTCGGGCACAGCTGAGGCACAGCACAGACCTGACCTGCTCATCCCAGGCTCCCTGAACAGGGCCCCGGCGGGGCACGGCTGCACCAGCCCCACTCTCGGCCCCCGCTGGGGGCGTCCGGGGTCCGAGCTTGCCGGGCCCAGGGATCCCATTTCAAGAAAACCGGCGTCCCCAGCGTGGCCTGGGGCAGGGGCCAGGGCCGGGCCCCCATCCTCTCCGCGGCCCTCTGAGCACCGCCGTGGGCCCAGGGCGGCCTCTCCTCCCCGTGGCCGTCCCGGCCAAGCCGCATGGGCCCGAGGACTGGTTTTTTCCTCAGCAGTTTCCAGGACCTTCCATTTGTCAAAACACTCACTGCTTTTATTGGAAAGCTGGCCCCCGGCCCTGAGCTCGGGCTGCCACCCCCGGCCTGCCCCCGCCCGGGTACCGGGCCCCCCGGGGACGGTGCACTGGGCAGCCTGCCACGGCCCCGAGGGGGCAGTGACGGCCCGCTGCTCGGATGGGGACACCGCGACTCGCAGCAGGTGGGGGAGGGCGTGGGCGGGTGTGGCTCCTGGAGACCCACGCGTCCCGGGAGCAGGATGGAGGTGGCCTCTCTCCGCAGCCTCGCGCCCCCAGGGGCCCGGCCTGGCCCTCACCAGAGGGACCTCCTCTGCCCTCCCAGCCCCAGGCCTCCTCCCTGTGCTTGGGTGGGAGGGGACAGGACTAACTCCGGCTCTGCCCCCCACCTCCCAGCTGCAGCTCCGCACCCAGGGGACAGGGCCCGCTCACACCGGATGGGACGCACCGGGGTCAGCTGTGGGCCGTGGGGCAGGCTGCTCTAGAAGGCTCAGGGGCTGTGGGCGTGGGTTTGGAGGAAATGGCCTGGGACGGCCAGGAGATCCAAGGCAGGCGGGGACCTCTGGTGCCCCGTGAGACTGGACGTTTGCCGAAAACCATGCGTTTCATCCTTAAGGACAGGACGGAGGGGGTCTGGCCCATCCCCACCTCCAGGACGGAGGGCTCTGTGCGCTGGGCGCCACACACCAGCTCTGACCCTGCTGTTGATTTGGGGTTGTTCTCCTCCGTGGGAGATCTTAGTTTCTGGACCCAGTTAGGACCATCAGACATCAGCTGCCCTGGACTGAAGCCCCTGGCCTTTATCAGAGTGAGGAGGGAGTCTGTCCTCCCGAGTGGGGGCTTCCTGGGGGATGCACTTCTCTCCTGACCCCCGAGGGGCCTGCCACCCTCTCGATCTGGGCCCTGCCCTGGCCTCCACCCCTGGCAAAGTCCAGGGCACCAGGCAAGGAGAGTCTCACCTGAGCCTGGGCACCAGGCCTGGGTAGGGCAGGCTCCCGGGTGAAGAGGACATGGTGCCGGCACAGCCAAGACACTCCCCCCGCCGGGGCTGACCTTCCCGAGGAAAGTCAGTAAATGTGTATGTAAACAAACAACAAATGAGGAAAGTATTTACAACTCATGTTGTGGATAAGCCTGATTCCTTAATATATAAAGAGCTCTTACGAATCAATAAGAGAAAGACCAGCCATAATTTCCCAAATAGAAAATGAACGATTTTCAATTACCTTCGCCTTTTCCTGGTGCCCGGTGATGACGCAATGCTCCCCGATTGGCTCTGCTTCGGAGGCTGTGGTTCAGGGAGCCGAGAATTCTGAAAGCTGGACACGTGGTAGTGAACGGCAAGGAGCTTAAGGGGTCCAAAAAAGTTGGGAGGTTTGCAGGACCTAGAGGAACCCCTTAGGATGAAGCTAAGTCTTACCAAGGTGGTTAATGGCTGTCGCCCAGGAAAAATAAAAAAACCTAGGCAAAACAGGGGACTGCACCATGGACATTCCAGGCTGCCTTCTGTACACCAAGACTGGCTCCGCCCCACACCTGACCCATCACACAGTGCACAAAATCCACGGGGTTCCTGCCACGGCTCAGCTTACACTGTCATCACTGGCAGAACATCATGAAGTCTTGGCGGAATATAAAGAAGGAGTTGGAAAGTTTATAGGCATGCCAGAATCACCCTTGTACCGCTCCCTGCATGATCCAGTCAGCCCTTGCCCAGCTGGTTATGTAACAAATAAGTCGGTGCCTGTGTGGGGTGTTGGAGGACGAGTGGAAATGACTGCCTCCAAGTTCACGGCAATTCAGCAGGCCCTTCAGCCAGACGGGTTCCAGTGCCTGTCAGATGGAGAGGCAACTTGTGATGAAGCCACTTCCATAAAGAGAGCCAGAAAGTCTGTTGACCGATCGCGTCTATTCCTGGATAATTGTCTGAAGCTACAGGAAGAGTCAGAGGTCCTCCGGAAAAGTATGATCATTGGAGTGACTGAAGGTGGAGATGTGATGGAGGAGAGGCTGAGGTCAGCACGAGAGACAGCCAAGCGGCCTGTAGGTGGCGTCCTTCTGGGTGGCTTTCAAGGGACTCCAACAACCCTAAAGACTAGACTGCACTTTGCCGTCACCAGTCACAGCGGAGCTGCCGGAGCGCAGACCGCGACTCACCTGCGGTGCTGGCCACCGGAGCACAGACCACGACTCACCTGCGGTGCTGGCTGCCGGAGCACAGACCACGACTCACCTGCGGTGCTGGCCACCGGAGCACAGACCACGACTCACCTGCGGTGCTGGCTGCCGGAGCACAGACCACGACTCACCCGCGGTGCTGGCTACCGGAGCACAGACCACGACTCACCTGCGGTGCTGGCTACCGGAGCACAGACCACGACTCACCCGCGGTGCTGGCTACCGGAGCACAGACCACGACTCATCTGCGGTGCTGGCTGCCGGAGCACAGACCACGACTCACCCGCGGTGCTGGCCACCGGAGCACAGACCACGACTCATCTGCGGTGCTGGCCAGCCGGATGAGGCGCTTGAGCGTATTGAAAGAGGAGTGGACTTATTTGAGAGTTTTTTCCCTCATCCAGCAACGGAGCGGGGATGTGCCCTGACTTTCAGCTTCGATTAGCGGCCGATTCCTGAAGAGAGATTATTGCAACAAAATGGGACACAGGAAGAAGTAAGATATGTGGATCAAACAAAGAAAAGTAAGACAACCAGCTGCACCCAAGAAGTGACATCATTTGAAATTAACCTGAAGGAAAGAAAATACCAGGAGGACTTCGACCCGCTCGTGAGAGGGTGTCGCTGTTACTGCTGTAAGAATCACACCCGGGTGTACATCCACCACCTGCTGGTGACCAACGAGCTGTTGGCTGGAGTCCTGCTTGTGATGCACAACTTTGAGCACGGCTTTGGATTTTTCCAGGCCGTCCGGGAAGCGCTAAAGGGTGGCCGACTGGCACAGTTGAAAGAGCTCGTCCACAGGCAAAAGCATCTCGAGACCCGGTGCGCACGACCCGACTCTCCACGTTGAGCCTGCGCTGCGGTTGTAATGCGGGAGGAAGAGAGCGGGAGGCGATCTTCACTTTCATCACTGATATTTGAGAATGAAGGAACTTCTGTACTGTACTCTGCCCACCTGAGGCCAAAGAGACTTCTTCTTATGACCGCAATGACCTAGAATGACCTAGACTGATCAGAAAGAATTGAAACCTGACCTTGAATATTTCTGCGCTGACTCTTTTATTTTTTATTTTTATTTATTTATTTTTTTTGTGGTACGCGGGCCTCTCACTGTCGCGGCCTCTCCCATTGCGGAGCGCAGGCTCCGGAAGCACAGGCTCAGCGGCCATGGCTCACGGGCCCAGCCGCTCCGCGGCACGTGGGATCTTCCCGGACCGGGGCACGAACCCGCGTCCCCTGAATCGGCAGGCGGACTCTCAACCACTGCGCCACCAGGGAAGCCCTGCGCTCTTTTAGTCAACAGAGATCCGTTTAGTCAAAGATAAAAGCTTTCGATGTGAAGGGACAGCCTTGAAGTGGGGATGATGAGAATCTGAGGGTTCGCTGAGTTGCATTGGAGCTTGAAGGGAGCGGATTGGTCATGAGTAGCATGACCTCTGTGGACACATGCCTGTTGACCAAGAAGGAATTTGTCTGATTCAAGAGTTTTCTTTATTTTAATCCTTATATTCTCAGGGGTCTCTTTTGGACACTTGTGCCTTCCAAGCTGTCCTGGCAGTGCAGTCAACCAGAAATGACTCTTGTGATTTAACTCGGCTCTCATCTCCATGGAACGTGGAGCTCACACGTTGCTCCAATGACCGGTTGGCCCAGGGCACACTCTTCGTTTGACCATATGGTCTTTCTGTGACTTGTCTCACTAGAGTCAGCGCAGTTGCCTATTGGGGGCCGAAAGTTTGCCTGGCTGCTTTCATCTGGTCCTACAGATCCACTGTGGTCTGCCTTTTAGGCTCATTAAGCGTCGAACCACATAATAACTGGAGCTACATCACCTGGGGAGATTCAGTCACCGTGTGTTCACTTGGACGGGACCCTGGCCTGCCAGTTAGAGGATTGGGTTTCAGTTCTACTCAACTATGGCACTTGGGCAAGTCACTTAACCTCTCCATGCCTGTTTCCTCCTGAATGAATGCGGACAGGCAAAGTGAATAGTGCTAAACGAATTTCTGAGGTCCCATCTAGCTCTAATATTGGGGGAACAAGAAGTTTTAGATTGGAACCATAGCTTTATGTGTATCCTTGTTTATTGATCACTATTGGCCTGATACAACATGCGGTGGTGCCAGGAGTCAGGCAACAGTAGAGATATTTGAGAGCCTAAAAAGGTTTAGCCTGTGGATTTTAAAGTGGTTGGTAAATTGGCATCAACAGGTCCTGAGGCTGGGAAGACCTTTGCTGATCACCTCTGATTCTCTGAATTTTTTCCTGCTCTTGTCAAAGGAAGGACATTCATGTTGATGGTGTGACAGGTGATTTTTATATTCTTTGTCCTTTTCTATATTTGTCAAGTTTTCTATAAGAAAACTTGCACGTTTCACACATTGCTTTTATAAAAACAGCAGAACCAAAAAGCTGCCTTTGTTTTGTTTGTAGGGGTATAAAATATATTTGTTTTTTTACATTCTTGTGCTACAGTTTTCTATTCATTTTAGCGGGCATTACTGAACCTTGTTTTTAATTATTATGTGGTTACTATATTTTTATATTTAGGGTGCGCATCTATACTGCTTTCTTTTATTAGTGGTTTAAGAACACCCATGAATTCCAAAGCTCATGAATTCCAGAATTCATGGATATTCTTACAACCTCTCCTCCAATTAATGGCAAGGACACTTACGAAAGACAGAGTTTCTGTTCTCAAGAATCTGCTTGTTTGGGACTTCCCTGGTGGCGCAGTGGTTCTGCCAGTGCAGGGGACACGGGCTCGAGCCCTAGTCCTGGAAGATCCCACACGCCGCGCGGAGCAACTAGGCACGTGCGCCACAACCACTGAGCCTGCGCGCTGCAACTACTGAAGCCCGTGCACCGAGAGCCTGTGCTCCGCAACAAGAGAAGCCCCCGCTCATTGCAACTAGAGGAAGCCTGCGCGCAGCAACGAAGACCCAACGCAGCCAAAAATAAATAAATTTATTTTTTAAAAAAAGCATCTGCTTGTTTTGAAATATATTGGATTGGAGTTGTTCATATGTTTATAACTCCTGTTCAACGCCAAACCCATTGTTGGAGGGGTATTAATAAATATCCCAGAATCCATAGAAAATTTATGAGTTTTATTTGTGTTCAAAACTGAAAATTCTGTCCAACTTTGTCCATTTTTCTGGGTCTTAAAAAAATGTTCCTTTCCTTTAATGTAAATCTATTAAGGTCAATAGCCAATAAACATTTTTTTTTTTTTTTTTTTTTTTTTTTTTTTGCGGTACGCGGGCCTCTCACTGCTGTGGCCTCTCCCGTTGCGGAGCACTGGCTCCGGACGCGCAGGCCCAGCAGCCATGGCTGACGGGCCCAGCCTCTCCATGGCACGTGGGATCCTCCCGGACCGGGGCACGAACCCATGTCCCCTGCGTCAGCAGGCGGGCTCTCAACCACTGCGCCACCAGGGAAGCCCCAATAAACATTTTTAATTAAAAAAAAAAATGAACAAAGATACCTCCCAGGACATGGAGCCATGGGCAGTGTGCAATTTCACTAGTACCAGGAGACAAGCACACCCAGAGGTGCCATTTCTCACTGTGACGTTGACGTGAATTGTGAAGTTTGATAACCAGAGGGTCTGGGTGGCCGTGGGGAAATAGCTCTCGTACACGCAGTTGGGAGCGTAAATTGGCCAGTCTGGGAATGTCTCCCCAGATGACACGGGGGCATATCTTGCAGGAGCTATTCCACTCC
This sequence comes from Kogia breviceps, assembly GCF_026419965.1. Taxonomy (NCBI): domain Eukaryota; kingdom Metazoa; phylum Chordata; class Mammalia; order Artiodactyla; family Physeteridae; genus Kogia; species Kogia breviceps. The sequence goes on along the minus strand of NC_081315.1, from coordinate 146,619,037 downwards.
TAGGAATCACCCCGGACAATGACCGAGGACAACCCCAGGCGGAGCGGCTGTTTGTCAGAGGGACAGAGGGGGAGGCACGTGGACGGGGAAGAAACAGTGACTCATCCCCACACGGCGTCCCACGCAGACATCACCAGGTCCCTGGCGTGCGAGGGCGACGCAGGAAGCATGGGTGCCCCGGCTGGGGGGGCGGCCGCCGGGCTGGGGGTCTTGTGCCCCCCCCTCCTGTCTCTCTGCGCCTCTCGGAGATGGTTCCAAGCTGTCTGGGATGCCTGCCAGAGACATCCCTCAATTCCATGACAAAGCCCCTCTGGCCTCTGTCGGAGGTAGCTTGCGGGGGCCGGGCGCCCGGAGCAGAGGTAGACTCGTGCTTGGGCCTCGGTGCTTCAGGTCTGAGGCCAGAGGGTCAGGGACACAGATGGGGGCAGTGTGTCCCTGCCAGGGCCACTGGGCGAGGCGGACTGGGCTCCGTGCCATGACCGGGGCAGGCCTGGATGCCGTGTGCCGGGGAGAGGCCGGCAGGGCGGCCTGAGGAGCGGGGCTGGTCACGGGGGCCTGCGGTCCTCCTCCGGGTGCCGGGCGCCGGCCCAGAGGACCACATGGTTCTCCTTACGAGGGGAGCGCCGGCGGCCGGGGGCAGGGAGCCCGGAAAAGCCTGCAGCTGGCCCTCGTCTCCGTGCTTCTCCATGATGTTGTCTTTTGCTGGAAAATCAATTCCGCAAATCCAGCTGGGCCCTGGCCCAGAGCAGCTGGGGGCGGTGCGGCCGGTGCTTTGGCAGATGCGGACCCAAGGCCTCTTCCTGCCTCCTCTGAGCCCTTTCTGGGCCCAAAGCGGGGAGGCGGGGCAGGAGGGGGCCAGCCGGGCAGAGACTCAGAGGCCGCAGGGAGAGAGCCTGCCCCCCACCCCGTGTCCTACTCAGGCTACCCCCAGGCCAACTGTGCCCTGAGCTCTGGCCCAGGGCCCGGCGCACCCACAGACCCTGGCAACGGGCGCCCACTCACTGTCCCCATGGCCCTGAGCCCCAGATCCAGGGCAGAGGCCTGAGGGCAGCCACCACTGGGTTCCTCGAAGGACCACCGTGGGGGCAGCCCCGATGGAGGGGAGGCCGGACGGCCGGGCCTGCAGACGGGCGGCAGCCTGACCTCGGGCCCCACTCCCGCCAGGTTCTGCTTTGCTCTGCAGATCACAGGACCGCCAGCGGGCTGGGCCCCGACCCCTCGTTGTCCCGGCCCCTCCTTGGGTGGAGCCCACGACGGGGACACGCAAATCCAGCTGTTTTCTCCCTCGTGGGCCGCGCTTCTACGGTCCTGATGTTTAAGAAGCCGTTCCACCCCCATGCCGGCCACAGGGAGATGCTGTCCACAGAAGGGCGTCCTTTCCCATCGACTCGTGTCCCCGTGATATCTCAAGGTTCCACGCACACATACACAAGCGCACACAAGCACACCCCCCCCAAGCCAGCTCTCTCCGGGTTCTCTTCCATTTGGCCCCAACTCTGTCTCTGTTGCTAACGTGCCTGGAAGTTTTATAATCCCAAATTCACAGACCCTTGTTTAGTCCATATACATCTGGAGATAAGAACGTGCTGACAATAAGCAGCTGGCATTTGGACCAGGTTGCAGTGAACCTCCGTGTTCCTATGCAGAGAAACGTGCATTTCAGTGTCACCCCCCGAGGCCACCCACCGACAGGGACTGGCGCTCGTCCTGATGGGTCAGTGTCTCCCCAGAGGCCGGTGGCCTTTGCTAACTCCCAGGATGCTCTTCAAGCTTCTTTCTTCTGGAGTCAGCGCAGCGTCACACGCTCTGGAGCTTAAGATCGGGGAGGTTGTTGAAGAACCTTTGTTCGCATGTCCTTCTGTGGGTTCATCAAAGCCACTTGTGAGCCGCTGGCTGAGCTCTCGGCGTGAAACGGCCCTGCTGTCTTCTGACGGGTCCTGGTGAAGTCGGGGTTTCTGTGCCGATGCCTGTCGGCAAACGTCGGCAGGCTTGTCTCTTCCTTTCCCACAGCCCGGCCCCTTCCTTCCCGCTCCCGCCTCGGAGCTGTGGCTGTGACCTCCAGTCTCAACCCTGCGACCTCCATTCCCAGAGGGAAACCCTGGCGGCCAGGGTGGGGCCCGCTGAGGTCGCAGGGCAGCGCAGGGCGCTGGGTGTGCAGAGGGGCTGCCCTGGGGGCTGAGGGGCGGCTGGGGCCCACGGGGGCCCGAGGTCAGAGGGGAGCTTCTTGCCTCCCCACCGCCCTCCCTGCAGCCCCCAGCCCCTTCCAGCCTGTGCCCGAGACCCTGGAGTCACCCTGAGCGCCCCCTTCCCTAGCCCACACCCCGAACCGGCAAGGCCGGCGGCTGTTTTCTCCAAACACACCTGGAAGCCACCCCCTTTCCCACTGAGGTCAGCCACCTTCGGGCTCTCGGGTCCCTCGGCAGCCTGGGCGGCCAGGCAGGGCCGGACAGGGGCTCCTGTGGCTGCTGCTGGTGATGAGGTGAGGGACCCCGCCCCAGGGTGCGGGCCTGTGGGAGGGGGTCCCAGGACTCGGTGCAGGGCCTGAGGACGTGTGGCCTGGCGACTCTTGGGCTCCAGACTCAGGCCCCGGAGCCAATGGGGGCTGCTCCACGAGGCAGTGACGTGTCACAGGGGCCACCTGCGGGGTCGGCCTCGAGACCACAGGCAACTGGCCACACCTGCCAGTGACCTCCGAGGAGCTGGGGACAGGAGCTCCGGGTGGGGTGCTGTCCCATGAGACCAGGCACCAGGTCAGGAGGGGCAGGGCTAGCAGGGAGGGGGCAGGAGAGGCTCCTCTTTAAAGATGCGGGTGATCAGAGTCCCGAGGGTGAGCGCTGAGAAGCCTCCAGGCCCGGAACCAGCCACTGGACAGAGCGGGTGCAGGCCAGGCCCAGGGGGGCAGCGCCGTCCTATCCGTCACCCTCGCAAGATGGTCTGCAGCGGGCACTGGTCCAGGGTCTAACCCAGTGGGGTTGGGCTGGGGTCCGGAACTTTGTCCCACCCGCCGCAGAGTGGCCGTGCCCGCGAGGCCTCCTCCCTGCCAGGCGCCGCCCCACCCAGCTGGGACGGGCGCCCCGGAGCCCCTGGAGCAGCACGATGGGCCTGACCCCCGCCTCCCCACCAGTCAGTGTGCGGGTGACACGAGGAGATTGCAGACACGTGAGGTTTCACGAAAGCAGCTCCCCCGAGCCCACTGTCGGGAAAAGCTACTGAAGGATGTGCTTCAGCAAACTGAGCGTGAAAACCCAAGAAGGGGGCGTCGCGGGCTCGGGAAATAGGGCCGCCGACACGGGGAGGTCCGGGGATGGCCCGCGCCTCCAGTCGGAGGAGAGGCCCAGAGCCAGCGGTCCATTCCCACCTTCACACACTGGGCACGGGGCAGAGAACAGAAGGGACAAAGGGCCGGCCTCCTGAAGCTCACACTTCTGCCAAGGAAGTTAGACCAAGAAAGGGCTCAAATTAAAATATAAAGTTTCAGCTCCGACATGGAAAGAGCTCAGAAGCCTCAGCCCTGTCCTTACAACAAGGAGAAATCAACAGGGTTTCCTGGACCCATTCCAGACCCAAGGTCACAGGGCAAAGCGCCACCCTGAAATCTGAGGGGACAGCTGACAACAGCATCCCAGCCGAGAGCAGATCCCCTGGAGCTGAGGCCATGGGAGCAGAAACTGGTAGGAAGCGTCCCAGGGGGGCAGGGCGGGCCAGAGAGATGATGCCTCCGGGAAAGAAGCCTCGCCACCCCCAGTCACCGGCCCCCAACCAACACGTGCGCCGTGAGCACTTGTCCCACCGAGCTCCGCGCGCACACCCGACGTCTGGCTCCGACCCCCGCTGGGCGAGGCCCACGCTGGCCTGTGCAGGCCAGGAGGCCCCGTGCTGTGGTCGTTAGGGGGAAGCTGCTGTAAGATTCCTGGACGCGTCTCCCAGCCTCTGCGTGTCGCAATTCTGTGGCGATACCAAGAGTAGAGATGCAGGGACTGGGTGATAACCGGGCCCAGGGAAGGGACGGAGGGCATGTGTCCACACACAGCAGACGTACACCTAGTGCTCTCAGCAACCCCTACAAGGCCCGGAGGCGACACGCCCGGGCAGAGGGCCGGTGTCTCTACGGGAGCTCAGGGCTGGGACAAGCATCAACACTGTCCTCTGTGGAGGACACCTGGGGGACCTGTCCCTATACGGTCACCCTTCAGCCTGACGGCGACCTGGAGCTCCTGGGCCCCGTACAGCACGCCCCCTCGTCCAGAGGGACAGCTGGGGGCCCTGGTCCCCGTAGAGTAGCCCCCTCCTCCTAGGGGAGAACTGGGGGCCCTGGTCCCCATAGAGCACGCCCCCTCGTCCAGAGGGACACCTGGGGGCCCTGGTCCCCGTAGGTGGCCCCGTGCACCACCTGGGCTGATGGTGTAGGAGTCGCCCCCACCAGCACTCACTCCTGAAGATGAGGCTGGATTGTCTTTTTTTCCTAGAAGGTTTGAATCAGAGTTAATCTCATAAAATGATTGGAAGGTGCACCTCCTTTTTTTGTCCTGTGGAATCAGTTGGTAATTAGTGTTTTTTCTACTTTAAATATTTTTTAGAACTAACCATTGATGCCGTTTGTAATTTTCTTTCAGGAAGTTTTTTTTTAAGTTCAATGTCTTTAAGTTATAGAGCAATTCGGATCTTTGACTTTTTGTCTGTTTTAGCAAAAGTGCGTTTTCCTTTTTCTCTAAATCCTCGTCAGAAAGTCGTTACCGCATTCTCTGTCACGTGCAGACATCGCCACCTGGTACAACAGGCTCCTGTTCAGTCCTGTTCCTGGCGGTAAATTCCTTTATCTGAATTTAATAATTTTACTAATTTAAAGAACCAACCAGTGAATTTCTTGACCCTCTACTATACACTTGTGTTGCACTTGATTAATTCCAATCTTATATTTATCACGTATACCCATCTATAATTTAAAAGTGTATTTTTTCAGTGTTTTTTCTAGTTGCTAAGATACACATAAATATGTCCTCGTTCCAGCCTTTATATTCTTCTCTCAAATTCGTACCGCCTCTCGGTTTTCTCCCAAGTCACCGCTCCGCCAGCTCCGTGACGCTAGCTGCTCCTCCGTTTGTGCAAGTTGTACTTTCACTGTTGTTCAGGATTCCCGAGGGGAAAGAAGGGGCCCCACGGAAGACAGAACAGCTGAGAACCTTCCACAATCAAGTAACGACTCAAGGTACGCGGCTCCAGAAGCAGAAATGACCCGAAAGCCGGCGTGGACCTGAGCGGCGGAGGACGGTGGCCGCGGGCACGTGGCAGGTGGCGAGTGCGGAGTGCGGCACAGCTCCCGCCCGGGTTCCGGGCCCACAGCCAGGCGGGGACGTGCGCAAAGCCGAGGCTCTTTTCCCAGAAGCCTCCCGTCAGCGAGCGTTTGCAGACCGTCGCCCTCGCGGGACCCAGGGAGGAGTCCAGGGGCGAGAGGCCGAGGGGCCGGAGCTGGCAGCCCGGGACCTGCTGCGGCAGGTGGCAGGAGGGACACGCCCCGTGCCCGCCTGGCAGCAGCTGCTGAGCAAGTGCAGCCACGCGTCGCAGCCACGCACTGCGGCCCGACCCACGGGCGCGGCAGGGCTTCCGGAGGTGGCGGCGTGACGGGGACAAGGTGGTGTCGCCGAGCACGTCCCCGCGAGCCCGGAGCCAGCGGTCTCTGCGGCCCCCGGGGGCCCGGGTCCGAGGCTGCCCGAGGACGGCGGGCGGGGGGTGGCAGAGGCCAGCACCCAGGCCGCAGCGCCCCTCCTGTGGTGACAGCGGGGCCCACTGGGCCGTCCGTCCAGCCCCAAGGCCACCAGCGCCAGGAGAGAAGAGGACTGACCCCGCCCGTGTCCCGGTGAGACGAAGCCAATAAAACAGATGCGGGACGTGCCGGCTCTTTCTGGGACTTTTATTTCTTTAAAATAATTCATACAAATGGTTACGGTCACAAACATGATTTTAACCAAAATATCGCTAGCCTACCACATCAGCAGGACGGCACCGCGCGGCCAGGCGCCGAGCCCCGCCGCCCGGGACGGAGGCCCACGCGCTCCTCTCTGCACCGCTGGCGACGCCGTCTTCGTTTGGAACAGGGGGGTTCATGCCAAAGTTAGGAAAGACAGCCTTTGTTTTGTTTTTCTAAATTATTCTAAAAATAAGACAAGCAGGTAGAAAAAACAATGCACTGTGTGGCGTAAAAAGAAAACGGGAAGGATTCATTGTCCTGAGAAGTTTGCCAACTGCCTGGTTCGGGATGCGATGCACACACAAAAGGGAAAACGTCCGAAGCAGACCCGCGAGCCCTGCCTCGGGCTTCTCCTGCCGACAGCTAAGCAAACAAATCCTTTGTGATGTTCTAAAGACTGCACACAGACGGGACGTTCATGATAGAATTAACTACCGACTTCCGTTGCTGAACGAGGACGCAAAGGACGCGGCAGCGGCCGGCCCTCGGGACGGGACAACTAGAGCTGACGCGGGGAGAGGGTGCCACCCCTCAGCCCCGGCGCCCGGACCGTCCCGGAGGCCGTGGCCGCCTGCGGCGCCGCCCCTGCACGCGCCTGTCCGAGGGCCTGGCTGGAGCCCGGGCTACAACTGGTCGCTTGCATGGTCTCTATCCGCCTCGGGCTTGACGGTTTGGCCAGGAGAAGGCGCGTGGGGCGGGTGGGACACGGGGGGCAGGCCGTGGGACAGGGACATGGCGCTGGGGACGATGCCTTCGACGGCGGCGGGGATGCCGCTGGGGGCCACGCCCACGACGCCAGGGGGGTACCTGCTGGGAGAGGAAGGAGGCAGGTGAGGCCAGCGGGGCAGGACCCCAGGCTGCTCCTGAAGGCCGCGTGCTGGGGGGTGCCGTCCCACTCCCTGTGTGGCCACCGCCCAGATGGACGGTCTCGTGCCCACCAGGCCCTGAAGGTCGCCCCCACTCGGGCGCTTAAGCCCCAACCGCCCGTGCGCACGGGGCCACGTGAGCACGCGTCCAGGCCGCGAGCCCCCGCTCACCTGTAGGCGGCCCCGTTGAGCTCGGGGTGCACCACGGCCGGGTCCACGCTGGCCCAGTGGCTGGCGGCCGCCAGGTGGTCTTTGTTCACGCAGTTCTTCAGACTGTCGGGGATCCGGCCTGGGGGACGCCGGGGAGACGGGAGGAATGGTGCCTGCGTTAGGCGGCTGCCACCAAGGGGACCCCAGGGGCAGGAGCTCCACTGGGGACACAGGCAGTCTCCACAGACTCGCTTCCCTTACGCACTGCGGGGTCCTGTCTGGGCAGTGTTGCCCTCAAAGCTCGGGGACCCCCAACCCCAAGCAGCCGATCTCAGCTCAGCAGTGCCCCCAACCCCATCTGCTTGGCCCGGGGATTTTAGACAGAAGCTGACAGGGCCCAGCCCGGAAGGCTTACACGTGTGAGTGACTTTTTACAAGGTGGGGGGAAAGCCTCACGAGCTGGCACCCCAAGCAGGGTAGCCAGCGGGCGCCGCACGCGTAACACGAGGGCCTGGGCGGCGCTCGGCGGCCCTGGGCGGCCCGGCTCCCCACCCGCCCCGCAGAAGACGCCGCGGCCTCGGGGCCCCGGCCCGGCCCACCTGTCACGGCTCTCCGGATCTCGCGGGCCGCCTCCTCGCGCATCTCGATGGAGGCCTGCTCGCTGTACCAGGCCGCGTGTGGGGTGCAGATCAGGTTGGGTGCGTCCTTCAGGGGGCCCTGGCTGAAGCTGCACGGCACACGGGAGGTCAGAGGCCCTGCGCCTGCCCGGAGCCGCACCCACCCTCCGTCAGACTCGGCGGATCCCCCGAGAGACAAACCTGCCCTCGGGCTTCTGACTGCAGTGGGGAGGGGCCTGCACTGGGTGGGGGGACGCTGCCCGCCCCTCCCTGCAAGTGGCTGCAAGCTCTAGACCCCAGGCCCTCCGGACACCGCTCCGTCCTGGCAAGGTGAGGACCCACCTGGAGCTGTCCTGCCGCCCCGGACGGGCGTTTGGGCCACGAGGGCCTCTGACGTGGCCGCGTGGGGGCCGGCCGCCTCATGCCCCCGGGCACTCAGCAGGATGCCTGGCCTGAGCCCCTCCCACCAGGTGCAGGGGGCTGGGTCGTCCCGGCCCACCGTGGCGGCCTCCCCTCGCTCGGAGGTTTGGCCAGGGAGGGAGGTCTGCCCAACGTGGGCTCTCAGGCTCCCGTGTCCTCGGACCCTCGGCTGCCCGAGGCCGGGGCCTGGAGACTGTGCGTGGGCATCGGGGCCCCACTCCCTCGCGGCGCTGTGGCCACTGGGTCAGACACAGGCCAGCGCGGGGCGCAAGCTGGGTGAGCGCCGTCTCAGGGACCCCGGGCACCACCGGGAGGCACCTGAATGGCTCCGACTCGTGAACGTCCAGGGCCGCACCGCGGATCCGCCCCTCCTTCAGGGCCTGGGCCAGTGCCTTCTCATCCACGAGGCCGCCCCGGGCCGTGTTCACCAGGAAGGCCCCTTGTCTCATCTGGGAAGACACGAGACAGGCAGCCTGACGACACTGCCCGCCGGTTCAGGGAAGCGGCCCCCCCTACTCCCAAGTAAGGGGTTCCCTGTGACCCCAACTTCACCTCAACTAAGCCCACCCCGTCGTGGGGCTCAGGCGGCCGTCCACCAGCTCAGGGCAGCTCGTGCCTGTCCGGGCCTCACTGAGTCCTCGGGGACCACACAGCTCTGATCAGCGCCCCCCGCCACGCCCTGTCCCCCAGAGGCCCAGACCCACTGGGTGAGAACCCAGGTGCCCGGCCTCACTCTCTACAGGGCTTCAGGAGCCTGGGGCAGACGGCAGCTGAGGCCCCAGGTGGGCACACTGAATGCACACACACGCCCACCCACGTGTACACGTGCACACGCGGACGTGCATGTGACCACACCCACGTGCACACATCAGTGCAAGCGGCCACCCCACACTTAAATGCATGTATACACACGTGTGTGTACAAGCCCACGTGCGCACACACACACGCGGGGTGGGCACTGTCGAAACTGACCCACCCCCACGTATATACACTGTGCACGCCTGCAACACAGGTCTGCGCGCAAGGGCACAGGCCCCACGCCGCGGCTCGGGGAAGGGCAGGCCCCGTGGGAGGGCCTGCGCGGGGCCGGTGACAGGCAGGCAGGCGCGGCGGGCAGGCGGCGGCTTGGGCCCCGCCCAGACCGCGCCCCCGGCCCCGCCCAGACCGCGCCCCCGGCCCCGCCGCGGACCTGTTTGACTGTGAAGTCGTTGATGAGGTGGTGGTTGTGTTCGTTGAGGCCGCAGTGCAGGGTCACGCAGTCGCTGTGGAAGAGCAGGTCCTGCAGGGTGCTGACCCGCTGCAGCCCCAGCGCCCGCTCCGTGCCGTCTGCCAGGTAGGGGTCGTAGAACAGCACGTTGAAGCCAAAGGCCTTGGCCCGCAGCGCCACCGCCTGCCCCACGCGACCTGGGGGGCGACAGGGTGTCACCACGGCACCTCTCTGGCCGCCCCACCTAGGTTCCCCGTCTGCCCGGGGCGACCCTGAGGCGTCTGCTCCCAGAGGCCGAGCGGCAGGACGTGCACAGGACGAGGCTCCGCGGATGCACGGGGGCGAGGCAGGGGCTGCAGTGTCAGGACAGGCCCCAGCGCCCCGGAGGCCGAAGCCGTCTGTCCTCGGCTCCCGAGAAGACAAAGCAGGGAAGCGGCGCAGGCCAGGAGCTGGGCGGGGGGGCAGGCACGCCAGGGCCCTGCGCTCGGGGCCCCGGGACACCGTGGTGAGGCGCCAGCGCAGAGGGCCCGGGGAGGACGGGCACCCGGCGGTCCTGCCGACCAACCGCGGTGCCAGCGCCTCGAGCAGTCACTCACACTGCCCGGCAGGCGACGCTGGCACGGGAGCCCCCGCTCGGCTGGCCTCGCTTTAAGCCACTTCACCTACGGCGTCAGTCCCCCGTTCCAGGAACCGAAAGAAACCCGAAGAGGATTTTCACTTTTATGAAAAAAGGCAAAAGCGAAGTTGCGTTCAGCGTGTCTGGCAGGTGCCATTACAGAGCCCTTCTGTCCCCGGGAACCGCACACCGTGTCTCAGTGCGGAGCTGCTGAGACCCTGGCCTCCACGGGCGACACAGACCCAAAGGTCGCAGCTTCTTCCCTTTACACCACCTGGGCCACAGAAGGTTTCGAGGGGCCGCTCTGCTTCGGGGCAGTGGGGAACCAGACAGAGACTCTCAGAGTCCCGAGGGGCGCGGGGAGGGCGGGAGCAGCTGAGCCAGGGCCGTGGTCCCCAGGGCCGCTGGGCGCCGGTCGAGAGGCAGCCTCGGGGGTGCCCCCACCCCACTGTCTTGACCAACACTGCGCAAAGGTGGCCAGCCACACCCAGCTCCTCCCCACCAGCTCCCTTCCCTCACTCCTCCGTGCTGCCCTTCATGGCAGCGCACGGGCCGGGCCATCCCCGCCCTCGGCCTGGCCTAGGTGCCGGGTGCGGGGCACCCGCAGGGCTACGGGGCTCTGGCCAGCCCCGGCGTCTGTGTGTGCACGTCGGCAGGACAGCAAGTCGCGTCGGGGCGGGACCCCCGTGTCCCACGGACGCCCACGACCCGGACCCCCTGCACCAGTGCAGGCGCGTCTCTGCCCCGCAATTCCCCCACAGCTGCACGAGGCGGCGCCTTTGCCGTGGAGAACCTCTGGGAGACAGCTGATGGGGCCGCAGGGGGCCACGGTCCCGCCCACGCTGGGCGGCCCAGGTGGACGGGCCGGCCCCTCCCGCCGCGCCGCCCTCCCCCGCTTCCCCAACCCCTAGGGCCCGCACCACCGCGGCACCTCTGCCCCCACCCCCACCCCGTCTCCGGTCCCCGGTTTGCCGTCTGAGCGCAAGGGGCCCAGGATGCCGGCCTGCAGGGCATGCGAGTGAGCGGGTGGGTGGGGGCAGCAGCCTCCATCCACCCAGAGCAGGGCAGCCTGCCCGCCACCACCTGAAGGCCTGTGCGTTCAGCTGCGAGGGGCGGGGGGCGGAGGAAGCATGCGTGAGCGTGCGTGACCCACGAGCACCTATGTAACATCTGCGTGTGTGCGCGCCCCCCGCTGGGCGCTCCCGGGGCAGATAAAGACCAGCACGGTCTCTGGGGCGGAGACCCCTCAACCCTGCGCTGCCCCCTGGCTGGGCAGCCGTGCCGGGGGGGCACCCGCCGGCAGCACAGCGCAGCCCCAGCCTCGGGGCCCGCGGCGCCCGTGCACGGGGGCAAAAGCCATCGCACCTAGTCCGATGATGCCCAAGGTCTCCCCGCGGATCCTGGCGGCCCCAGAAGCCACCTCTCGGATCTGCTCAACGCTCTGGACCCGCGTGCCTTCCCGCAGCGCCTGGTGCAGCCACGTGGTCCTGCGGTACAGGTTGAGGATGTGGCACATGGTGGAGTCGGCGGTCTCCTCCACGGACGCGGCCGGCACGTTGCAGACAGCGATGCCTGCGGACACGAGATGCGGGGGGCCGTCACCAGAACGGTCCTGGGCCTCACCTGGGACAGGCCGGAGGACACATGCCCGCCCCAGGGCGCTAGGGGACAGTCGCAGGTTACGTGGCCCGGGCCGCGTGGGAAAGCCACCCACAGGTCCAGCGGGCAGACGGGGTGGGGGACAGGAAGAGAAGCCGCCTGCCGCAACGACTGCACAGCACGCCCCAGCCTGTCCCTGGATGGACGGAGCCCCAGCCTGTGAGGTCGCGGGGCAACGAGGACCCGCTCCGCCAACGGGGACGAGGCCCGGAGGACGTCCCGGCTTGAAAAGTGCCCAGACCGCAGCCTGCCCCCGCGGTGCCTTCCTGGGGACAGGTGATAGCGGGCAGGTGACAGGTGATAGCGGGGTGAGAGGGCTGGGCTGCAGAGAAGAATGAACCCTGGGGCGCGTGGCAGCCGTTTTCACGCCGCACGTCTGAGGCCGCCGTCGGTGACCGCGGGCCGTGGCCGAGCGTGTCCTCACCTGCCCTTAGGCCGTGACCAACACAAAGAACAAGGAGAGACTAGACCAGAATGTCACAGGAGGCAGAACGCCGTACCCGGGGAAGCGTGCGGAAATCTGTTTCCATGAGTGTGGGTCACACACCTGTGCGTACACACCCGCACGTGTCCTAAATCACAACACAAACCTCCTTTCCCAGCAAGTCTCGTGCACAGGGCTGCACGTACCCTGACGCGGATGTGCTGGCCGCCCCCCCGGGCTGATGTCCCTTCCCCACGGTCCCCAGGAGGCAGTGCAGGAGGGCGGCGGACACGCTGCCCACAACGCCCAGGCTTTCTGAGGGACGCTGCTGCCACCCTGCACCTGCCTGAGGGGAGCTGGCGTGGGTCCCACACGCTGCCAGCCCCCGGGCCACCTCCAACCGGGCAGGCGGCTGCAACGGGAGTCTCCGCTTCCCAGTAAAACCAACGGACAAAATGTAATGAGGTCGCACCAAGGGAGCAGGGCGCGAAGCTGCGAAGAGAAGAATCCAAGATCGTCCTACCTAAGTCCCCAGCTGACTTGATGTCGATGTTGTCAAAGCCGCTGCCGATTCGGACGATTATCCGAAGGGCCTTGAACTTCTCCAGGTCCTCCCTGGTCAGCGTGATGGTGTGATACATCAGCGCCCCAACGGCCTCGTTCAGCACCTGCGGTGAAGGGGGCACGTGAGCCGGTGCCGCTGCGGGAGAAGCCACACAGGCACTCCCCCCAGGTGCGGCCCCCGCCAGGCGAGTCCCAGGGCTCCGGCAGGTTCCCACCCGAGCGGCCTTCTCCCCGGCGTGCGTGGCAGGCCCTCTCGGGGGGAAGCTGCCCGATCCCCGTGTGAGCGGTCTGCAGTGACCCGAACGCGACAGACCAGCAAACTCGTGAAGGACACCGAAGGTCCCTGCCCGGCTCGACACGGGGACGGCGCTCTGCCTGCCTGACGCAGGGGGATGGGCGGGGGCTACTTCCTCCTCGGGCACCAGACGCTACGACAGACGGGAACCGCCGGGCGCTGGGAGGACCTGCCGCACCCGAAACCTCCAGACCCCGCCACTGGGAGGGGCATCAAGGGCACGTCAAGGTCGGGCACGCGCTCCGGGCGCGTTTGCGCATGAGACGGGCCTCGCCAGCTGCAGCCCGCAGGAGGGGCCTGCCGGCTCTGTCTCTGCACCCCTCGGAGCGTGGCCGTGGCCCATCACCCCCAAGTGCGGGGCTCCAGGACACCTGGGGGCGGCCCGTGTGTCTCGGCGAGTCTGTCCCAGGCGAGGCCCACGCGGGCAGCTTGGTGCCAAGCGCACAGACCTCCCCGTGGGCGTCCGCCCGCCATCACGCCCCACGCAGAGCCCCGCCCACAGCCCGCCTCGTGGAGCCCTCCCCACCCACCAGCTCAAGTCCATGAGCTCTGCCAGCGCCGGGCCCACCCACGCACGACGCACCTCGATCCTGCGGCTGGGGGCAGGGAGCGCGGGGCCGCAGCCCAGGACTGTTGGCCGGGGTCCACACCAGGACGCAGCCTGGCCAAGGCCAGGGACGCATGATCTGCCATCTCTGGGCCCAAAGGCAGGGACTGCGGAGCGGGCCCACCCGTTCCAACGCATCGTGTAATCAAAACTGCCATGCTTGGGGGCGAGGTGTGTTCCTCCCTAACGGGACGTTATCATCATGACGTCTCAAATTCAGTGAAAGAGTCTACTGGGAACCTGTGGTGACGTGTCTGCAGCCCTCTCCTCTGGACCGAGCTCCCAGTGCTGACCCCGGTTCCCCGGGGCGACAGAGGCCGCTGGACCACAAGGGGCCACGTGTGAGCTGAGGAGGCGGCTGGCCCACGGCTGATGCGGTCAGCAGAGTGGAGCGGACCCTGAGCGTGGGACGCGGGGCAGGGGACTGCAGCCTCGGGGAGCCTGCCAACGGCCCCGGGCTCGCCCCTCCTACGGTGACCGAGCCCCGGTCCCAGCCGGACACACGGCCACCCGGAACGCAGCTTCCTCTGAGGCTGGCCTGGCCTCCCTTCCCCTCCTGCTGCTGCGGTGGCCTGGAGGACACGGCCACAGGGGACCTCACAGAAAGGACCAAGGCAAGGACAGCTGGGCAGCAGGGCAGAGGGGTCCTGGGTTCCCGATCCTGCAAGGAAGGGATGGCGTGCTGCCAGCCCTGCTCTGGCCCCAGCGTGGAAGATCTAGGAATCTCAGCGCCGGGAGCAGGGGGCTGCCAGCGGGCGCGTGAGTGGACCGGCTGGATCATGCCCGAGTCCTGACAGCTTCCCCGGCCTCCTGGGAGGACCGCAGGTGCAGGCGCGGGTGCAGGCTTCCGGTGCCACGACTCGACGGGACGCGGGGTGGACGGGTGAGGCCCGGCGTGTGGCAGCAGGGCAGCATCAGGGCGGATTAGCCAGGAGCACGTGGGGAGGGCGGGCAGGAGGCAGGGCAGCGGACACGGCGAAGGCCACGGGAGCTGCAGGGGCGAGGGGAAGGCTCGGCTGGCGGTTTCCCCGGAAGGCCCCTCTGGCCGCCCTGTGCTGTGTGGACAAGAGCTGGTGAGGGGGGCCCCCTGGGGCCGGGCGGCAGGCTGCACGTAGACAGAGATCTGCCACCCACAGCGTCCAGCACAGCCGGGTGCCAGAACCAGAGAGACGGCCACGTCCCTGCCGGCACTGGGAGGGTCGGCCCCGGACGCGGCGGCAGCTGGACCGGCTGGAAGCCTGCGGGGCCCTCGGCTACGACGGGCGCGCGGATGGACCGTGGGCAGGCGGGCCGGGGCCGGTGGTCCTCGCGGCTCAGGCGCGTGCGCGGGGCCGGCTTTTCTGAGCGTCGTCCCCAGCTGTGGTCCTTAAGTGTCCCGGGCTGCACTTTTAAGCAGGGAGGGTCCACGACGGTCTGAACGTTTCTAAAGCTGGACAGACTGTGTGGCTTCCGGCACCGGCTGTGCGGCGGCAAAAACCCACGTGTCTGCTCGTTTCCTCGAGGTGAGAAGCGAGTGGACCCCTGCAGACCTTCCTCAGGCTCCAGTCCCGCTGTGGCTGCCCCCGCTGCCCGGCAACACTGACTGCCCAGCACCGGGCATTCCCAGCTTCCAAACACTCGGGGCGACGCACGCAAACTGCAGTTGCTACTTTAGCTTTCGTTTGCATTTCTGGGTGAGACTCAGTCACCCGGGTACGTTTCTGGGTAAGTTATTTTTTTCATGCCTGGTCCTTTTTCTAGCGAGCATCTCTTGACTCCCAGGGTACCAGGCGAAGTGTTCTCAGAGGGGAGCCCGGGCTCCTCTCAGAGCAGCGCCCACCTTGTACCAGCTACAGGGTGAGGCCACTGCAGGGCCACCACACTGCCCCATCCAGACTCCAGGTCCGTGCTCCTGCTGGCTCCTCCTGACCCCTTTCCTGGTTGCCAAGTGGCCATGACACCCCTGGTACGGTACCGACCTCCCAGCGTCCACTCCTGCCAGCCTCTACCTGCTGTGTAACCAGCTAGTCACTGACCTGGCGTCCTCGGGTCCGTGGGGGTAACGCGGCCCACCTGGCCAGGCACTCAAGGCAGAGGGCCGGAGGGGCACCCCAGCAGGGGCAGGCCGCCGGTCAGGGCACCTCCTCGGCCCGAGTCTCCCCTCCCAGCGTCACACACACACACCCCCTCAGCGACTTCTCATCTTTCCAGACGGGCGTGTTCTGTGAAAACTGCCGGAGACCCCAAGGGAGACGCTCCCGACCGCTCCCGGGGTTCCCGATGACAGATGGCCCAGGAGGAGGGACGGTGGGCTGAAGACGGCAGACAGGTCCTCACAGGCCTGCTGGAGCGCCACCCAGAGCTGCAAGCCGACAGCCCGGCTGCCCCGGGTGTCTGGGTCCCGGCGTGGGGGGCAGCGTCACCTGCTCCGCGGTCACTGTTCTGTCCACACACACCCTCCCTCGCCCACTTTCTCCTGGGATTTGTCTTTCTCCCGTTGGCTGAGAAGCCTGAGTATTTCAGCTGTTCACCCCCGACCGCTACGCACACCGCAGACGTGTCTCTTCACCCCCGTCTTCCTGTTTTGTGTGATTTGTCCTGCAGGGAGATTGTTTAGACGGCCCTGTACTCGGACGACCCGTCCTTTCCACGCCACGCTTTCTGCAGAACTGCCCACGCCTGGTTCTGTCCTGACCAGGGGCAAACACGCTCCCTGCAGACGCCCCTCTCACTCTGGTGACAGCGGGTGCGCCCGAGGGTGCCGGCCAGCAGCCCCAGGGCTCATGGGCTGACCGGTCCTTTCCACCTCCAGGGTCCTCAGGTCCCACCGACCGGGAGCCACCCCACCACGGGCTACAGTGCCTGTTTCTGCGTTTTCCCTGGATTTTATGTCACGTCTTCCCCGGCCTCAGCGCACCCCTCCTGGGCCTGGGCGCTCCACTCCCGCGAGGCCCCCGCTGGTGCCCCCGGAACCCCAGGCGCGTCCCCGTGCCACTCCCGCCCTGGCCCGGCCTCTCAACGGGACCCCAGGTCTCCCTTTTCCACAGCTGCCCCCACCTCACGGGCGCCTGCCTTTCTCTGAGGCGCGTCAGAGGGCGGCGGAGGGGAGAGGCGCCTCCGCCGGTCCCGCGTGTGGGCGGGCGAGCTAGCGGGCCTGCTTAAAACCCTCCTCTCAGGAGCCTGGACGTGTCCAGCCGGGGCCGCTCTGGCTCTTGTCCCCCACCCCTGGCGCTGGTGAAATCCGGATCCTGAATGGCAGGGCCTCCCGGGGCCCCTGACACTCGTCCTGGGTTCGTGGCAGGAGCACGGGAGCGTCCGTTCAGCTTTGGTGGTTTTCCTCCTGCTTGTGGTGAAAACGTCTCTCCTCCTCAACGCTCAAATAACGTCGGAGGACGTCCAACCGGCTGTGAGGAGGTAGAAACCCCCTGATCAGATGTGACACATGAGACGGGCTGATATTTCCCTTCTAGGCCAAAGCCTGCAGGCAGGTGGTCCACGGACCCCGCGTCAGCTCCAGAGCCATCGGGGGGCCCTGGGCTCCCGTCTTGCTGCCCTGCCATTCCGAGGCTCCCCTGGCTCCACATGGCTTCCTTTTGTGGTCTGGGCTCCAGCCACCACGTCTGGTTTCCAGCCAGCAGAAAGAGGGGAGGTGGCTCTGCAAAGGCTGCTCTCCCTGGCTGGACTTAGTCATTTGGCCGCCCCTGGCAGCAAAGAGGGGGGAAGGAAGTGCTTTCCAGGCCGGGAAGCAGGAGGCTCCTGAGAGCGGCTGCACTGGCCGGCGGGGCGCGGCACCCCGGGGAGTCCGCGGATCTCCTCGTTGCTCACCGCTGCCATCTTTCCTCTGGGCTTCCCTTGACCGTGTCTTCCGAACTTCCTGTTAACGTTTAAGTCTTCCACTCGCACTTTGGTTTCCAGGAGCCCCCCTCTACTCCTCCCGATTCCCTTCTCGCCGCTTCCTGCTCGGTGTACAATCAGGCGTTACCTCAGGTCTAAGGACACCAATCACACACTTCTAACGTCTCTTCTGTCAGGAGCATAAAATTCTGTCCCCAGGACACTTTTTCTACCTGTTCTTCTCTGGCAGGCAAGGCCTTGGCTGTGGCTTCCCGTGGGTGTCAGGAGGCACAGGGCTCGGGGTGGGGGGACGCCACCTACCCGTCGGGCGGGGCTCTCAGGGCCCTACCCCCCTCCCCGGGGGTCTGTCAACGTACTTGGTATTTTTAAATTAATTAATTAATTAATTAATTGTGGCTGTGTTGGGTCTTCATTTCTGCGCGAGGGCTTTCTCTAGTTGTGGCGAGCGGGGGCCACTCCTCATCGTGGTGCGCGGGCCTCTCACTATTGTGGCCTCTCCCGTTGCAGAGCACAGGCTCCGGATGCGCAGACTCAGCGGCCACGGCTCACGGGCCCAGCCGCCTCGCGGCACGTGGGATCTTCCCGGACCGGGGCACGAACCCGCGTCCCCTGCGTCGGCAGGCGGACTCTCAACCACTGCGCCACCAGGGAAGCCCTGGGTTTTATATTAACTTGTTGAAATAGTTTGGTAAGTTACAGTTCTGGAAAAAAACACGTTTTGTCTTAGTTTTCAAATTTACTGGCAAAACTTGTTTTAGTACTGCTTACAATTTTTAAACATTTCTCTCGGTGAATCTCTTTTTCATTCCACTCCTGGTTTTTTAGAAAGTTATCTTTTTAGTCTGAAACAGTTTAAGACCCATGAGAAGCTGCCAGCGAGAGGGACCCCGGGTGCCCCTGCCCGGCCCCGCGGGGGCGGCGAGCTTGTGCCCGGCGAGGGACATCTGTGCACCCAAGTCCCCTCGGCCGTCTCGTCCTTGCTCGCGTGCGCCGTCTGTGTAAGTTCACTGTGAGTCCGCTCGAGTGGCCGCCTCACAACAAGACGCAGGACCGCCGTCGCCACGCGGAAACGCCCCCGCGTTCGCCGCGCCTGAGCCCGGCACCCCCGTCTCCTTCGCCGTCCCCGTCACGGTGGCCGGCCGGAGTGCCAGCGCCCGTGACCCCGACGAGCTGGCTGCTCTGGCCCGGCCGACGCCGCTGCCCGTGGCCCATCCTTCCTCCTCTTGCCCAGGGGGGCTCCTCAGTCCCCGTGCCCTGGCTGAAGGCCACCCGGTTCCCTCTGGTTCCGGCCACGAGGAACAAAGCTGCTGGGGGGCTCGCGGGCAGGTTTCCGTGTGGACGTGTGTCTTGCTCCTCTGGGAGAAAGACCGCGCTGGGACGGCCAGGCAGGTGGCCGGAGCCTGCTCGGCTTTGGGAAACCGCCAGCCCGAGTTCCCGGAGGGGCCGCCGGGCGTGCACGCTGCCGCGCTCTTCTCACCCGCTTGCGGCTGCCTTCCCTCGGCTCTGGACCATCGTCAGCCCTCTTCTCATCAGATTCTGCCCGTGGCCCACCCCCTCCCCTCGGTCCCTGAGACTTCTGTCGGAGGCTGGCTCCCCACCGTGGCCCCCTCAGCCCAAGCCTCCGTCCTGCCGCTGAGCCGAGTGGCTGGCGAGTCTGCCCGGTGCGTTCTCACTTTCGGCTCCGCTGTTTCAGCTCCTAGATCTTCTAAAAGCTCCCCCGAAGCCTGCCGTCGCCACGTCTTCTGCTCTCGGCTTCTTCTGAAGTGCTCAGGCTTGGTTTTCACGTCGTGGTTGTAGCAGGAGACACCCCACCGGCCCCGAGGGTCCCCCTAGTCCTTTGTCTCTGCTCAGTTCTTCGCTCAGTTCTTTCCTCTCCTACTATCTTGTTATCTTCGACTGTGTGATGAACATTGTGCTAGGAGGTGATCTGCAGAAACGACTTGGGGCCCAGGCCCACGGTCTCTTCCCGTAAAGAGTACTGTTCTCCCTTGTTTCCGCCAGCCACCCGAGCATAGGGCACAGGGTCGCCTATAATCCAAGTTCAAGGCTTGATGTGGACGTTGCTGGGCTGGGGGGTGGACA
Organism: Kogia breviceps; assembly: GCF_026419965.1. NCBI lineage: Eukaryota > Metazoa > Chordata > Mammalia > Artiodactyla > Physeteridae > Kogia > Kogia breviceps. Next base: position 146,599,731 of record NC_081315.1, on the reverse strand, counting down.
TGCGAGGGTGCATCTGGTTCCGGCTCGTCCTTTCTCCAAGGGTCCAGCCCAGAGCCAGGGTCCAGCAGGGCTCCAACCTCACTGGCCCATGAGGCTGCCAAAGCCGCCCCGGCCTCTCAGCCGCCTCTTCCAGCACAGCTGATGCCCTGGCCCGGCAGGCACGACCTGTCCACCCCTGCAGCATCTGGGCCTCTCCTGACCCTGTTGGCTCTCCGAAGCACCTAGGTTTTATAAACCTTGGTCCAGCTTCCTCAGCTGACTCGGGGGAAAGGTGCTTCTGAAGTACCCGGTTGGCTGTGACTACAAACAGAAACCAGATTAACATACTTCCCGTCCCAGGGAGCCTGAGAGCTGCAAACCACGTGGCACAGGCTCGGGGTGTCCTGGCGACGGCCGTGGCCTGAGTTGTCAGGTGATGGAGATGCAGTCTGCCCGCCCCCAGCACCATCCACTGCAGCCACATCCCCAGATGCCACTTTCTGGGAAAGAACTGGTTGTAATGGAGACATCCCACCCCCGCCTCCCGACAGGCCAGGTGGTGAGGGCAGTGCCACCCCTGCCCACTCCGGCAGGAACCCTGGGACGCCTGCCTCAGCGCTGGCGAGGCCACAGCTCCCCGCCCCCGCCCGTGGTACCTTCTCGTGGATCTCCTGCGTGGACTGTGCGTCACAGAAGGCCACTGTGGCCACGTCCTTCAGGATGGGCATCTCCACTGTGCAGTCCCGGCCGTCCAGCAGTGCCACCAGGGGCCGGGGGTGCAGGGGCCCGTTCATGATCGGAGGTCGGACGCCTGCAACGACAGGGCCGGATGCTCAGCTTCCCGTGGCAGCACAGCCCCCACTGAAACCTCCGCCCACCCGAAGGACTTCCAATTCTACGTGTCCAGCCACCAGGATCTTTGTGAAAAATAAGTTAATAATCAGGAAGGAAAACACACTGGTGTTTGCCACAGCCCCGTGCCGCCCGAGTGGACACCGATGGTGGTGACTGCCCCCCCCCACAGGTCAGGGCCTCAGGGAGGCAGAGCCCCAGGCAGCCCCGCACTCCAGATGGCGTCCAGACACGCAGGTCGGAACGACGGGCTCGGGGACGCACCCGACGCTTCTCTTCCGCTCGATGCCGTGGTGTTGCCACCCAAAAACCCGACAGGGACCCACCCAGCACCAGCATTGCCTCTGCTTGTAGGTTTGAGGAGCAAGAAACAGTGCAAAGGTAGAAGAGGGTTAAGACACCGGAGGAAGGCCAGAAGCCCTCACCTTCCCAAAACGAGACAGCGAAGAATTATTAAAAACTCACTCCTTCCACACGAGGCCCAGGTGGAGACGGGAGGGCTTCACGGGTGACACGCGAGACAGCGGTGGCGCGTCAGCCCGCCCCCTCGCCACGGCCCCGCCAGGCTTGCCCGGGGACGTGGCAGCCGGCACGCGGGGTGCAGGGCGAGCACCAGGAGGGGGCCCCGCAGCAGCCCGCCAGCGCCCGCCGCTCCTGAGAGCGCACAGCCGTCAGGACAGGCAGCAGAGGCGCCAGGACCGCCGGGAGGGCTCCGGGCATGGGGTCCAAAGGCCAGGACCTCCCTGGCCACCTCCCCCCGCGTCACGAGCAGAGCGTCCAGGCCCCGTCTGTGGGGCGACGGCGGGAGTTCTGTGCAGACGGCGCCCTGGCCCCTCCAGCCCCGCTGGGAGGACAGCGACGTCTCACTGCAAGACGTTGCTTGTTTTCAGCGCGCAACAAACCCCTCTCCCCAGCCTCGCCCAGCGGAGCTCGGCCCGACATCGATCCGCGCGACCGCAAGAACCGAGCCCTCCGGGCCTGCGAGGGCGTCTCAGCTGAAAGGTGCTTGCGGAGCCTTGCCTGGGGCGCCCAGCGGCCAGGGAGGACGGGAGGGCTCCCGCCGCAGCGCGTCCACGGGAGCACCGAGAAACCGCGCGCCGACCCGCGGCCCGGCCGGGCACCCCGCCCTCGAGACCCTCGACAGAGGCAGACTCCACGGCACGCGTGCGGCCCGACCGAGGCCTCGCCGGCCCGGCGACTCGCCCACTCGGGACGTCCCTGTCCTAACCCACCACTCGCAGGGCGCCCAGGAGCGGCTCCTCCTCCGCGGCCGCGGGGATGCCGGCCTTGGGCGGCCTCACTCTCCCGAGCCCCGACCAACCTGACATCTCTTAATATGGGCTCGGCTTCCACGACCATGAATTCGACTGTTCAAAGCGTCTATCTTCAGAATCCCCCTGCAGAACCGCGTCCTGTCACTGGATCCTCATCCCACGTCTTTAATTGTCTCGAACCAAAGCTCCTAGGCTCCCGTCCACGGCGACCACTGAAGCCCACGCCGGGTCAAAGTCTGACTAAAAATTAAACACAAGAGACACGTTAAACACCCCTGAGGGTCAACTAGACTCGCGAACCTCAGGTCCGTGGAGGAGGGGCTTCCCTGCACCTTGACCCCAGGCCCGTGGCTGCCGGGCTGGGACCTACCCGGCATCGGGCCCGGCCCTGCCACGGCTCGGACCAGAGGCGAGAGGCTCACCCCGAAGGTCGCCGCCACGTACGCGGGACCCCGCCCGGACGCCACCACGTGCACCAGCTGGGAGGCCTGGGGACAGGACGGCCAGGGAGCAGGTCTGTGTCTCATGGGGCCCCTCGCCTCCTGGGCCCATGACGGGGCAAGGAGACTGGACTCCCGACCGGCCGCTGGCGAAAGGGCCCCGGGACACAGACCCCGACCTGGATGCTTCCCGCACCCCACCGGGGGCCCTGCGCGTGGTGCCCTGGGGCCGGGGCCAGATTCAGGTGCGGCCCTCCCCAGAGAGCTGCCCGGCCCTTCCCGGCAGGCAGGACGACCTGGTCAGGACCCGAACCTCGGGGGCACCCGAGTCCTCCCTGATCCGGCTCAGCTGCGGGGACTGGCCAGCCGCTCCTGAAAAGCTCCAGCCAGCCAGCCAGCCAGGCACAGCCCACGACCCCAGGACACGGGCGGCAGGGCCAGGGGGCAGCCTGCAGCCACGGGCCGTCGGCAGCCCTCAGTGCCTGCCACCCGGTGGGTGTCCAGCGCCCGAACTGACCTCAGCACCGGCTCCCGGGCGGCCTGGGCCCCTCTCAGCCCCCGCGGCCATGTGTGCCAAGGGCCCCCGCGCTCCCACAGGCGGGGGTCACGACGCCCCGGCCCAGGTCCCCGTCCCGCCACACCTGCTCCTCCTCCCGGGCCACGCAGCGTGGACGGCAGCCCCGCCCCGAAGGGACTCCGTGCCCGAAGCTCCCACAACTCAAGTCGCCGCCCCCGGCCACAGTGCAGCCACGCTCCTCTCCGGGGTCACCAAACACGAGCAATCGGAACGCTTCCGGGCTGCAAACGGTGGACGCTCCTTTGATCTAACTTCCCCCGGTGAAAAACGTACTCAACGTGCCGTAAGGCAGCAGGTGTCACCCCACACCCCAGACACGGCCCCGGGGGCGGCCCCGGGACAGGACGACACCCCCAGGACCTCAGGGACCCTCGGTGCCAGCCTTCAGGCCCTCCTCTCACTCCAGGCCGACCTGGAGGCCGGCCTCACCTTCCTGCCCTGAGGGGCTCAGGGACAGCAACGGGGGTGGGGTGCCTGGGCCGGGCGGCAAGGACGCTGGCCTCGCTTGGGGTCTCGCTGGCTACGGGGCCCCAGCCTCGCTCCCGCTGACGGACCACACCGCGGCCAGGGTGGATGCCGCCGACTGCAAGCGGGCCCCCCGCCGCGGCCCCGACTGGGCAGAGGCAGGAGAGCCACAGCTCCAGGACCCGCTGACCCCATCGTCTCTTCCAAAGCGGCCCCAAAGTCACTCCTAACTGCAGTGGCGGCACCGGGCGAGGCACCACAGCGGTCACCTCCGCAGCACAGCCAGCCCCGCCCTCCTGCCCGAGGGTCCCGGGAGCCGCGCGTGTGCAGGCGATGAGAGCCCAGAAGAGTCACAGCCAGCCGTGTGCTCACGAGGCTTTCTCCAGTGCCCCCACTAAACCCCTGAGGAGCCAGGGCCAGCTGCACCGGGAGCAGGACAGCTCCAGTGGCCCAGCCGGGCCTTCCCTGGCCCACTCGGGGTCCCACCCATCAGCAGCGCCCCTACACGCCCGCTACATGCTGACGGCCAAGACGGTTCCCCGTCCCCCGAGGGCCCGGGGCTCACGCGCCTCAAGTGCAGCCCAGCACTGCGTCTTCCCAGCCCTGGTGAACAACCTGGACCCCTGGGCTCTCCCGTCTCCACTGCCCACCAATCCTTCTGTGAGAATGGTCTCAAAAGGAAGCTTTGCTTCACCAGTGCTGAGCAGCCTAAAAGGAGCCAGATGCACCCCTGCTACCCCATGGGGGTGGTGGGTGCCTGCAGAGGAGCGGCGGGCGGGCCTCGGAGGGCAGCCTGGACAGACAGGAGGGCCCCGGGCAGGTCTCGGGCCCAACGTGCAGACGGGAGGCGGCCTCTGGTGGGCACTGCAGACAGACAGGGTGAGTCTGGCTCTCCCCTCCCCGGCCCCGGTGCCCTGTGGGCAGGACGGCAGCATCCAGCAGTGGCCGAGACACAGGGATTCGACCGTCCAATTGTGCTTGAAGTAAGAGCAAGACCACAGCCACAAGAAGCTTCTGGGCTCGTGCTGGGGACGCTCATGGGTGAAGACGCTAAGCTGCGCCTCGTTTCTAGAAATAAGCCAAACAGGAGCCCTGTCAGTGACTTCGCTGCGCCAGACACCGATGGGAGAGCCCCCGGACGCACAGGGCAGCAGGGTTGCGCTGAAGGGTTGACAAGGTCAGGCCAGGGGAGGGGAGGGTCATGGTCCAGCCCAGAGCAGGCCAGCAGGCAGCCCCAGGGACCTCAGGGCCACCAAACCACCTCCTACAGCCACCGCTGCCCCAAACACCCTGAACAGGAACCTACAAGAGGCCTTCTGCCCTCCGGGGGAACAGCCCCATGTTTAAAGAGGGAGCGAAGGATGGCTGGAGAGAGCAGGGCCCGTGGCCAGCAGGCATGGACCCCGGGGGTGGCACGCAGGCCACGTCCCACGCGCCCGGTGGGTGCAGTGCCGCCAGCCTGGCCCCCCTGCCCTGTGCTGACTGGACGAGTCTCAGGGGCTCCTGCCCTCTACTCACCCGCCTGTCTCTCGGGAGCCACAAGGGTCTGCACCCCTCCCCCACCAGGTGAGCCAAGGGCTCCAGGAGCTCAGTTCGTGGTCGGGGGCGGGGCAGGGATGGGGTTCTGGCCGGAAGCCCTCAGGCCCGATTCCAGACACACTTGTCCCTCCCCCTTACCAGAAACTGGACCCGTGTGGGAGGGTGGGACTCAGGGCCGGCTCCTTGCAAAGAAACTCTGGGGACCAGACACGACAGGGACGGCCCCAGCCCCTTGGGGACTCAATGACCGTGGCTGGCAGCCAGGACTCCCGTCGGGGCGGAGACTCTGTCCCCTCAGCGATGGGACAGCTGAGGGGCAGGTGGGCCGTCTCCCGACGGCGTGAGGCTGGCCCCAGGTTCCCGGGTGTCCCGACGCCCTCCCTGGTCAGCCCCAGACCCGGGGCTCTGGGCGCAGGACGGGCCCCATCCCGTCCCCACGCGGACCCTCTCCCGCACCTGCTCACCACGCGGAGGTGCTGTCGGGGTGAGAGTGCCTGCCTGGGGCCACAGCCCCGTGCTTCCCACACATGACTCTCCCAGCCTCCCCTCTCCTCCAGGCCCCACCTCCTCCCACCACCCCAGCTTCCCTGGTCCCCTCCCGCCCGCCCGGTTTCTGCTCAGGGATGGACGCGGCTGCCGGCTGACCACCGGGGCCCTACGGCCGGAACACGAGCTCGGCCAGGACGGGCTTCCGGGGGCACCCAGCGAGCACATGGGGAGGGGGGGATTTCCGACGCACCGATGGCTCTGTCCCACGTCACAGAGGCGCCAGGTACCCGCCACGGGGAGAGGCAGTGCACGCCCGCATCCCAGTAGCTCAGTAAAGGGGGGAGGGGAATGCAGGGGCCAGCGCGCCTGCTGAGAGAGGAAGCCCGTGCCAAGAGCTGGCAGTGCCGCGGGCCTGGGCTGCCCCAGCTCCCGGGCAAACGCTGGGAGCGGGCGGTGGCCAGACGTGCGGGGCCGAAGTGGACGTCCGTGCCGACCGCCACCCAGCTCGGGCCCGATGAAGGCCCAGCAGGCGGCGGCCCTAACACCCTGCCCAGACCCTAGACCGGTAGATGGTTCCCTTGAGCTGCGCCACACAGCAGCGAGAGGGGACGGCGGCACGGGAGGGAACAAGAGGGGACAGGAAAGGACGAAAGGGGACTTGAGCTGCGACTTGCATTCCACGCTAAGGGAAGATGCCGACGGCGGGGAGGCGCACGGGGGACATGGACACGCTGGCACCATCTTCGCGCTCCCTCCTGCCCAGCTCCACACGCTGGCCGCGCGGCCTTCCTGCCCTCCCCACCCCCCACCATGCACCTAAGACGCGTCCTCGGCCACGGCTCCCCAGTGTGGGGCTACCCTCGGAGGGTCCAGGGGCTGCAGCTGGCACGCTCTGGGGTCACCCGAGTCACTGAGCCCTCCAGACCAATCACAGCACATCCCTGGCGCCAGGGCCTGCAGGAAGCGTGGGCTTCCCGAGAACACGGCCCTCAGCCACACCGCGCCCCGAGCACTGGGCCAGGGTCCCGGGCCAGCTCCCGCCTCCTTCTGCAGCGCCGATGAGCAGCATCTCAAGCTCAGCGCACCCAGAACTCGCCCCCAAAACGGTCTCTGCTCCTCTCCAGCCCCGGTAGCTGCCCCCACAACCCCGGCCCCAAACGTGGCGGCCACGGACAGGGTCTCTGGCCCCACGGCCCGTCCAATGGCCAGTCTCCCCGGGCCCACGGCAAGGGTGTGCTCTCCTCACTCCACCAGGCCTCTGGTCCACAAGCTGCAGAGCCCCAGTCACAGCAGCGGGAGCCCGTCACACGCACTGCTCAGCAGCAGGAAAGGCAAGCTCCTTGGCACCGCTGGCGGCCGCTGCCCCTGCCACCTCCCCACCCTCCTGCGTGAAGCCAGCCCCTCTGCCAGCACCGGCCCTCCAGCTTGACCACCAGGCACGCCCTCCGGAAAGCCACCTCCCGAGACAGGACTCTGACCACCCGAGGGCGGCCCCGCACCTGCCCCCGCGTCACTCTGCCGGAAAAGCCAGCAGCAGCCAGCCTTCTCCAGCTCGCCCCGCTGCCCCGCAGCCCAGCGTCTGGCCGGGGTCTGCCGTGTTGCCCCGGGCAGAGTCTGGCTGGGGTGGGCGCTGAGACCCTGCAGCCAAGGCCAGAGCGCCGCCGCTGGCAACGCGTGACCGTGTAAAACCTCCAGCAGGACCACCGGCCAGAGTCAACCTCACTTCTCAACTCCTCGGAAACCAAAAGACGCCCCACACGCGTGCTAGATAAAACTGTGACAAAAGGCGAGGACGCGTCACCAAGACTTCCCCACGCGTGTTCACGTCTTTCATCACCTTTATTTACGCCCACGTGCGTGCACGTGTTCCGCTACCTCCGTGATGCTCAGAGTCCCAGAAACGAGAACGTCATCCACGTGGAAAGGACGCAGGTGGATCGTGATGCCCCCAGTGACTCAAGGAATGTCACCTTCCTTCCAGAGTGACATTCCCCAGCTGCTGCGTGGAGACCCTGTCCCTCAGCCCTGCCCCCAGCCTTGGTCCTGCCCCTGTCCTCAGACTTGGCCCTGTCCCTGTCCCCAGCCCTGTCCTCCATCCCAACACCTGGCTCGCGCTCACTCGTGCGATCCCACCTCTTCACACGCTCCATCCCCACTTTACAGACATGACCCAGAGAAGTTGAGTAAGGGGCTCATGACCATGTGTTGGTCAGGGGCTCAGCCGGGATTCCCCCAGGGGCCGTTCTGTGCTCTTGGCTGCTGTGGTCACTCCCCCAGAGGCTGAAGGATGCTGCCCCACTCAAGAGTAGACAGGCCACACTGACCCACAGGGCACCCCAGACGTCCACACTGCTGGGAACTGGCTTTCTCCTGAATATTTGCCTGTGTATGTTTTTATAGAAATAAAGTTGCTTCTCTTGAAAAGTGGGCGGGGTCCTGGAGAGGTGGAGAACGCCCCCATGGAATATGACCGGCAGTCCCAGCTCTGGACCCCCTTTGTGCAAGCCAACTCTCCAGCCACCCAGAAAAGTGGGAGCCGGGTGAGGGGCTTACCCTCGTGACTACTCAACTCAGAGGACCTGGAGGAAAACCTACCCCATCCCACTTCCGGAGAGCAAACCTGTCCTAACCAACCACGAAGAAGTGCATCACCAGAAATGGGCTGCCCGGGCCAGGTTCTCAGCTTAAGAGGCTGCCAGCTAAAGGCCGTCCTCCCGGCAAGCCCAGGGCCGCGGCACCTTCCGGGACAGGCAGGCACCAGCCAGAGGAAGCTCCGTCCAAGCCCGCGGCACCTGCTGCTCCCTCCACAGGCCTCGGAGCCTGGGGCCCCGATCTGCAGGCCCCAGGGGCAGGGTGGTGGCGCCCCTCCCCTGCCGACAGGATGCACCCCTACCACGAGGAGGCCCCAGCCCCGTGGCTGGAAGCCCTCCAGCCCGGAGAAGCTGGGGCTGGGCAAGGGTGGAAAGACAGGTGGGCAGGTCAAGGAAGTGGCCTGACGGGGGCGTAGGGCAGCGGCCGGCAAACCAACACCACCCGTGGCGCCGCCCGCTCGGCCTGCGCCCCCCAGCCCCAGGCTCAGGGCCCCCACAGCTACCCGGGGCACGGAGAAGGCCTGTTCCTGACACCTTTCAAAACAGGAAGGGCACAAGGTGCCTGGGGACAATCAGAAGCGGGTCACACCTGTCCCGTTACTCAGGTGGAAACGGACTCAAAGAGAAGGGCGCCCTGCCGCCACCTCTGCCGGGTGAGCGGGAACGGCGCGCCTCCCAGCTGACGCATCACTTCGGTCATTTCAAAAACGAGTAAAGATCTCAAAACGGTCATTTCATTTCAAAAACGAGTAAAAATCGCCTGCGGGAAGACCCGGCGCCGAGGACCCGCGGAGAGGCCGGTTCGGGTCCGAGGCTGCGGCCCCGCACGTCCCCCGGCTGCGATCCGAGGTCCAGCCCGAAGGACGCGGGGTCACCAGCGCGCCCGGCCTCCCTGCGGGGCCCCGACAACGGGGACCCGGCCAGCCCGGCCCGCAGGACGGACGGGCCGGCGGGACTTGCGCACCGAGTGCGAGGTCCCGGCTGCGGGGGTCCCGAGGTCCCCGCGCCCCTTTGTGTCACCTGCGCGGGCGGGCGGGGCGGCAGCGCACGCGCACGCAGCAGCACGCGCACGCGCACGGCGCTCCCGCCCCCAGCCCCGCCCCCGGGCGCCGGCGCGCGGACGCCGGCGCGCACGCGCACTCGCACACAAAGCCTGGGCCCGCGCCCGCCCCGCCCGCCCCCGCGGCCCCGCCCCGCCCCGCCCCCGCGGCCGGAAATGCGCGCGCGCGGCCTTACCGAGCGGCAGGCCCTTGTTGAGCAAGTGCGAGCTGCCCATTGAAAGGCGCGGGCGGCCGCGGGCCCCGACGAGTCCGGCGCGCTCCGCCGCGAGCCCGGCGCGTGGGGCGGCCTGGGCGCCGTCCGCTGCTCCGCCCGCTCGCCTGCGCCTGGGCGCCGCCGTGCCGAGCCGCCGCGCCGCGCCAGCAGCCGCTCCACCGGGCGGGGACAGGGCGCGCGCGCGGGCGGGGCTTCCGGCGCGGCGGTCTCCTGTTTCCAGACGCGGGCGCCGCGCAGGACCACGCGGGCGGCTGCAAGCCGCGCCCGCCCGCCCCGCCCGGCCGCCAGGCTCCCCCGCCCCCGCTGGCCGCGCTTTCCCGGCAACCGTACAGGCACCTGCTCGCACACACCATGCCCCTCCTGCCCGAACGACCACGCGCACTTGCTGAGAACCCCCAAGGCCCCACTTGCCGTACACATGCACTCGCACCTGCCCCGAACCTGCCAGGCCCCACCTGCTTGGAACCCACTGGGCCTTGACTGCTGGGCTGAACCAGCCCGTCATCCTCACCCTCCGGCCGCACCCATCCCGCACCTACCCGCCGGCCGCCGAGCGGGCTCCTGGGCACCGGTGGTTTAAATGTGCGGGCAGCCGCAAGGTCGGGGGAGGCAGCGGCGCAAACCCCGGAGGGTTTTTCTGGGAAAACCCGCCCTTATGCTGGGCGGGGCGGCCTACACAGGAGCCCCCAGGACAGCTTCCCGAAGCAACGGCAGGGACTTCCCTGGGCCTGGGGCGGTGCAGGTGGTCCCTGGGAAGTGGCCAGGCGTGGCTGAAGTGGGTGTCAGTCTGACCACCGCTGCAGCCCCAGAGACAGCAGCTGTGCTTAGTTCCAGATGTCCAGAGGGGACCTGGCACCCGAGGGTCATGAGGGCTCTCCAGAGTGGAAGCTAGCCAGGCCTCAAGGGCAAGGTGATCCGGTTATGGGGAAGGGCCAAGGGCAGCCCTGGGAGAACCTGATCCCCAGAGCAGGGTGGTCCTGGGAGACGGAACGCTGTCAGGTGCCCCTGAGGATGGGCGATGTAACTGTCCTCAGGTAAAAAGCACATCATTAAACACGACAGCAGTGGGTACCACTAAACTGTTGGTACGGTTTGGTGAAACATGATGGATCATCCTGAAATCAACTGTGTTATCTATATACCCATAAGATCGGTGAGATCCATAAATCAGTGAGAAAGTGGGGGTGGGTTCAATAAAGGATGATAGGGAACTGGGTGTCTATTTGCAAAACGAATGCTTTTAAATTCTCACTTGGTACTCACCTGTGAAAATACCTCCCAAATTGGATTAATCCGAACATATGGGGAAAATGAGAAAACGGGTTGTAAATGAGCATTCAGCAAATCTCTTAGAGAACTTTCCTAAACACAGACGCAAAACCAGTCACAAGGGAAAGATGAAAATTCCGGACCTGGGCGCGTGTCTTGCCCACACACCCGTCTCATTTTCTTAGTTAACATTGTCTGGGAACAGAGCCCCTGACATACCTGGACCAGCTCTTCCCGTGGCCGCTTTCTCCTCCTTACCCTGGGCCTGCGCCAGGATTTACCTTTCTGGCTGGGCGTCTTTCCCGCTGTGCTGTCAGCTCCCTGAGGGCAGGGCGTCTGCTCCCCGGCCCTCGGGCATCGCGGTGGGAACGGCTCGGTGGAGGTGTTCGAGGCCTGACCCGACTCCCGAATGTGTCTGTCCCACGCTCGCCGCCTCCGTCTTGGGACCGGTCGGAGGCACTCAGGCCACAGGCCCTCTCCCCCACCCCCGCCTTCGCACAGGGCTCTGAAGACCCTGAATCACCCTCAGGGAACTACTGGCCTGCAGACCAGGGCTGGGCGGGCAGAAGAGAGGCCCAGAGACGCTCCTCCCCGTCTCCCCAAAACCCCGGGAGAGGCGGGGACATGGACTAGGACGGAGCTGCCCACCCCGCCCGGCCAGCTAGGCTGCCACCCCCCGGCGAAGCCCCCTCCCAGGAGGACTCGCCACCCAGAAGGAAGGACTGGAGGCACCCCAGCCCTTCGCTCTTGGGCTGGACCCGCGTTTGTACCCAGAGTGCGTCCTGGGAACTTAGCCTAACTCTGCGGACGGCAGGCAGAACGTGGCCCTTGAGCCCAGGAAGACCAGAATATGTCACTCCCTTCGGGAAGAGACCAGGCTCCCCGCCAGGTCACTAGAGGTGTTGCCCCCGAAGCACAGGCTTCTTGAGGAATGCGAGCATTTTTTTCTAACGCCAGAAGTTAATGTTTTACTTTTCTCTCCGTGGACAAGAAAAGATCCTTTGTCTTGATTCTGAAACGTGTTCAGATACCTGCATAATTTATGAAACAATGGTCAGTGCGGGTGACGCTCCCGTCTCATCAGTTGCTGTGGGACAGTCACTCTCCCTGTGTTTAGCAGTCCCTGAGGGCGCAACGGGGGCGCCCCCAGGAAAGCTGTCTCCCCTACTAGCATTGAGAGGTGGCCTCGGGATCCAGCTTCTGGTTGAACAGAGGGGCTCCGAGGCTCTCCCCGGCATCGGGGAGCACTGGCTGCTCCTCACCTTCACACCACCGGGGCCGGGTTGCTGAGGGTCTCCTGGCTGCCCCGTGCCAGTGGGCGGCGCACAGGGGAGAACCTGGGGCCGATGGGCCCGCGGTGGGCTCAATGGGGTCCTGGAGGAGAGGAAAGGCTCAGTGTCCTGATGCGGGCAAGGGGCAGCCCTGCAGAGATCTGGGAAAAGAGCATTCCAGAAAAGGGAGAAGCAAACTCTAAGGCCTGGAGGAGATAGGGGGACAGAGGGCCGAGGCCAGGAGAGGTGGGAGACTGTGGGCTCACGAGGGCAGGGGCTTGGGTTCTACTCCCACTGCTGGACGGTGGGGGGCACAGGGCAGGGACCCCAGGTGGCTATCCAGGAGAAGGCCTGCACAGCTCTCACACTCTGAGTCGGACTTTGGACTCCACCAGCGACCACCCAGAAGCAGGCCATCCCAGACAGAGTTAAAGTTTCTTTCTAGGCTCCCTTTCACCCCGCAGTTTCCTTTTGTAGCAAAAGCAAGCGCCAGGGACTTCACAGGTGCAACTGAGACTGAGCGAATCTCCCCCAGCCCAGCGCCGCAGCTGCTCGGTGCTTTCTCACGGCTCCTGCTTGGCCCCGACCCCCGTCCCGGTGTCCCCGAGCACCACCTTCTGGCACTGGGGCTCTAGCCGCAAAGTTCTGTGGCTCCCCGCACGCGCTCCCAGACGGGACCACGTGGCCCGCGAGGGCGTCCCTGCTTCCTGCAGTGCAGCTCTGCTCCGGCTCTCCTGCTGTGTCCTTCCCTCCATCCCCCGCTCCGGCCTGGGACTAGCAGATGCCGTGTGTGTGTGTGTGTGTGTGTGTGTGTGTGTGTGTGTGTGTGTGGCGCGCACGCGTGTGTGTGCACAGGGCATGCGTGCCAGCCGTCTTGGCTCTCCCTCCCTTCTCCTGTGCCCGGGCCCGCCACGTGCCTGAGCACAGGAGGCCCTGGAGAGTCCCCTGGGTGGGGAAGCCGTGACCAGGGAACAGTGGGGTTCGGGGAATCCACACCCATAAGGAGCCAGAAGCGAACGTTGGGGTTAAACAAGTGTTCTTCGTGGGGCCGCATGTCTGTGGCCTTGAATTCAGTGTAAGTACTCGTGCGGGCCATGTGTGGGAGCCCTGCTCCGTTCCAGGTCATTTCACGCTGGGACCAACCAGGAGGGACGCCGCACCCACTGTTCTCAACGCCCGAGCGCACTTCTGGGGCTGAGGGTCAGCGCCTTACCCAGCGCCCGTCCCTCAGCCCCGGGCTTCAGGTTTCCCGGTCAGTAAAGTCTCAGCATCTTGTCGTGGTCCACAGACGCAGGGCCTGGAAACCGTGACGCGGTGCTGAAGGAGAGCGCCCGGCTGCCCGCCGGATGCACGGCCAGCAACGGCTGGTCAGCGAACCCACCCGCAGGTGCACTTGAAACAGGAATGGACAAATACCTACGATAATTGTTATACAGACTGGAAACTGCCACACAACTTATATAACCTCTGTGACACTCAGGATTTCAGCCATAAGACGAGAAGAAAGATGACATCTACCTTCAAGGTGACCGCAGACTGTGAAGTGCTCCAAGGCTGGGGAGGTGGAGGGGGCTGCGGCGGCTGGGTGGGTGTTCTCCGCCTCCCCCCAGGTCCCAGTTTCCTCGATCATAAAGAGGGAATGAAAAGTCGCCTGTCCGGCAGGCTGGCTAGGACCCGATGAAACACGTTACCCGAAGGCTGCTTCTCATGCCCTGATGTGTGGGGCTGGGGAACGCGTGGAGGGCCCGCCCCCCGGCAAGCCCCCCGGCCCAGCTGCCAGCCCTGAGAAGGCTCTCCTGGGAAGCGTGTGGATGTGACCTTGGACGTTCAGGGAGAAAGTGTCCCGCCAGTGCAGAGTTCCTCTTGAGACAGGTCACATTGGTGAGTTCAGCAAAAACATGGAACTTTTGAGTCATTCATTGCGTTCCAGGTAATGGAGACTGTTATGGGTTGACTCATGCCCCCAGTACCTCAAATGTGACCTTATTTGGAGAGAGGGGCTTTGCAGGTAATCAAATTAAGATGAGGTCAGTAAGGTGGGCCCTAATCCAATGAGTGGTGTCCTTATAAGAGGAGGAAAGAGATTTGGGGACAGGGAGAAGGCTGGATGAAGATGGGGGCAGAGATCAAGGTGAGGCCAAAGGTTTCCAGCAACCACCAGAGCGAGGGGAGAGGCCTGGACAGATTCTGCTCAGAGCCTCAGAAGGAACCACCCCACTACCATCTTGAACTTGGACTTCTGGCCTCCAGCACTGAAACAATAAACTTCTGTTACACAAGCCACCCGGTCTGTGGTGCTTTGCTATGGCAGCCCTAGAAAGTCGACACAGAGGGGAATGGCAAATGTTCCGAAGACAAGACCAGAAAATGATCTTAGAAACAAAGCAAAAGGAGCCTTCCCCCTCTGGCGTTACCCACGACCGCAGAGCCCTAGGCCCCTCCCACTTAGAACTTGCAAAAACGAGACGGAAGCAGCGACCTTTCCACGTGGAACCGGCTCACGAGGAAGCCGGGATGTTCCGGCGGCTGGACACGGCCGAGTGAGAGCAGACGGGTGGCGGCCGGGAGAGCTGGTCTCAGAATCTCAGGGTGTCCGTCCTGACACCCGCATCAGCCCTCACGAGACAAGGGCCCTTGCCGGGAGGAACACGAAGCAGGAGGCCTGGGCTGCTGAGACACAGGGCTCAGAGCCTCACTGGAGCTGAGACACTGGATCTTCACGGCTCTCACGGTCCAGACCCCGTCGCCCCTGCCGCAGATAAACTGACACAGAGCTCGGGCCTCGGCCAGCGACACCCGCGGGGCCCAGGACAGAGGCAAACATGGCATCAGTGCGGGCGGAAGCTCTCCTCCCAGCGCCGTTGGATGCTGACCAGCGAAGATGCGCTCACACCGGAGGCGGGAGAGGGAGGCCAGGGGCAGCAGGCGCCGTCTCCAGAGGGCCGGCCAGTCAACACGTGCAGCGCCGCAAGGGCTCAGGGAGTAAGAGGGCAGGCGAGCAAGCAGGGACGAGACGCCGGGGGGGAGGATGGAACCTCCAAAAGGAAGCCACACTCACTGGAGGGAAGCGGCCGGTGGGTGAGCGGCCGGGAAGCCCCCGGACGTTGGGTTTGCCAGGTGTGTGCGCGCCACCAGGACGCGGCGTGGCGTGCGGGGGACACAGAGGGGCGGGCGGTGTCCACAGGGCTGCCATTCAGGGGGACCGAGGGGGTGAGGAAGGAACGATAACGCCTGAGAACTTTCCCCCGGCTGAGAGGTGTAGGACACTCGCACTCCGGAGCGCCTGAGTCTAGAGCTGGAGAAAAGGAACCTGCACCTGTACGTGTGGGAGAGAAACCACAGGGCACAAGAGACAAACCGTTCAGGAGAGGGAAGCACCCCAGGCGCCTCAAAAGTAGTGATGACGACAGCAGACTTATTAAGATGATAAAAGCAAACAATGACTATATACCTATGTTTTCAAAGTCTCGAGACAAAATAACTATTGACTTGGGATCTTACACATAGCATGGTTATCTGCTGTGGTGTAAAAAAATTACCCCAAAACTTAACAAGTTAGAACAAAACCCATTTAGCATTTCAGCCTCTACCGGTCAGGAACACAGGCGTGGCCGAGCTTGGCCTGATGGCCTCACGAGGCTGCAGTCAAGGCGCTGGCCCAGGTCAGGGTCCCGCTTGAAGGCGTCCCTGGGGGAGGGTCTGCTGGCGGGCTCGCTCAGTGCTCGGCTACCCCTGGCTGTTGGGCTGAGGCACCTCACTTGCTGGCCTCACGGGCTTCTCCCAAATGGCATCTTGCTTTCCCGGAGCCCGCGAGCCAACGAGGTGACGGGAGTCTTCCAGCAAGGTGGAGGCCACAGGCGTTTGTGACAAAATCGCGGATGTGAACCCCGTTTGCCACGTTCTGTTTGTAACCAGTTACCAGGTTACTATGGTAACACTGTTACCATAGTAACAGGCAACAGTGTGGGGGGGGGGATTCCACAGGGAGCCGGGGATAGTGAGGGTCTCGGCAGAAGTTGGTCTAACTCAATAGTCAGATTATCACTTGAGGGAGAGGGCTTAAACCAAAACATCTTCCAACACGCGTGACTAAAGAGTTTATCAGTGACAGGTCCTTGCCGAAGACACTGCTAGAGGAAGCACTTCAGGAAGAAAGAAGTGGGGCTGAGAAGGAAATGGTGTGAGCAGGAAGCAACTGTGAGGGCTTCCCTGGTGGCGCAGTGGTTGAGAATCCGCCTGCCGATGCGGGGGACGCGGGTTCGTGTCCCGGTCCAGGAAGATCCCACGTGCCACGGAGCACCTGGGCCCGTGAGCCGTGGCCGCTGAGCCTGCGCGTCCGGTGCCTGTGCTCCGCGACAGGAGAGGCCACGACAGTGAGAGGCCTGCATACACACACACACACACACACACACACACACACACACACACACACAAAGAAGCAACTGTGAGCTACTCACACAAGGTAATAATGACAATACTTTGGGGAAGAAAGGCAGAGAGGAGGTGAGATATTGAAGAATCAGAATGGAACTTAAAACATGTGGAACTTGGCAATAAAGAAAATGCTTAGGATGCAGCTAAACACATACTTGGAAGGGAGTTTCTGTTCTGAAACTGCACATGTGGGAAAAGAAGAGAAGTGGAGAAGCAGAGACCTAAGTGTCCAACTCAGGAGGTTAGACGTGGACAGCAGAGCAAAGCCATGGAGAGAAGAAGGAGGAAAACAGTCAGGACTAGAGAAGCGATTCATAGGACTAAAGATCAGAAAGAAAGCAAACATTAGGCAGGATGAACAAACCAAAACCTGCCTGTACTACCTGATGGTCCCACAGACTAGAATACAGCAGAAGCGATGGGATGTCGCCTCCAAGGTGAAGCTACAAGAAGGTTGTGGCTCCTGTTTCTCTCTGCCTCCTTCTCCAGCCCTACCTCTATCTCCACCTCCACCTCCACCTCCACCTCCATCTCCATCTCCATCTCCATCTCCACCTCCATCCCCATCTCCATCTCCCTCTGCGTCTGCAACTTTATCTCTACCTCCATCTCCCTCTCTCTATCTCTCCGGAGCTCCTTGCTCTGGGAAGAGTGGTTGCTCTGTTGTGAGCTGTCCTGTGGAGGGGCCCCATGTGGAGACGCTGATGTCTCCAGTCAATGGCCCTGTGAGTGCGCTGGGAAGTGGCTGTGACCCCAGCTGAGCCCTCAGATGACTGCAGCCCCAGTCGACACATTGATGGCAGACCTGTGAGACCCTGGGGAAGAAGCCCCAAGCTCATCACTTCTGGTTCCTAACATTGGGAAACTGTGAGGTGATACACGTTTGTGGTTTTCAATCACTAAGTTTCGATGTAACCTGTTACACAGCAATCAATAACTAATACAAAGTACAAAAGTCATAATGTGGCAAGACTGAAAAAGAAAGGAGGAAAGATGGCTTTACTAAACAATATTAGCAATGAACAGTGAGATATAACCACAGATAGAACAGAGATTTTAAAATCAAAAGAAGATATTATAACCAATTTTGCCAAGGAATTCAAAGCTTAAATAAAATAAACAATATTCTGTTAAAAAGTAAGCTAATCAAAACTCACTCAAGAAACAATAGAATACCCAAATAACCCAATAACCACAAAGAAAATGAATCACTAGTTTAAAGATGGACCCCCTGCAAAAATGCAGATGGTTTAAAGAAAAGTTCTGTCAAATATTTAAAGAGCAGGTAATCCAAATCTTATTAAAGTGTTTCAGGTAATTAAGAAGTAGGAAAGCTACCCAAATAATCTTGAGACATCAAACTCAGATGTTACAATGAAAAATTTTAAGGTATAGACTAATCATATTTAGAAACAGAAATATAAGATTATCAAATAAAATATCAGCAAACCAAATCCATCAATATGTATAAAAATAATTACACCAAATTAGGTTGATTTCAGGGATGTAAAGATGATTTATCGTTAGAAAATATATTAACACTTAACACATTAAAAATCAATGGAGGGGCTTCCCTGGTGGCGCAGTGTTTAAGAATCCACCTGCCAATGCCAGGGACACAGGTTCAAGCCCTGGTCCGAGAAGATCCCACATGCCGCAGAGCAACTAAGCCCGTGCGCCACAACTAAGCCCGTGCACCACAACTACTGAGCCTGCACTCTAGAGCCCGCGAGCCACAACTACTGAAGCCCGTGTGCCTAGAGCCCGTGCTCTGCAACAAGAGAAGCCACCACAAAGAGAAACCCACACACCACAACGAAGAGTAACCCCCACTCGCCACAACTAGAGAAAGCCTGTGCACAGCAACAAAGACCCAATGCAGCCAAAAATAAATAATTTTTTTAAAAAAAATCAGTGGAACTTTTTCACTGAATCATCGCAATAAATACAAGAAAAATATTTGGTAAAATCTGGTAAAAAAATTATTTTTTCATCAAGGTGAAATTGACATAACATAAAATTCAATTATTTTTAACTGGACAGTTCAGTGGCTTCTAGTATATTCACAGTGTTATGCGGCCATCACCACTATATAATTCCAGACCATTTTCATCAACCCCCAAAGAAACCCTGTGTCCATTTAGCAGTCACTCCGTATTTCCCCCTCCCCTCAGACCCTGACAACCATTAAGCTGCAGATTAACGTCCCCATGAATTTGCCTGTAATTACATTTAAATTCAATCGTGCAATATGTAGATTTTTATGTCTGATTTCTTTCACTTAGTGTAAAGTTTTCAAGGTTCATCTATTGTTGTAGCATGTATCAGTACATCATTCCTTTCTATAGCTGGATAAAATTCCATTGTATAGATATACATTTTGTTAGTCCATTCATCAGTTGATAGACATTTGAGTGGTTTCCACTTTTTTGCCTGCCTTTTCATCAGAGAGTTCAATCTACTTATATTTAGTGTAATTACTGATGAAGAGGGACTTACTTCTGCCATTTTGCTACTTGTTTTCTATTTGTCTTACATATTTTTTGTTCCCAGAAAAAAATATATATATTTGTTAATTTCTTAGTGGCTGTTCTGCAGATTACAAGCAATATCTTAATCTATAATAATCTCGTCTGAATTAATACACACTTAGGTTCAGTAGTTTAAAAACTTTGCTCCTATTTAGTTCCATCCCCACCCCCTTCTGTTGTTTTCATCACAAATCACACTTTTATACATTGTACGCCCATCAATATCATTTATAATTATTGTTTTATGTAACTGTCTTTTAAATCAATAGGAAATAAAAGTGGACTTAGAAACCAAAGCACAATGATACTGGCTTTTACATTTACCTGTGCTCTTTACTTCTTTGTATGGATTTGAGTTACTGTCTAGTGTCCTTTCATTTCAACCTGAAGGAGTCTCTTTAGCATTTCTTGCAGGGCAGGTCTACTAGTGACAGATTGTCTCAGTTTTTGTTTATCTGAGAATGTCTTAATTTCTTCTTAAATTTTGAAGGATAGTTCTGTGGGTATTGAATTCTTGGTTGATAGATGCTTTGAATGTATTTATCATCCCACTGCCTCCTGGCCTCCATGATCTCTGACGAGAAATCAGCTGTTATTACTATAGAGGTTCCCTCATACGAGTCAGGATTCTCACTTTGTATTTGGTTTTCAGCAGCTTGATTATTATGTGTCTTAATGTGGATCTCTTTGAGTTTATCCTACTTGGAATTTGTTAAGCTTCTTGGATGAGTACATTCATTATTTTCATCATATTTGGAAAGATTTTGGCCACTGTTTCTTCAAATATTCTTTCTGCCCCTTTTCTCTATCTTCTCCTTCTGTGACTCCCATTATGCATATGTTGGTTCACTTGGTGGTATTCCACAAGTCTCAGGCTCTTTTCATTATTCCTTTTTTCTTTCTGCTTCTCAGATGGTCTAATGCCTATTGACTTATTTTTCAAGTATACTGAGTCTTTTGTCTGCTCAAATCTTCTGTTGAAACAACTCTAGTGTATTTTTCCTTTCACTTACTGTACTGTTCAACACCAGAATTACTATTTGGTTCATTTTGATCATTTCTATATTTTTACTGATAGCCACCAATTGACTAGACATTGTTCTCATGGTTTCCTTTGGTTATTTGTAAATGTTTCTTTAGCTCTTTGAGCATATTTAAATAGTATATATAAAGCCTTCGTATAAGTCTAATGTCTAAGCTTTCTCAGGGGCAGCTTCTGTATATTTATTTTGTATGAACCATACTCTCATTTCTTTGCATGCCTCATAATAATTTTTGCTGTTGGAAACTGGACATTTTGAATATTATAATGTGGCAACTTTAGAAATCAGATTATCCAGGATTTGTTGTCATGTCTTGTGGTTACTGTTGTTTTCTTTTTCTTTCTTTCTTTTTTTTTTTTTTTTTTTAGTACGCGGGCCTCTCACTGCTGTGGCCTCTCCCATTGCGGAGCACAGGCTCCGGACGCGCAGGCTCAGCGGCCACGGCTCACAGGCCCAGCCTCTCAGCGGCATGTGGGATCTTCCCGGACCGGGGCACGAACCCATGTCCCCTGCATCAGCAGGCAGACTCTCAACCACTGCGCCACCGGGGAAGCCCTACTGTTGTTTTCTTTAGTGACTTTTCTGAACTAAATTTGTAAAGTCTGTGTCCTTTGTCATGTGGCCACTCTGGTCAGTTAGCTTCATGGTTAGTGATTTGACAAAGACTTTTTTAAAAGCCTGGAACAAACAAACAGATAAGTAACAGAAACACCAAAAACCCTCCCAGTCTTTGCAGAGGGGCTGTGTGTGTGAGCTCAGTGCCTTCATCTCTCACCCAAGGAGCTGACAGCTCTGCCTTAGCCTTCACTTCCATTTACATGGAGCCCAAAGGTCACACAGAGGTGAGAGATTAGGGCCTCTCAAGTCTTTTCTGAGGATGTGCCCAGCCCTGGCTATGCACATGCACCTCTAGATTCCCAAGGATATGTGGGAGGTTTTCAAAACCTTATTCCCCAAAGTACCTCACTGCCCAGCTTTTCCTCCCAAGCTCTTTAGTGTGTCTGTTGTTTGCCCCAGTAGCAACAGCTAATACATTTGCCTTTAAATGTTTTGACAAAAATCAGCCCCTTAGTTGGCTACTTCTCCATGCTGGGAGAGTTCCAGTTAGGTAAAATAAAGGCAAGCCCCTTGCAACAGTCCTTCAGGGAGCCACCAGAAGGTCAAAACAAAAAACCACAATTCCTTGGGAAGAAGGTCCACTCTGCTGCCTCTGGCACCAGACACCCACACCTGGCACATGGGCTGCCACTGTCAAGACTGCCAAGCCAAGCCAAGCCAGGGATGGGGGCAGTAGGCCAAGGGTGAGAAAATGACACAAAGCCCTCATGCTGAGAGTGAGCTGCCTTTTTCTTGATTATTCATTCACCTTGTTTCTTTAAATCTCTGACTGTATTCCAGAGTTTTGATAAAGTTTATTCTGATTGTTTCTGCCAGAGTATTTGCTAACTTTTGGAGTCCTTTACTCCACCATTTTCACCGATGTCACTCCTTAACAAACATTTCTGATGAAACCCTGTGAGAAAACTATGAGTAGCTGGGGAATTCCTTAACTTGATAAAGAGTATTAACCACAAGTCAACCGCAAGCATTGTAAGCAATGGTGTGGCAATGGTTACACAACAATGTGAGTGTTCTTTTTTTTTCTTTTAAAATTTATTTATTTATTTTCGGCTGCATTGGGTCCTCATTGCTGTGCGCGGGTTTTCTCTAGTTGTGGCGAGCGGGGGCTACTCTTCATTGTGGTGTGTGGGCTTCTCATTGTGGTGGCTTCTCTTGTTGCAGAGCATGGGCTCTAGGCATGCAGGCTTCAGTAGTTGTGGCTCGTGGGCTCTAGAGCGCAGGCTCAGTAGTTGTGGTGCACGGGCCTAGTTGCTCCGAGGCATGTGGGATTTTCCCGGACCAGGGATCGAACCCGTGTGCCCTGCACTGGCAGGTGGATTCTTTACCACTGGGCCCCCAGGGAAGTCCCAGCCTAATTATTGTTGGAAAATGATAAAGGACATTGTGCACTTGAAGAAAGGGTGGGGCTAGTGATGGGAGAGCTGAAGGGTGAAGGAGGCAGTGCCTGTGGCTGCAGGGGGAGCTGCCTGGAGAGTCCGTCTGGACAGAGGCCATGGTCCTTGTGCAAGGACACGGTCGGCCTCAGGTAACCCAGCTGCCCCCTAACCTGATGCCCTGGCTGGATCCTGAGGGTCCAACTCAGCCAAGTGCATGGGCCATGGGGTCCTCCCGGGGCTGGGGGCACAGTGAGGCAGGGGAGAAGGGGTGCTGTCTGATGCATCTCCTTAGTCATCTGACACCAAATCTCGACCCCACAAAGGGTCACACGAGTCCAGGGCAGACTCAGCCAGTGCCAAAAAGAAGACGGAGCAAAGCCAGAGGCACCCCTCCCCCCAACCCTCCACCAAGGACCGAAAGCCCTAATGGTTGCTTGTTTCTTCTCTCTGTTAACCAAGAACAAAGACCTGGTTGTAATAAAGAGGCGCTTATTTGGGGTTTGTTAGGACCACAGCCCAGATCCAAGCACTGGAATTGTGTTCCACCAGCTTACAAGATGGAGGGCTTAGAAAGGTGACACATGGCCCGGTGACATAAATTGCTTTTCAGGAATCAGGATTGGAGCTGGAAGAAGTTAAGCGAGAATGGGTTGGGGAACTTTGAAGCTACAAGGTTACAGCCGGCAGCTGCTTGCAGATGTTGTTTTGAGAAGGGCTGGTGGAGGACTTCCCTGGTGGCACAGTGGTTAAGAATCCGCCTGCCAATGCAGGGGACACGGGTTCGAGCCCTGGTCTGGGAAGATCCCACATGCCACGGGGCAGCTAAGCCCTCGAGCCACAGCCACTGAGCCCGTGTGCCCCAGCTACTGAAGCCCACGTACCTAGAGCCCGTGCTCCGCAACAAGAGAAGCCACTGCAATGAGAAGCCCGCTCACCTCAACGAAGAGTAGCCCCCACTCGCTGCAACCAGAGAAAACCCACGCGCAGCAACGAAGACCCAACGCAGACAAAAATAAATAAATAAATAAATAAGAAGAGGGCTGGTGGAGTTTGATACAGTTCAGAGAAAATCCAAGTTCTCAGTGATGCAGGAAATGTCTGAAACCACATCCACACTGGCCACCTGGCTCCATTTTGGATGCCTGAAACACAGCTACTCCATTTTGATTTAAAAAAAAAAAATCAACCTAAATATGTCATCACCTCCCACCCCTCCTCCCCCTTTGCCTCCCTCCTTCCCTCCCTCCCTGCGTGACAGCAGTTTGGGGCGTAAGAGCACCCCAGCAATGCGGCTCTGGAGACACAGTTTAGCAATCTCTTGGACGGTCCTGCCTGCAGGATGGAGGTCAAACTGTGAACAAGAGAGAGAAGCATCACCACGGCGGCAACTAATGTCTCCACCAGCAGGACAAATGCAAACAGCTCAGCAGAGGTACTTTAGGCCATCTATGAAAGACTGCATTTCATACTTCGGGTTGTGTTTGCAGGAAACTGGGCCGCGGCGGCCTGAGGCGAGGACTCCCTTCTCAGAGGTTGGCCGATTCGCGATGCCAATTCTCCTTCACCAGAACAGGCACGCCGGGAACCCCCTCAGACCCGGCTGCAAGCAGAGAGCCGGTTCTCCCTGGGTCGGGCAGCACCGTGGCCCCCAGGCCTGGCTCGGCTCAGGATCTCAGGGCCCAGGAGTCATGGAGAGCAGGCGGAGGTGAAACCAAACCCTCACACAAAGAACCAACGGCAAAGAGCTGTCAAGTCGCGGCTGCAGGACAGGCCGCGGAAGCCCTGAAGCTGGCAAATGAGACAAAGCAAACCGCACGAGGGGGTCGGGGGGACGACACAAAGGAAGGGGGGTGCAGGCTCCAGGTAGCACAGGAGGCCCTCGCTCACAACCGCCCTTGGCAGAAACTTGTCTGTAAGAAAAGTCCAGGATGATTGGTGTGCATTGAACTGTGTCTCCCCCAAAAGACATGCTCAAGCCCCAGTGCCAGGGCCTGCGGAGGCAACCTTGCTTGGAAACAAGGTCTTTGCAGGTGTCATCAAGGTAAAATGAGGTCGTTCGGTGGGCCTTGATCCAACCTGACAAGTGTCCTTATAAGCAGGGGGAAATTCAGACACAGACACACAGAGAAGCCCATGTGACGACGGGGGCAGAGATGGGAGGGGTGTGGCCGCCAGCCGGGAATGCCATGCCCTGCCGGGCACCCCGGAGGCCGGAGGCTGGTAGGGGCAGGAAGGACTTTCCCCAGGAGCCTCCTAGGGAGCAGGAGCGGGACGCTCTTGACCTTGACTTGTGGCCTCCTGGACTGAGAAGGCACGTCCCCACTGCGGGGCTTTGCTGTGGGGCTTTGCTGCGGGGGGTAAGCTGACAGAGACCTCACCCTCCTATTGGCTTTCATCACCTTTTTTCTTAATTTAGAAACAAATATCTCTGGTAGTAAAAAACCCACATCTGACTTTCACAAGTCCGTTCCATTTCCCTTGCTTCTTTTCCTTCTGTTAAATTGATGGAAAACGAAAATGAACACTATTAAAATAGCACCTGCCTTACCACTGTGCTATGATGGAGTTGCTTCTGTTTTTATCTGTCCCCCCATCCCTCCGTTTCCCAGCATCTCTCGCCCCCTGAATGTGAGCTCAAGTGACATCGAAAAGGATGGTCACCAGATGGTCTGGTGAGAGATGGACGGCAGGACAGGCACTGGTTTGTTGCTTTTACAAGTTTTGTACTTTCCCCTGTTTCCTGGGTTGCTATCATAAGATTGTATTATTTTTATTAAGAACTGTGTTAAATGCCCTCCCCACCCCCAACCAATCCTAGCAAAGAGGAAGAGGAGGAGCATGGTTGGTTTTCTCCAGTCATGGTTCATTCCCTGGGAATGGGCCTACTTTCTGTGAGCCCACCGCATCAGGAGGCCAGAACAATTTACATTTTATTTATTAGTATTTATTGTATTGGGCACAGAACAAATGGCTGCCAGGGAAAATACCAACGATGTTCACAACAGGAGGCAAGGAGGTCAAGGACCAAAAGTCCAGGTATAGAACACATGGTCCTGGTGGATGTGGAAGTTACCAAAAATAAAGACAGGGGTGTAGGACTTCCCTGGTGGTGCAGTGGTTAAGAATCCGCCTGCCAATGCAGGGGATGCAGGTTCGAGCCCTGGTCCGGGAAGATCCCACGTGCCGTGGAGCAACCAAGCCCGTGAGCCACGGCTACTGAGCCCACGTGTCTAGAGCCCGTGCTCTGCAACAGGAGAAGCCACTGCAATGAGAAGCCTGCGCACAGCAACGAAGAGTAACCCTTGCTCGCCACAACTAGAGAAAGCCCGCGTGCAGCAACAAAGACCCAATGCAGCCCAAAATAAATTAATTAATTTTTTTAAAAAAAGACAGGGGTGTAGTGGTGCCAGCAGCAAGTGGGGCTAAGTCTTCAATGATGAACGCAATGACAGAGCAGGGACAAACAACTGTGTCCCAGGCCACCGTTACGAGGCAACTGTTATGTGAGACCGCCAATGCCCGACAATTAGAGCAAGACCGCTAGGCAGCTGAGGGTCCCGTTGGGCTAACGGGCGGGGCAGCGGTGGTCATCAGGTGGAGAGTGACGTAAGAGGCCGATCCCGGCCTTCTCCCCAGGGCCCTCCAGCTCACCCAGCCTCGGGCCAGCGGGTGAGCTGGGGGTGCCCAGGAAACAGGCTGGGGGGCTGTGTCCTGCAGGGCTCCAGAGCCCTCACCAAGGCTGCCCACTGGCCAGGCCCAGGCCCTGAGGCAGCGGTGACCATCTCCCCCATCCCCGCCTCTGTGACCTAATGGCAGCGGCAGTCTGCAAGTGTTGCAGTCCGTGGGACCTGGCCCTCACTGCTTAGTGGCCTGAGGAGCCCGAGGACCAGTCGGGTCCTCGGTGCCCGGCTCCCTCAGTGACGACGGCTGGGCAGGCCCGGGGACCTGGCCCTGAGGGCACCACCAGCTGAGATCTGCCTCTGTAGCTGGGCCTGGGCACTGGCCGGACGACCCAGACTGGTTGCTGGGTGAACACTCCCCCGCAGGGACCCCCTCCTCTTAGCCAGAACCTGGACCTCAGAGGGTGACAGCTGTGCCTTGGGACCTTGCCCTTTCCTGTCCGAAGAGAGAATAACATTTGTTTGGTGGAGGTTTGCAGGAACACTGTGACCTGACCGTGACCCGACCTCAAGAACAAAGGCTCTGACACCAAGAAATATGCAACAACTAACCACGCCCCTCCGTCACCTTTCCCATAAAAGGGCTTTGCTGAAAGCTTTCGGGGAGTTTGGGGTTTTCAAGGCATGAGCCAGCCGTCTCTTGCGTGGCCCTGCGGGAAACCTCTCTCTATTCCCAACTCTGATGTTTTGCTGTAGTTCGGCCTCACTGCGTATCAGGCACACGGACTTGGGTTTGGTAACGACTGCACGGGAGTGATGAGGTGCTCGCTAGGAAGGATGCACCCACCTTACCACACGGGTGGCCCACTCCCTCTGTTGTCCTGGACCCTGCGGTATGACGGCCCTTCCTCTTCTTAGAACCTCGCCTCCCCTGCCCTTGCCCCACGCCACCTGCAGCCCATCCGCCCCGCACCCCACCCCCCCTTCCTCTCAGGGCCTGTCTTCTGAACCAGCTCTCGGATGGCAGAAGCTGAGGAACAAGAGCGAGCAGTTGCAGCGTCAGAGTCCAGGCAGGCTTCACCGTCACCACGGAAACCCCTGGGCGGAGCTTACGTGAGGGGCGGGGCGGGGGAGCCGCACCTCGGAACGAATACCTGCCACCTACTGGCTCCGCGAGCAGCCCGCTCCGGGATGAGGAATGGCGTCTGGGCGGGAAGTCACCAAGGATACGGTGAGAGGCGCCTGGCGGTTGGCCGGAGGCGCGGCGGGACGTCACAGGGAGGCAGTGTGACGCGCGGGGCTGTTATAAAAGCCCGGCGCGGCCGCGCTCTCGCAGAGGCGGTGGCGCTTCTGCGGTCGCTGCTGCGGCTCATCGCCGCGTCCTCCGCCGCCTTCCCCGAGCCAGCCACGGCGCCAGCCGCGCCCACTCGTCCTGCCCCGGGCCCTCGCCCACCCCGTGCCCTGCGCGTTCGTGCTCGCGTCCACCTTCGCGCCCCTCTGCGGGCCGGCGAGCTCGCGCACGCGCACCGGGCGCCTCCTGCACCCGCGCCCCTCGGCGGGGCTGGCCCGGCCCCTCGCCCTCGCGTTCCCGTCCCGCAGCGAGGGCGCGGGCGCCGGGAACCGCAGCACAGCGGACCCCCACCCAGCCGGAGACTGCCCCTCCCAGACCTCCAGCGTCGCAAACCGGCCCCGCACAGAGCGCCCCCCCGACAGGCGCCGGGCCGGGCCTCCAGCTCCGCGCTGGTCCGATGCTGCCCGCTCCCTCTCTGCCCCCCTCAGCCGCAGGCTGCAGCCCAGCACCTGCACTGCCCAGGACCCTCTTCCTTCCTCACTGCCGCTCGCCGCAGCCCCTCCCCTCGGGGCTCGGGGCGCGCGGGGAAGCTTTGAGCTCCAGGGAGCTGGGCTGGGACGGCTGGCTTGAGGGAGGGTCCGACAGATGTGGCCTTAGAACATATGTATATGTTCTGAAATATGGATAGGTTCACAGGAGGGTGCAGATAGGGCCGAAAGGTCCCGGGCACACTTCACCCATTTTGCCCTGGTGGTGACATCTTCCATCACCGTACGACAGCATTCCCTGGGAAGCCGGTGTCAGTGCGGTGGGCGCATAGGCTTCCGTCCTTCTGTCGCCCCGCCCCCACCCCCCTGCCCGCGGCAGCCACCCCTCCGCTCTCCATCTTGGGGGCTTTGTCATCGCCAGAGTGTGACCTGAATGGAGTCACACGGCCGCGACCTTTTGAGATATTGGTCGGGCTTCTGTTTAGCTAAGAACCTGTCAAGCTGTCTTAGCAGAGTCTCTTACCACCTACACTCCCACCGGCCGCGTGAGACCTGCGTTCCTTCCAGTCTGGTGTCTTCTGGCAGGCGAGCAGTGATGTCCTTCGGTTCTCCTCTGCGTTTCCCTTGGGGCTAGTGATACGGGACATTTTTTCCTGTGTGCCTATTTGCCACCCGTATATTCTCTTTGGTGAATGTCTGTTCATGTCTTTTGCCCATTTTCTATTTGGGTGGCTTGTGTTTTTTACCGTTGAGTTTGAGAGTTCCTTTGTCAGATGTGCAGTTTGCAAGTATGTCCTCCTCGTCTGTAGCTTGTCTTTTCATCCTAGTAGGATCTCTAGTAGAGAAGAAAGTTTTAATTTTGCTGAAGTCCAATTTAGCAAGTGTTTTAGTTTATGGACTGTGCTTTTAGGGTCATGTCTTTCTCCTGTGCTTCCTTCTGATGGATTTATAGTTTTACATCTTACTTTTAAATCTATGCTGGGATCAATTTGTGCCCACTTCTGTATAAGGAGTGAGGCTTAGGTCGTGGTATTTTTGTTCATTTGTTTGGTCCTTGTTTCGTGGCCTGTGGATGTCTAGTTGCGCTGGTACCACTTGTTGCAAAGACCATCCTTCTATGTTAAATCGATTTTTCGCCTTTGCCAGAAATCAGCCACGTGAGTGTGGCCTACTTCTGGGTCCTCTGTTCTGCTCGTTGGTCCTGGCTCTTTGCCTCCACCCATACCAGTCTTGAGATAGAGTGTACTGACTTCATTCTCCCATTTTGTTCCTTTTCAAGTTGTTTTGGCTGTCCTAGTTCCTTTGCATTTCCATATAAGCTTTAGAATAATCTTGTCAGTGTCTATAAAATAAAACTTTCTGGGATTTCTGTAGGAATGTGTTAAACCAGGAGATCAGTGTGGGAGACGAGACATCTTGACTGTGGTGTGTGTCTGCACTCGGGGGGCTCTTTGACCTCTCCCACCACCCTGCCGTGGGGCCCCCCTGCTGCCTCCGCACCCCTACTTGTCCAGCTGCTGGGAAGGACCGGGTCTCGGTGGTGCCGAGAGCAAAGTCAGAAGCTCACACACCGAGGGCCCGGCTGCCCTGGCCCTCAGCGCCCCTCCCCCTTCCCGCCCCCGAGCAGAGCTGTGGGACCCCTGGAGCCCCAGGGCCTCCGTGTCAACGCGGCCCGGACTCGGGCACAGCAGCTGGGGGTGTCCGGCCCTCAGAGCGGACTTGGAGATGGAGGGCGGTGGCAGCAGCTGACCCGTCCACTCGGCCCGGAGCCTCCATGCCTGGGCTCGAAGGTGCCCAGGAGCCCGTGGTGCCCTCGGGGCACAGCTGGAACAGAGAGCTCCAGGCCTGGCGTCCACGTGGAGAAGGAGCGTGGCGCTCCTCGGCCCTCCACCGAGGGGTCTCTGTGCTGGTGGCACAGGGCCTGTATGCCTGTGGCTTCCATTTATCTTCCCGAACAAATGAGTTATGACTGTGACAATCTTGGCAGCAACGGCAAAGCGTCTTGACGTGTTGAATCGTCGTTTTGTGCACCAGGTTCCGACTTGCCGAGAAGGGGCCGGGAGGTCTGGTTACCCCACCGTCCGGCCTGGCAACCCTCCAGGTCTCATCTGCTACAACACAGCTCACCGGGACCACGCGGAAGCGTGTTCTCCAGGAAGCGTTCGTCTGAACGCCTGCTCTAAGTTCTCTGGGGTTTCTCCCTAGGAGTGGAGTGCTGGGTCCCACGTGTCACTTTCGGAGAAGCCAGCAGCATGGTGTCCACAGCAGCGTCACCATTTTCATCCCTACTTGCAAAGTGGGAGGGTTCCCGCTTCTCCACACCCTCAGCAACACTCGCCGTTTTCTGTTTGGGGATTATTTTGTTCTTCGAAGTGGCATCTCACTGTGGGTTTGATTTGCGTTTTCCTAGTGCCTGAGGTGGGAGGTGAGACTTCTCCTTTATCCCCTTAGCCTTCGCTGGACTGACACGGGACAGATCAGCAGGAGAAAAGCAGACACGTTTTATTTCATAAAATTTTATGTGTGGGGGGGAGTCCTCACAGGACGATGACCCCCCGAGAGGCGGTGAGGACCAGGCGCTTATAAAGTAGGTTGAACAAAGAGCAGCAATTGTGGGACAGCAGGGGAAATACCTGGGGAGATGGAAGGAAAAGACAAGGGATTTCACGAGGTCTGCTGGCAGGGTCCTCGCCTGGCCACCCGTCTGTGCTGAGGAGTGTTTCTTCTTGGTGCAGGGAGGATGTCCTCTACGTCGAGTCTCACCTCTGCTCTCAGGAGGAAACGGGGAGGTCAGAGCACCCTTCCTGCACCTGCTGTTTTTCAGGCGCCTTTAACACGAAATAACCCATATGCCAAAGCAGCCCAGCACGGAGCAGCACGTCCTGAGGCCCTGCCCTAGAATGCTGAGCATCCTGTCACGAGCTTATCGCCATTCGTGTATGTTCTGTGGGGAAATGTCTGTTCAGGTGCTTTGTCCACTTTTAAATAGGGTCGTCTGTCTTCTTGTTGTTGAGTTGCAAGAGTTCTTTTGTATTCTAGATACTAGATCCGTATCCGTTACATGATTTGCAGATCTCTTCTCCCATCCTGTTGGTTATTTTTTGGCCACGCCAAAAAATATTTTGGCGTCACATTTGGTCACAAAGCACACAAAAAATATTTCTTTGGCCACGCTGCAAGACACGCGGGATCGGGATCGTAGTTCCCCAACCAGGCATGGAACCTGCGCCCCCTGCAGTGGAAGCACGGAGTCGTAACCATTGGACCAGCAGGGAAGCCCTTCTTCTCACTTTCTTGATGGTGTCCTTTGATGCACAAAAATTTTTAATTTTCATGAAGTGCAACCTTCATATTCTTAACTTTTGCTCCTTGTGCTTTTGGTGTCATATCTAAGAAGCCACTACCAAATTGTGTCCTGGATTTCTCGAGGGCAGTTTTGCCCTGGCCTCTGTCCCCTCCTCTCACTGCTCACGCTGCACCCTCGTGTGCGCTGCCATGCGGCGGACAAGCTGATGCCCAGCAACAGCGCATCGGCATTCTTTCTTCCTGGTTCCGGTTACACGGCCACCCCTGCACTCCTCCTCCAGAGCCTGCCTCTCAGCCGTCCCTGCAGCTTGTAGGGGAACAGGCTCCGGGACAGCTCCAGGCTGGGGAACAGGGCTCTGAGGCTGCGGGCGTCTGCAGCAGGGTCCGGGGAGGTGGAAGGGGCAGGGGTGGGTGCGGCCTGAGCTGGACACCGAGCACAGCGCTGCTTCTGATGTGCAAACCACGCTGGACTGCAGTGTCACCCTCCCCTTAGGAAAAGGGCTTTAATGCTGAAATGAACCATGAGTATAGGAGGGCTTACACCTCCGTGGGAGAGGGAGTCCTGGGAGACTTATTTCTGAACTCAACTCTTTCCTACTTCGTTACATTATATTTTCTACAAAGGAATTTAAAACTACTATTAGTGCTCTAAAGGGATTTTCTCAGTAAAATTCTTCCTGTGAGCTTAAGTGAATAAAATAAACAAGCCTGCGTCAGAGGGCATTGGCGATTTTGCATGAAAGTGTCATCAGAAACCAAGGAGTTACGGGCTTCCCTGGTGGCGCAGTGGTTGAGAGTCCGCCTGCCGACGCGGGGGACGCGGGTTCGTGCCCGGGTCCGGGAGGATCCCACGTGCCGCGAAGTGAGCCATGGCCGCTGAGCCTGCACGTCCGGAGCCTGTGCTCCGCAACGGGAGAAAAGAAATATACCCAGAGGTGGGATTGCTGGATCATATGGTGGCTCTATTTTCAACTTTTTGAGGAACCTCCATGGTGTTTTCCACAGTAGCTGCACCGGTTTACATTCGCACCAAGAGTGCACAGGGTTCTAATTTCCCCACGTCCTTGTCACCAAGGTCTTTTGATAGGAGTCATCCTAATGGGGGTGATGTGGTATCTCGTGATGGTTTTGCTTTGTGTTTCTCTAATAGTTAGTGATGTTTCTTATATCTTCTTCAGAGAACTGTCTATTCAAGTTTTGCTCATTCTTGAATCGGGTTGTTTGTTTTTTTGTGGTTGAGTTTTAGGAGGTCTCTGTATATTCTGGATATTAATCCTTTATCAGGTATATGGTTTGCAAATATTTTCTCCCACTGTGGGTTGCCTTTTTACTCTGTTGATAGTGTCTTTTGATGCACACATTTTTAAAATTTTGATGAAGTCCAATTTGACTGTTTTTTCTTTTGTTGCCTGTGCCTTCGGTGTCATATCCAAGAAACTATGATGAAAGTGTCAGACAATGGAGTAGAAAAGGTGGGTAGGGAATTCCCTGGTGGTTCAGTGGTTAGGATTCCGCAGTTCCACTGCAGGGAGCGTGGGTTCGATCCCTGGTTGGGGAACTAAGATCCTGCATGCTGCATAGCGCGGCCGAAACAAGAAAGAAAGAAAGAAAAGAAAAGGTGGACAGTATAGTATGCATCAACAGATGGGAAATTTCAGCTGAATAAGGACACTCAGCTAAGTATTCATTCCCAGCTGGCCTGCAGAGCAAGAAATGCCACAAGGAGCTCTTCAGCGAAAGAAACGCAGTACTTGGAAGGCTGGACTCGTATGAAGGGACGAGAGACCGAAAGGCCAAACGTGTGGTGAATATATAGTCATAACATCTTTCTCTACAGGTGGTGAGAGATTATCTCTATCTATCAAGAAAGATTCTTTTTCTCTGACAGCTTAGAGCAAAGGTAATAACAATGTTCTATTGGGTTTATAGTGTAATAAAATGGGGAAAAAAAGGATGACAGGCCTGAAGGGCGGGGATGGATTAAAGGCAAGTTCCTCAATAAATTCCGTTGTGTATGTAGCATAAAGTGAGGTGGAAAGTGTGAATACTAAAACCCAAACCAAACCCACCAATTCCAGCACCCCCCGCCCCACATCGTGTTTAATCTCAGGAAGTTTTGAGCTCTCAGTGGTGAGGTCCTGCACGTCTACTGTGATGGCGTTTTAAAGTTTTGGGGCCCAGTACCTGTTGCTCAAATATAAGAAATTCAGTCGATTTGCAAGTTCTGGCTATCCTACAGATGGCCCCCAAACAGCATCGTTCTTCAGTTTCTGACGCCCTGAGTGGAGAGATGTCCACGGCCAGAGCCCAGGTCCCAGGCAGAGCCTCTTCTTGGGGACGTGGGATAGGAGTTGGGGTCCCTTCCTACCACCCCCGGGTGTCTCAATGGGTCTGGAGCCCCCGTCGCCGCACCAGTGGGTGCAGAGAACAGGACCACAGCCCAGGCCTCCCCCACTTTCTCCAGGGCCCCCTCACCTGGGTGGGTGGAGGAGCCCGCCGTCACCCCTGCTGCGCCCTCTGCACCACCCCCCAGCTGGGCCCGCCCATCGCAGGAACCACCAGGATGTCTGCAAAGATGTTTCATTCCAATTATTTACAGGTTGAAACATGGTGATGACACCGTCGTTAACTGGCAGTTCCAGTATTTTCCTCTGTATTCCGAGACGCACGTTTCTGCGATGTCCAGGCTAAGACCTGTGCCACGAGGTGACCAAATGCCGGTGCCGGCCAACAACTGTGGCAAATGACATTCCTGGCATCTGTGGTGACGGGTGAGACGATGAACCAAATTAACAAAACAGAGCATACGTTTTTATTGGAGAAAAGTTTTGTGATAAGCAAGTAACGAGCAAGCCTCCAAGCATAAGATGGAGCTGCCCGCTGAGCAGATCCGCCTCTGTGGTCAGCTGTGAAATTGGGCTTTTTCCCCCTGGCGCCCGTGAAGGACCGCAAGGGCGGGGCGTCCCGGGCTTCAGAGCCACCAAGTGGTGGAGACGGCGGCGCGAACGGGATCTGTGGCTTCGCCCAAACCCGCGCCGCCTTAGACCCTCGCGGGCAAGAAGTGATTTTCACCAATGCGTCTGCTACTCACGCTGGAATCTCATCTTTATTATAATTCATGTCATAGGGAATTATTACACAACAGTTAAACCCCCATTTTGACTTCCTGAAGATACATTATTGTGGGTTTAAGTACCTTTTTCTGTAGTATCTACAGAATTGGAAACATTTTAATGTAGAGAATCCACGTGCCGAATGTTTATTCATTTTCCCAGCGTATCAAAATGCACTGCCAGGGCTTCCCTGGTGGCGCGGTGGTTGAGAGTCTGCCTGCCGATGCAGGGGACACGGGTTCGTGTCCCGATCCAGGAAGATCCCACATGCCGTGGAGCGGCTGGGCCCGTGAGCCGTGGCCACCGAACCTGCGCGTCTGGAGCCTGTGCTCCGCAACGGGAGAGGCCACAGCAGTGAGAGGCCTGCGTACCGCAAAAAAAAAAAAAAAAAAGGGCCAAAGACCTTAACAGACACCTCACTGAAGAAGACATACAGATGGCAAATAAGCACATGAAAAGATGCTCCACATCGTATGTCATCAGAAAAATGCAAGTTAATACAAGATCCCACTTCACACCTGTCAGAACGGCCACAATCCAGGACACTGACAGCGCCACGTGCTGGCGAGGATGTAGAGCAACAGGAACCCTCATCACTGCCGGCGGGAACGCCGCATGCTGCAGCCACACTGGGAGACAGGTTGGTGGTTTCTTACAAAATTGAGCATGCTCTCACCATACAACCCTGCAATCATGCTCCTTGGTAATCGTGCAAAGGAGTCTGAAACTTATGTCCTGCGCACAGAGATTTATTAGAGCAGCTTTATTCATAATTTCCAGAGCTTGGAAGCAATCAAGGTGTCCTTCAGAAAGTGAATGGATGAATAAACTGTGTACCTCCAGACAATGGAATATTACTCAGCCCTAAAAAGGAATGAGCTCTCAAGCCATGAAAAGACATGGAAGAACCTTAAATGCATATCACTGAGTGAAAGAGGCCGATTTGAAAAGGCTGCAGATTGTGTGATTCCAACTATATGACATTCTGGAAAAGGAAAAACTATGGAGACAGAAAAAGATCAGTGGTTGGAGGGTAGGAAGGGGTGAACAGGTAGAACACAGAGGACTGTTAGGGCAGCGAAACTACTGCGTGTTGACGCTATAATCGAGGACCCACGTCATCGTACGTTCATCCAGACCCACAGAATGTACAGCACGGAGAATGAACCGCAGTATAAACTTGGGGTGATGATGCCACGTCAGCAGAGGCTTGTCAGTCGTAACACACGTACCCCCTGGTGCGGGGTGTTGATGGTGGGGAAGACAGGGCGTAGATGGAAGGGTCTCCTCCTTCCTGTCAATTTTGCTATGAACCTAAAGCTGCTCTTAAAAAAAAGTATTTTTTTAAGTAAAAATGATGTTAGGTTGAACTCCCAAAGAAATTATTAATATTTTCCATTTTTGATCTATAAAAGCAGTAGATTCATGTAATTTAGCCGATTAAAATAGAGTTTGGTCTTTAAAAAAAATACACAAACTTCTGGCAAGTCTGTCCATTTTTGTTTGTTTGTTTGTCTTAATGAAAAACGCGAACAATAGCTATCTGGAATGAGAAGGGCGTTAACAGTAGTTACGGATCGTGAGGGGTTCTGTGAGCGCTCGTGTCCGTCTTGTTCTAGTACCAGATGAAGGGAGTGACTGTCTAGGAAAGCAGGCCTCTGCGATGGAGTGTGCCCGAGAGGCTCTGAGTCTCCACCTGGGCTGGGGACAGCAAGGCCACCCACGCCGGAGGAGCGGGACACCGGCAGGCCACGCAAAGGGGCAGGGATGTTGTCCTGAGAGACAGGGCCACCTGAGGCAGGAGTGGGAGGTCAGGAGATTTCTGGAGACGGATGTGGGACCCGGCCCCTCCCCCCCCAACCCCCACCCCCACTGCCAGCCCAGGACACAAACATTGGGTCTATAGCACCCGCAAAACTTTGGAGAGAAATTAAAGAAGACCTGAAAATTGGGAAAGCTATATCATATTCATGGTTTAGAAGACTCGGTATTGTTAAGATGTCAGTTATCCCCCAAACTGATCTATAAATTCAATGCCATCTAAATCAAACCCCTGACAGGACCATTTCTTTTTTTAGAAATTGACAAACTGACTCTAAAATTTAAATGGAAATGAAAAGGATGTAAAATAGCCAAGAAAATCTTAAAGAAAAAAGGAGGAAAGTCGGAGGGCCTACACTCTGTGGTTTCAGGACTTATTTATTATAAAGCTACAGAAATTAGGACAATGGAATATTACTCAGCCATAAAAAGAAATGAAACTGAGTTGTTTGTAATGAGGTGGATAGACCTGGAGTCTGTCATACAGAGTGAAGTAAGTCAGAGAGAAAAAAACAAATACCGTAAGCTAACACATATATATGGAATCTAAGAAAAAAAAATGTCATGAAGAGATTAGTGGTAGGACAGGAATAAAACACAGACCTACTAGAGCACGGACTTGAGGATATGGGGAGGGGGAAGGGTAAGCTGTGACGAAGTGAGAGAGTGGCATGGACATATATACACTACCAAATGTAAATTAGATAGCTAGTGCGAAGCAGCCACATAGCATAGGGAGATCAGCTCTGTGCTTTGTGACCACCTAGAGGGGTGGGATAGGGAGGGTGGGAGGGAGGGTGAGGCAAGAGGGAAGAGATATGGGAACATATGTATATGTATAACTGATTCACTTTGTTGCAAAGGAGAAACTAACACACCATTGTAAAGCAGTTATACTCCAATAAAGATGTTAAAAAAAAAAAGAAATTAGGACAGTGTGGTTTGCTGTAAGGAACTCAATCACGAGTCCAGAAATAGACCAACACAAAAGCAAATCAATTGATTTTACATAAGCTGCCAACGCAATTCAGTGGGGAAAGGGAAACATTTTAAACACACAGTGCAGGACCCACTGGGATCTGTATGGAAATGAGCCCTGGCTGCTACCTCACAGTTTGCAAATTAATTCAAGGTGGAACATAGGCCTTGATGTCAAAACTAAAGTTACCGAACTTCCAGAGGGAGAGAGTTTTATCCCCCAGGTTGTCAAAGGTTTCTAGATAAGAAACAAAAACCATGCCCCATAATAGAAAAAAAATGGATACATTAGACTTCATTAAAATTAGCATTATCTGCTCATCGAAAGGCAAATTCAGTAAATAAAAAGCCAAGCAAATTGGGAGGAAAATATCACAAAACACGTATCTGGGAAAAGACGTGTATCCAGAATATACAAAGAGCTCAAAAGAACTCGTGAAATCAACGAGGAAAAGATGAACACCGCAATTTAAACAGAAGCAAACCATTTAAACAGACAATTCACAGAAGTACCTATATGAATAACCAATCATCACATGGACAGATGCCCAATATCACTAGTCAGGTGAAATGTAAGTTGAAACAACATGAACCAAAACAGCGAACATTGAAAAGGCAGGATGTTGGGAACGGGAACTGTCTCCGGCAGTTCCGAGAGTGGCCGTCAGGACAGCCACTTTGGGAAGCGGTTTAGCAGTTTCAGATAAAGTTAAACACCCCCGGCCCCAGCCATCACCCAGCAGTTCCATCCCAGACACATTCCCAGAGAGCACTGCGCTGGGCCACAGCAGCGCTCGGCAGGGATGTCCAACCGGAAACGGCCCAAGCACCTGCCCCGCCAGGACGCATGGACAAACCAGGGCCTCGGCCCGAGCCGCCTGCTGGCCGTGGAAAAGAATGGCGCGCTGACTGATAAACGGGGTGGACCTCACCGGCTCGTTTAACGGGAGAAGCTGGGTGAGAAAGTCCACGTGCCGTGTGAGTCCCTCTAATGGACTGGCCGGGTACAAGGCAGGGCTCTGCTCATTTCCGGAAGCTTCTTCTCTTTTATGGTTCCTGCCGCTCCTCTTACTCCTTAGAGGTTTCCCTTGTAATTGTCCATTACAACGAGCGGTTGTAATTTCTTACTTTCCATACTTCTGTCATCTTGCTTTTTAAGAAAAAATTGATCAGCTAGTGGGATTATCCATTTTATTTTTTGAACAACCGTATTCTGCATTTATATATTTCTTCTACCATTGTAAAATTTTCTAACCTTTTAATTTTTTTAATCTGTATTATTTCTGCTTTCTGCTTCCTTTTACTGTTATCTCGGTAAATTTAAAAAATAGAGTATGTAGGTTATTATTTCTTTCTTCTATAATTAATGCAACTTTTTAATTGAATGAAAGATTCTTTAAATTCTATAGTACTTCACAATTTTCACAATTTCCCCACACATGATTTCATATAATCCCATAATAACCCTTTTTTCCCCCACCCCGATCTTGCCCCTCTCCCCTCCCTCTCCCCACTGGTAACAGCTAGTTTGTTCTCTAAATCTGTGTGTCTGTTTCTGTTTTGTTATATATATTTGCTTGTTCTATTTTGTAGATTCCACATATAAGTGATATCATAGTATTTGTCTTTCTCTGTCTGGCTCAGCATAATACCCTCCAAGTCCATCCATGTTGCTGCAGATGGCAAGATTTCGTTCTTTTTTATGGCTGAGTAATATTCCATCGTGTATATGTACCACATCTTCTTTATCTCTTCATCTGTTGATCGACACTTAAGTTGCTTCCATGCCTTGGCTATTGTGAATAATGCTGCTATGAATATTGGGGTGCACATATCTTTTCGACTTAGTGTGTCTGTTTTTTTCAGATATATACTCAGGAGTGGGATTGCTGGGTCATATGGTAGTTCTATTTTTAGTTTCTTAAGGACCCTCCATACTGTTTTCCACAGTGGCTGCACCAATTTACATTCCCACCAACAGTGCACAAGGCTTCCCTTTTCTCCACATCCTCACCAATGTTTGTGTTCTTTTTCATAACAGCCATTCTGACAGGTGTGCCGTGATATCTCATCGTGGTTTTGATTTTAATGCAACTTTTTAAAGCTGTGAATTTTACTGCACTCTTCTATTTTCACTGTTCTCTAGAAATTCTGTGCTCTGTACCTAGCTTCTCTTTGGCTCCAGAGAGAGGCTTTGCCATTTCTGGGCGGAAACACTTTTTTCTCCTAGTTTCCATGCAACGTGATCAAGCAAGTCGCTTGTCCGCGGTGCCCTGCTGTCTCCTTTGCGGCCTGCTGGGTGGGCCATTTGAGCACCTCTCCTGTGAGTGCCTGGATTACCTTCTGGGCTTGGTTGTTGAGAGTTAGGGACAGGGTGGGTCCATTTCACTAACGTGACCCCAAGTAAGAAGAAAACTCGTTACACCGCCTGGGGGACCTCATGCCACAGAAGATCTACTCTCCACCCCAGTTACCGTTTTCTCCTTCCCAGCACCCATTTCCAAAATTAAACCATGGGGGAAAGGGTGTCTCCAGGCAGATCTCCCAAGACACCAACTGCGTCCTTTCGGGGGGAGGGGGGGGCCGTACACACACATACGTGCACACGGGTGCCTGATTGCTTTAGCGAGAGTCACGGGGACACCTGGACCCAGGCGGCTGGCCCCTCTCCCTGTAGCCTCCTCAGCTCTTGAGTCCCCGCAGGGCTGCACCTCTACCAGCGACACACACCAGCCAGGTCTTAACTCTGTCCTGTGTCCCAGCCTTCTTATTTTCAGGCTCAGAGCACCTTTCCGAAGAACGCTTACAATGCCGGGCCCTGACGGGAGCGCTCTTGAACACCGAGCACACGTCACACGTCTGAGCCCCACTCAGGCCCAGGGAGGGCCCACTGCC
This sequence comes from Kogia breviceps, assembly GCF_026419965.1. NCBI lineage: Eukaryota > Metazoa > Chordata > Mammalia > Artiodactyla > Physeteridae > Kogia > Kogia breviceps. Next base: position 146,560,193 of record NC_081315.1, on the reverse strand, counting down.
CGGCCGCTCCTCTGGCCTCCAGCCGCGCGGCCCTGGAGGCTGCCGTCTGGAGCGTTTATCTGCGCGCGTTGTGAAAATGACAGTCACGTGGTCTGCGTGGATTCAATCTCCACGGCTGATCAGAGAAACTAATTATAGGTTGTTTTACTAAACGATTTCAGGGGAAAACCAAAAAATGTTATTTTCTTACCAATAAGCCAGCTAACTGCGTGTAAAGTCTTATCATCCTGCGTGGGGCACATGTTTTATTCAAGAATCAGTATTTTAAACAGAATTGGCAGGTGTCAGCCGCCTCCTGTGAGATCAGAATCACCGGAGGTCAGTTCTGGTTGGACAGCGGCCTGGGCAGCGTCTCCCCGAGCCCTGGGGGGTTATTGAGGCCCTGGCTGGCCTGTGGGCGGCTGAGATGAAAGAAGGGCCCCCGGGGCCGGACACGGCAGCCCCCATCCTGTAACAGACAGCCTCCCACCCTCATCTGCACAGCCCCGCCGGGACGCCCTCCCACTGACCTGTCCGGGAGCCGCCAGCCTCTCTTCTCGAGATCCCCCTGGCCCACCGGGAAGGGGGTCTTGGTACTCACGCATGGCCTGCCCTCCGCCCCCAGCACAGCTGGTTAGTTCGGATCCTAAGACGCTGGAAGTCTGAATGGAAAGGACCGGGCAGCTGGCGGGCACTAATGTAACAACAAAACCAGTTCGGCCTTTGCCCCTCAGACCCCCGGGATTTCTTGGGTGATGAGTGTCTTCTGTGACCCATAACCAGCTCCTTCCGAGCACAGCTGAGTTTATGCCCGTGAGGCGACGCCGCTGGGGCTGCGACAGCGTCAGGACAGGGGTCGGTCACTAGAAAAGCCAAGTGACCAGAGTGGGAACGCTCAGCCCCCCAGCCCCGGGCCTCCGGGGAGGGGACGGGGCTGGACACGGGGTCAGAGCTCCTGCATGGGGAGACTGGAGGGCGCCAGGCTGGTGAACGCGAGGCGCCGCCGGGAGGGTCACGGCGGAGAGCGAGTGGAAGGGAGCCCCTCCATGCCTCCCCGGCAGCCCCCGCCCCATACTGGGCTCTTCCACGGGTCCTGAGCTGCGTCCTCTATCATGAACAAGTCCATACATTTCCCCGAGATCTGTGACTCGTTCCAGTGAATCAGTGAACCAGAGGAAGCGGGGGAACCACCGGATTTTCCACTGCCGGGAGGAAGTCCCACGTGGTAGCGGGGCCCGCGTACAGGGGGCGCTGGAGGGGGCGCGGCCCCGCGGGACGCAGCCCCACTGTGGGCGGTGCTGGCTCGGGGGAGGGGCATCCGGACGCTGGAGGACGCGCGGGGCCCGCGAGGGATGCCCGGCCTCCACGCCCCGTCACCACCTCTCTCTGTGCCTCTGCCAGCCTCCTTCCGTCTCTATCTCCGCGTCGCTGTGTGTCTCCCTCTCTCCTGTCCCTCCCTTTCACAGGGGGCCTGAATGAACCCCCACGTCAGGCCCGGGGTCCTTCTGACCCCGCTGCTCTGGAGCTCGAGCGCGGCTTGCTTTGCGGCTTGGTCAGGCCCCGGCCCGCCCCGCCCCGTGCCAGGCCCTGCCGGCGGGGCCCTTACGAGCTGCAGAGTGGGGGGGCCCACAGGCAGCCCCCCGCAGGCAGGAGGGACCCTGGGTGCGGCCCTTGGGCCAGCAGCAGCCCGAGGCGTTTCCAGGACGTGACGGTGTGACTCACCCGAGCCGGAGACCCCGCTCCCCCAGCCCCGCCCCCCCACAGCGGGCGGGCCTCCCCCGAAAACACTGCTCCGGATGTCCGTCCCAAACGTGCTTCCAGAACACGGAGGGGGCAGTGGCTTTGCATGGCCCGAAAGGAAGCGTCAGAGAGCAGACGGGGCGTGCGAAGGCTGCTCCCACATCGACAAAGGTTAAGTGTACAAACACATCGATTTTAATAAGAGGTATGAAATACGGAAGGGTACACGTCGTATGAAAACCTCTTCAGCCACACGTGCCCACGGGTTCCCACAGGCTCTGCTCCGAGAGCGTCCAGTGAACACAGACGGGCCAGAGACAAGCCGCCTCCCCCGAGACGGTTCTGTGACCTGCGATCCCGGAGGCCCGAGCGACTCCGCGTGGCTGGGCCCTCGGGTCAGTTGACGCCAGGGACACGCGGGGACCCGGCAGGAGGTGGGGACGGGGCGCAGTGGCAGCGGGGGACCCACTCGTCTCCATGTCCAGGGCCCAGACGCCGAGTCTTGCTGGCTCATAGCATCTGGATTAGCGGAGAAGTGCGGTCTTCCAACTTGACCTTAATCCCGCCAAGGTCAGGCGCTCTCCTCACTCTCACCCCAGTGCAACCCCACAGGGGGAGCCAGGCTCGCCCGCGGACGGTGGGGCCCCTCACCCAGCCACCGCCCGTGACACAGACTTTCCCCCTTTATTCTACTTTGGTTGAGGCTAAGCCTTCCAGAGCCAACTTCCAAAAGCACGGCTGTGCCCCCAAGTCAGGGACGCCACGGGCAGGACGATGTGGGCCCCCCAGGCGCCACCAGCATCCCAGAGAGAAGATCTGCCGGGAAGCTGCATCCGAGGGCAGCACAGCGACGCCTGGTCCTGGGGTAAGAACAGAGGAGGCCCCCCCCAGCCCCCCAGCCCCCCAGCCCTGACGTCGGTGTTACATGAGCGCCACACACGCTGCTAAAGCGAACGGGGTACGAACGTCCCTCAAGTCCACGGCGGTCACAAAACAGACGATACGTGAAAAGCGTTTAAAAGAGGCAGTAACTTGGTCGCCTCCAAGAATGGGGTTGTGCAGCCCCAGGGCCCTCAGAGAGGAACGGGTGGCCATTCCCACGGAGCCGACCAGCCGGGGCACCGGCCACAAGGCCCGGCCAACCATCCACACGGCCACGTGACCAACGTGGTTCCAGAAGCATGGGATCAAGCCCCGGGGCATGATTCATCTTCACGGCAAGGGACACAAAGTAAATACCGTTTTTAGACTGATGAAGGTTATTCAGAAAGGACCGAGTAATTCAAATGCACTTTCTCTTCAGATACGTGGATTCCGAGAATGAATGCCGCGGATGGATTGTGAGGGTCGACGCGCTTCTGTGGCGTGCAAGCCTCCGGGCTGAGTGTTTGCGGCCCCAAACTCTTCTGTTGACATCCTGCCTCCTGCATTTGGAGGCAATTGGAGGTGGGGCCCCCGGGAAGGGCTTGGGTGCTGCGGGCAGCGGCCCCGAGACCAGACCAGTGCCGTCTCAAGAGGAGGGAGCGAGTTGGGACTTCCCTGGGGTCCAGTGGCTAAGACGCCGCAGGGGGCCCGGGTTCAATGCCTGGTCGGGGTACTAAGATCCCACAAGCCGAAAAAAAAAAAAAAAGAAAGAAAGAAAGGAGGGGACCAGCATGGGAGGAGGTCTGTTCACATTATCGTGCCAACACGTAAGGTCAGGTCTGTGCAAGTCCACTTCCGTGAAGCTTGAGGAAGCTGATTTATGGGGTGAAGGGTCGGGAGGAGGGCAGCCCTCAGGGGGCACAGACTGGGAAGGGGCAGGGGGCCAGTGCTCCCTGTGTGCCCTTGTGAGCCCGGTGTGTGCCCGGTGAAAGCATAAAGGATACTGGTCTGCAGTTTCCTTGTGGTGTCTTTGTGCAGCTTTGGTTCAGGGTAATGCTGGCCTCAAAGAATGAGTTAGGAAGTGCTCCCCCCTCTTAAATTTTTCGGAAAAGTTTCAGAAGGATTGGTATTAGCTCCTCTTTAAATGTTTGGTAGAATTCACCAGTGAAGCCATCAGGTCCAGTTTCTTTGTTGAGAGGTTTATCATTGTTGTTATTACTGATTCAATCTCCTTACTAGTCATATATCTATTCTTATTTTCTATTTCTTCATGATCCAGTTCTGGTAGGTATTGTATTTCCAGGAATTCGTCCATTTCACCTAAATTATCTAATTTGTTAGTGTACAGTTGTTCAGTGTGCTCTTATAATCCTTTTTATTTCTGTAGCATTAGTTTTAATGTTTCCACTTTCGTTTCTGATTTTAGTAATTTGAGCTATTTTTCTTTGTCCATCTAGATAAGATTAATTATGTTGATCTTTCCAAATAACCAACTTTCGGCTTTACTGATTTTCTCTATTGTTTTCCTATTCCTTATTTCATTTATTTCTGCTCTAATCTTTTTTTATATATAAATTTATTTTTAAAAAAAATTTTTGGCTGAGTTGGGTCTTTGTTGCTGGGCGCGGCCTTTCTCTAGTTGCGGCAAATGGGGGCTACTCTTCGTTGCCGTGCACGGGCTTCTCATTGCGGTGGCTTCTCTTATTGCAGAGCACAGGCTCTAGGCGTGCGGGCTTCAGCAGCTGTGGCTCGCGGGCTCTTGAGCCCAGGCTCAGTAGTTGTGGCGCACGGGCTTAGTTGCTCCACAGCGTGTGGGATCTTCCTGGACCAAGGCTCGAACCTGTGTCCCCTGCACTGGCAGGCGGATTCTTAACCACTGCGCCACCAGGGAAGCCCTAATCTTTATTTTTTTCTTCTGCTAGCTTTGATCTAGTTTGTTCTTCTTTCTCTAGTTCCTTAAGTTAGTGTGCGGATTTGAGATTTTTCTTGTTTTTCAATGTGTTTATAGCTGTACATTTCCCCTAAACACCACTGTTGATGAGTCTATTACTTTTGGTAAGTTCTGTTTTCTCTTTTACTCATTTTGAATTGTTTTCTAATTTCCCTTTTGATTTATTCTTTGATCCATTGGTTCTCTAATTTCCACAAATATAGGAATATTCCAATTTTCCTTGTGTTATTGATTTCTAACATCATCCTGTTGTGGTTGGAGGAGATAATTTTTTATGTTATCTAGTCTTTTAAATCTATTGAGACTTAATTTGTGGCTTAACATATGATCTAGCCTGGAAAGTGTCTCATGTGCACTTGAGAAGGATGTGTATGTTGTTGTCATTGGGTGGAGTGTTCTGTGCACATCTGTTAGATCTGGTTGGTTTACTGTGTTGCTTATGTCCTCTATTTCCTTATGTATCTTCTGTCTGGTTGTTCTATACAATGTTATGAGTGGGGTTCTACAACTGTTGTTTTAGAACTCTCTATTTCTCCCTTCAATTTTGTCAGTTTTTGCTTCATATATTTTTTCATTGGAGTATAATTGCTTTACAATGTTGTGTTCGTTTCTGCTGTAAAGTGAAGTGAATCAGCAATACGTATACCTACATCCCCTCCCTCCCACCCCCCATCCCACGCACCTAGGTTGTCACAGAGCACCAAGCTGAGCTTCCTGTGCTTTATAGCGTGTTCTTGCTAGCTATCTATTTTACGCATGGTAGTGTATATATGTCAATCCCAATCTCCCAATTTGTCCCACCCTCCCCTTCCCCCCATGTCCACATGTCCATTCTCTACATCTCTATTCCTGCCCTGCAAATAAGTTCATCTGTATCATTTTTCTAGGTGCCACATATATGCATTAATATATGATATTTGTTTTTCTCTTTCTGGCTTACTTCACTCTGTATGGCAGACTTTAGTCCCATCCACATCTCTACAAATGACCCAATTTCGTTCCTTTTTATGGCTGAGTAATATTCCACTGTATATACGTACCACATCTTCTTTATCCATTCATCTGTTGTTGGACATTTAGGTTGCTTCCATGACCTGGCTATTGTAAATAGTGCTGCAATGAACATTGGGGTACATGGGTAATTTTGAATTATGGTTTTCTCAAGGTATATGCCCAGTAGTGGGATTGCTGGGTCATATGATAGCTCTATTTTTAGTTTTGTAAGGAACCTCCATACTGTTCTCTACAGTGGCTGTATCAGTTTACATTCTCACCAACTGTGCAGAAGGGTTCCCTTCTCTCCACACCCTCTCCAGCATTTAATGTTTGTAGATTTTTTGATAATGGCCACTCTGGTGTGAGGTGACACCTTATTATAGTTTTGATTTGCATTTCTCTAATAATTAGTGATGTTGAGCATCTTTTCATGTGCCTCTTGACCATCTGTATGTCTTCTTTGGTGAAATGTCTATTTAGGTCTTCCTCCCATTTTTTAATTGGGTTGTTTGTTTTTCTGATATTGAGCTCCATGAGCCGTTTATATATTTTGGAGATTTAATCCTTTGTCAGTTGCTTCATTTGCAAATATTTTCTCCCATTCTGAGGGTTGTCTTTTTGTCTTGTTTATGGTTTCCTTTGTTGTGCAAAAGATTTTTGTTTAATTAGGTCACATTTGTTTATTTTTGTTTTTATTTTCATTACTCTAGGAGGTGGGTCAAAAAAGATCTTGCTGTGGTTTATGTCAAAGAGTGTTTTTCCTAGGTTTACCTCTAAGAATTTTATAGTGTCCAATCTTATATTTAGGTCCTTAATACATTTTGAGTTTATTTTTGCATATGGTGTTAGGTAGTGTTCTAATTTCATTCTTTTACATGTAGTTGTCCAGTTTTTGTCTCATATATTTTGATGTTCTGTCATTAGGTGTGTAAATGTTTATATTTGTTATAAGTTCTTGCTGTATTGATCCTTTTATTAATATTTAAAGTCCTTTTTTGATTTAAAGTTTATTTTTTTCTTATATTAATATAGCCATCCCAGCTCTCTTTTGGTTACTGTTTGCAAGGAATATCTTTTCTACCCTTTCAATTTCAATCTATTTGAGTCTTTGGATTTAAAGCAAGTCTCTTGCAGACAGTGTATAGTTGGAGCATGTGGGGTTTTTTGTTTTTATTTTTTGCGGTACGCGGGCCTCTCACTGTCGCGGCCTCTCCCGTCGCGGAGCACAGGCTCCGGACGCGCAGGCTCAGCGGCCGTGGCTCACGGGCCCAGCCGCTCCGCAGCGCGTGGGATCCTCCCGGACCGGGGCACGAACCCATGTCCCCTGCATCGTCAGGCTGATTCTCAACCACTGCGCCACCAGGGAAGCCTGGAGCATGTGTTCTTATCCATTCTGCCAATCTGTCTTTTTATTAGAAAAATTAATCCATTTACACATAAAGTAATTACTGATAGGGAGGGACTTAAATCTGTCATTGTGCTATTTGTTTTCTTATAGCTTTCCCTCCTCATTTCCTGCATCACTGTCTTTTTTTGTGTTTAGTTGAGTTTTTTGTAGTGAAATGTTTAAATTCCTTTCTCATTTCCTTTTGTATATATTCTATAGCTGTTTTATTTGTGGTTCCCATGGGGGTTACATTTAATATCCTAAAGCTACAACACTCTAATTTGAATTTCTACCAGGTTAACTTCAAGGACAACAAGACCTCTGCTCCTTTACAGCTCCATATCCACCCCTTTTGGTTGTTGATGTCACAAAATGACATCTTTGCACATTGTGTGCACAAAACAGACACTAAACATTCTTTTAAATGCATCATTCTTTTAAATCATGTAGAAAACAAGATTTGGAATTATAAATCAAAATTACAATAATACTAGCCTTTAAACTAAAAATTTTTTAAATGTATTCATGTCTTAATATAGAAAACAAAAAGTGCAATAACAAGCCATTGTTTCAATAACACTAGCTTTTATAATTGCCCATGTATTTACCTTTCTTGAGATCTTTATTTCTCCATATGTTTTTTGTCTAGTGTCCTTTCATTTCACTTGCATGACTCCCTTGAGCATTTCTAATGGTCATGACCTTCCACAGCTGGTTCATCTGGGAAGGTCTTATTTCTCCCTCACTTTTGAAGGAGTTTTGGCAGGTATAGTGTTCTTGGTTGGCTTTTTTTTTTTTCCTTTAGCACTTTTAACATGTCAGCCCACTGCTTTCTGGCCTCTAATTTCTTTCTTTTTTTTTTCAGTTTACACACAAATGTTTATTTCTCTACATTTACCTTTTTAAAATTGAAGTACAGTTGATTTACAATGTTGTGTTAGTTTCTGGTGTACAGCAAAGTGAGTCAGTTATATGTATATACATACTCCTTTTCATATTTGTTTTCATTATAGTTTATTACAGGATATTGAATATAGTTCCCTATGCTATACAGTAGGTCCTTGTTGTTTACCTATTTTATATATAGTAGTTTGTATCTGCTAATCCTAAACTCCTAATTTATCCCTCCCTCACTGCCTTTCCTATTTGGTAACCATAAGTTTGTTTTCTATATCTGTGAGTCTGTTTCTGTTTCCTAAATAAGTTCATTTGTGTCATATTTTAGATTCCACATATAAGTGATATCATATGGCATTTGTCTTTCTCTTTCCAACTTACTTCACTTAGTATGAGAATCTGAGTCCAACCATGTTGCTGCAAACGGCATTATTTCATTCTTTTTTTTATCACTGAGTAGTAGTCCATTGTGTATATATACACCACATCTTCTTTATCCATTCATCTGTAGATGGACATTTAGGTTGTTTCCATATCTTGGCTACTGTGAATAGCGCTGCTATGAACACTGGGGTCCATGTATCTTTTCAAGCTATAGTTCTCTCTGGATACATGCCCAGGAGTGGGATTGCTGGATCATATGGCAACTCTACTTTTAGCTTTTAAGGAACTTCCATACTGTTTTCCATAGTGACTGCACCAATTTACTTTCCCACAAACAGTGGAGGAGGGTTCCTTTTTCTCCACACCCTCTCCAGCATTTATTATTTGTAGACTTTTGGAGGACGGCCATTCTGACTGTGAGGTGTGAGGTGATACCTTATGGTAGTTTTGATTTGCATTTCTCTGATAATTAGCAGTGTTGAGCATCATTTCATGTGCCTGTTGGCCATCTTTATATCTTTTTTGGAGAAATGTCTATTTAGGTCTTATGCCCATTTTTTGATTGGGTTGTTTGGCTTTTTGTTATTGAGTTGTATGAACTGTTTGTATATTTTGGAAATTAAGCCCTTATTGGTTACATCCTTTGAAAATATTTTCTCCCATTCTGTAGGGTGCCTTTTCAGTTTGTTTATGGTTTCCTTTGCTGTGCAAATGCTTCTAGGTTTGATTAGGTCCCATTCGTTATTTTTGCTTTTATTTCTATTGCCTTGGGAGAGTGAACTAAGAAAACAAATTCTCTGATTTATGTTAGAGAATGTTTTCTGGCATCTAAAATTTCTAATAAGAAATCTGTTGATAATCTCATTCAGGATTGTGTATGATGATTTGCTTCTCACTTGTCACTTCCAAGATTCTCTGTCTTTGTCTTTTGAAAGTTTGATTATAGTGTGTCTCAGTGTGGGTTTCTTTGAGTTCATCTTACTTGGATTTTGTTGAGCTTCTTGGATATTTATATTCATGTCTTTCATCAAATTTGGGAAGTGTTCAGCCATTATTTCTTCAGATATTCTCCCTGCCCTTTTGTCTCTCTCTTCTCCTCCTGGGACTCCCACAGTGTGAATGTTGCTCTACTTGATGGTGTCCCACATGTCCCTTAGGCTCTGTTCACTTTTCTTCAATCTTTTTCTTTCTGCCCACAGACTCACTAATTTCCATTGTCTTATCTTCAAGTTCACTGATTCTTTCTTCTGCCAGCTCAAATCTGCCTTTGAATCCATGTGTTGAATTTTTATTTTAGTTATTGTATTTTTCAGCTCCAGAATATCTTTTTGGTTTCTTTTTTAGGTTTTCTATGTCTTTATTCATATTTCTATTTTATTTGTACATTGCTGTCTTGACTTTCTCCACAGCTTCTTTCAGTTCTTTGAGGGTCTTTAAGGTGGTTGTTTTAAAGTCTTCATCTAGAAGATCTACCATCAGGCCTTTTCATTGGTAGTTTATGTTTATTTATTTTTTCCTTTGAATAAGCAATACTTTCCTGTTTCTCTGTGTGCCTTGTGATTTTTTTGTTGTTGTTGAACACTTAACACTGGACATTTGAATCTAATAATGTGATAACTCTGGAAATCAGATCATCCCCCTTCCCTTGGGTTTGCTACTTTGTGTTATTGTTGTTGTTTATTGTTATAGGCTGTCTCTGTGCTGAGGATAAGCCTAAGGTATAAACTTAAGGTCTTCTCAGATCATTTCTGAGCCTTTCCCTGGGCATACATGGTCACTTTCTGATTTTCCCCATATATGCATTTGTTTTTTGAATGTCTCGCTCCCAAAAGAGGAAAAAAAAAGTGAACAGGGATGAAGGTTGCCAGCCTTTTAAAGCCCCTGGAAGTCACTTCAGCTGGAGGAGGAGGGTCTTGAAACAATGGGGGAGGTGCAACAAGGGCCACCAGCCTGTTCATCTGCACCTCTGTGATCAGAAACAGCAATCAGTGATCAGAGCACAGATCCCCAATATCTGCACAGTGTCTTTTTTTCCCCACCTTGGTTTCCCCAAGCTGTGTGTAGGCTGCTCCAGAAACATATGCACAGCTGTCTTCCATGAGCATAGGGGGTCCAGCGTAGGTAGCTGTTATTGTGTTAAGAACTAAAATTGACCAAGATTAACCACAATTTACCATCCAATGCTTTTCCTGGATATTTCAAGCCTTCAACAGACTCCAGAGTACCCAGATGGTTACGGGGAAGATTCTGCCCCTGCATTTATTGTCCAGGTGGGAGATGGAGTCTCACCTCACAGGTGTTTCCTACTCTGCCATCTTCCCTGAATCCTCTCTTTAAAAAGTACTTGTTATAAGGACCCTATAAATAACATGAACACCCACTAAAATGTGGGATGTGTCACACCTCTGTGTGTGTGTGTGTATATTTAAAAGCATTATTTCTTATTGATCACATGGTAGTTACAAGAATGTCAGACATAATGACCTATACAATCTAAACAAGACAGACCGATTAAAATTTTCCATAGTGGGAAAATGAAACTTAGCCATGTGTGTAGACAGATGCCTGCAGCAAGAGTAGGTGACGGGAGGTTAGGGTTGAAGGACCGTGTGCAATAAGATTGCTTCCCCTCCATCATAGTCAATACCTTCCATTAACACATAGATATTCCACAAACATCTGAATACACAGGAGTAAAGTATGACCTGCCACATGTGCAAAGTGTTCTCACTATGCTGTTTCTGTGATACTCCCACAAAAATAGTAAATAGTGAACCCCGTGCAGGTAGTAGGAAGCATCAAACATTTATCCCAGGTTGGACTTGGAGGGTGTGTTTAACTGAACATTAATATTTGTGCCTATTCCTCCTTTTGCTCTGTCTTCTTCACTATTGACATGCACAATTGACAACCAGTTGATGGCTGTTTGACTTAAAGGTGATAACTGAAATACTCTTAAAAACATAAGAATTTTAATAACATATTTTAGTCACCCAGTTAACATAAAACGTGGATCATCTATAGCTTTAGATCAAAAGGTAGAGGGAGTGCATCTGAACATCAGCGCTTTTAGGTTCAGTGTTCTGTAGTTCCTACCATTGTCCTAAGGAATGAAACTAACACAACTTTGTCAAAGCAGGAACTAGTTTGAACTCTTAGATCAGAGAAAATCCAAAACAGAAGAAATGTCACTCAATTTTTTCTCTGGGTCTTTTAAGAAAGTAGGCCAATTTATAAATTATTCAAGGTTCCTGTTGAGCAGTGGTGTTTTTCTGTGTGTAACTGTCTAGAGAACAAACCCCAGAGAACCCCCTAATGTTGTGACAGTGTTGACCCAGCCTTCACTCATTAGGAATCAGGAACCTTGAACAGCAGTTCAGAGTGTTCTTATACACCCCCATTCACCCTGCTTTTTTGCCAACTGTTATGGCCAATGTGTTTGGGGGGCAGGCACGTTCAACAAATTAGGCTTAAAGACCTTCTCTGGTTGAGTAGAAACCCTTATAGAAAAAGTTGGATGTGATTTGAAGCTATACTATAAAGCTATAGTAATTAAAACATGGTCCTGGCATAAAAATAGACACATAGACCAACGGAACAGAATAGAGAGCCCAGAATTAAACCCCTGCATATACAGTCAACTAATATTGGATAAGGAGCCAGAAACATCCAGTGGGGAAAGGATAGTCTCCTCAACAAACAGTGCTGGGAAAACTGGAAAACCACATGCAGACCATGATATTGGACTCCTGTCTTACACCACTCAAAAAGTTAACTCAAAATGCATCAGATGTGGGCTTCCCTGGTGGCGCAGTGGTTGAGGGTCCGCCTGCCGATGCAGGGGACGCGGGTTCGTGCCCCGATCCGGGAGGATCCCGCGTGCTGCGGAGCAGCTGGGCCCGTGAGCCATGGCCGCTGAGCCTGTGCGTCCGGGGCCTGCGCTCCGCGATGGGAGAGGCCGCAACAGTGAGAGGCCCGCGTACCACAAAAAAAAAAAAAAAAAAAAAAGCATCAGATGTAAATGTAAGACCCCAAACCCTAAGATTCTTAGTAGAAAACATAGGGAAGAAGCTCCTTGACATTGGTTTTGGCAATTTTTTTTTTTTTTTTGGTATGGCACCAGAACCACAGACAACAGAGGAAAAAAACCAACAAGTGGGACTATATCAAACTTAAAGTTCCTGCACAGCAAAGGAGCCATCAACAAAATGAAAAGGCAGCCTATGGACTGGGAGAAAATATTTGCAAAACATAGATAAGGGGTTAATATCCAAAATCTATTTTAAAAAATTAATACCACTCAGTAACAAAACAAAAAACCCATTTTAAATGGGCAGAAAGATTAAACAGGCATTTTTGCAAAGAAGACACCCAAATGACCAACAGATACATGAAAAGATGCTCAACATCACTAATTATTATGGAAATGCAAATCAAAAGCACAATTAGATATCACCTCACACCTGTTAGAATGGCTCTTATGAAAAAGATAAAAGATCACAAGTGTTGGTGAGGATGTGGAGAAAAGGGAAACCTTGTGCAACAGGCTTTCTCTAGTTGCACTGAGCAGGGGCTACTCTTCGTTGCGGTGCGCGGGCTTCTCATTGCAGTGGCTTCTCTTGTTGCAGAGCATGGGCTCTAGGGGCGTGGGCTTCTGTAGTTGTGGCATGAGGGCTCTAGAGCACAGGCTCAGTAGTTGTGCAGCATGTGGGATCTTCCCATACCAGGGATCGAACCTGTGTCCCCTTCATTGGCAGGCAGATTCTTAACCACAGTGCCACCAGGAAAGTCCCTAGAGTATTTTATTTTTATACTTCTGAAATTTGTAAACAAGACAGCCTAGGTTAAACAATACAGTTTTCCAAAGCTGCATGTGCTCATTTCATACTGTTGAAGTGAGGGGTTTTTCTGCTTGAAGTGCAAAAACAATTTCCTAAAGCTCCTAAGCAGGAACACTACTGTTCTTATGATCTGTGATTAGATGAACTGATCAATTTCAGTTGGTAACATCCATTTTTTTCCCTTGGCAAGTGTTTAACAAATTCTAGAACAGATGCATTTTTCTAGGCTTACACCAACAATTTCATTCCAAATGTCTCCTGAGAGGCATGTACCATACACAGGAATCCATCTCTATCCTTCTCACTTCCACACACTCCAGAAATTAGCATGGACAAGCTCACCATTCTGTGTCTGTTCACCAGCAGGAACAGGGTGTCAGAAGTGGGATCTGAAGGCATCAAATCCCAAGAGGCAATGGCCCCCAGAATTGAGCAAGGTACTCACACTGAGCCCCTTGTGCTCATCACTTCCATGAACTGCCACCTGCTTTCATTTTGGTGAATCTCATCTTAGACTTCAAATTTGGCTCTTTTTGCATTTTGAGCTCTCCAACTTTATTTGGGATATGGAAAGTCTTTGTCGTTTCAGGGGGAAAGTTTTGTCCATTCCAGTCCAAGACTTTATCTTTGGTGAGTACTCAGTTGTTGTCTGGAGCATGGAGTGACAAGATTCTTTTGGGGGGATTGAGCTGTGATCTAGGAATTCATTTTATTCCTTTTGGAATCTGGGCTAGGACTCTAGCAACTTTATTGGGTTTCTAGGAGAACTAAGGGAAATGGGATCCCAGTCACCTAAATGTTTTGAGGGCAGCCCTCCTTCAGGGACTCCAGCCAGTTTCATGTTTAAAAACTATGGATCTGGCTTCCCTGGTGGCACAGTGGTTAAGAATTCACCTGCCAATGCAGGGGACATGGGTTCAAGCCCTGGTCTAGGAAGATCCCACCTGCCATGGAGCAATTAAGCCCATGTGTCACAACTACTGAGCCTGCGCTCTAGAGCCAGCAAGCCACAACCACTGAGCCCATGTGCCCTAGAGCCGGTGCTCCGCAACAAGAGAAGCCGCCACAATGAGAAGCCTGTGCACCACAGCAAAGAGTAGCCTCTGCTCCCTGCAACTAGAGGAAGCCCGCACGCAGCAACAAAGACCCCACGCAGCTAAAAATTAATTAATTAATTAATAATTTAAAAAATAACTATGGATCCCCCACATGCACATTTTTAGCTAAGTGGGCTGAACAAACCAAAAGTAATCTGGAATTACAGTGGCCATTATGGGGAACGTTCAATCTCCCTAAACTTGTTTTTCTTAAGATTAAATTGGAGGACCGTGGTTCTAAAATTAAGCAGAATGAATGGCATATTTGTTTTCACTGGTAACTGGAAGCTTCCAAACATGCACAAAACTGTAAAATTGCCTCTTTGCAAGATACAATTTCTAAATTGGCTGAAACAACCAAAAAAAAAAAAAAAAAAAAAAAAGTAAAGAAAAAAAGGAGAACAAAATGGCTTCCAAAGCCTTGTGCTTCTTGTGTCCCCGCCTGCCCCCAATTTCTTTGTCTCAGGTAGGGTCTTGTGTGTCTTCCCACTCCCTTTGCCTCAGACTCTGCCCCTAGAAACCATCTTGTGCTCAGGCCCTGACCCCACCACCACCTTCCTCTCTCCTCCTCCATGAAAACCTGCCTCTTTAAAATGAGAGCCTCTGAAGATCCAAATGCTGACTCTAATTACTGGTTTTAAGTTAACTGGGGGCAAAGCACTAGGTGAGGAGATCCTGACTCTTGATCAGTGATGCTTTCAAGGAAAGATCTTGAGCGAAAGGGGAAAATGTAGAATTAATTAAGGAGCAGTCCACTAACCTTTGGAGTCAGCACAGGCCCGTAGGGGGTGCTCTCACACCCACCATGCATGTCAATTACCCCAAACAGGAAGATGCCTCTACCTACCATCTAGCAGGAAGAAGAAAACTTCCCTCCAACCCCACCCCCCCAGAAGCCCAGCCAATCAGAGACTGCAGCAGCTCAGCCAATGGGAAGCCTCCATGCTTTGCCACACACCCCCATCTCCTCCAATGGACTCTTCCGTTATCACAGCCCCTCCCAACTCCTTCTTTTCCCTATAAAAGCAAGTCCCCATTTCTTGTTCTCTGGGTTTGCCTGTGGTCTGTCCTTGTTTGCATGTTCTGAATCGAAGTTCCTCCACTATTCCTGAGTAAACTCACTTTTGTTGGTGAAATAACTGGCTGTCATATTATTACAGTTGACAGAGGCTTGAGCTTAGCCTTGAGCTGCACAGGCTCTGATTGCCTTGATGCTGTTACTCTGGTTGATGTGATCAGGTTCCAGGAACTTGGTTTTATCCAGGACAGGAAGCTTCTCATCCTCCCGTGGTTCTGTTATTGCCATGATTCTGCTAGAATGCTGCAGGACATGGGGGCTGGTGGAGGTGAGGGTACAGAGTCCGAGTGGCTCCCATTGCGACAGTGGCTTTCTTGTGTCGCCTTAGGTGTTTTTTTCAATGCTAAGCTTAATATTTCTTTTAAAAATCGTTTCAGAAATGAGTGTGAGATGTGGCTTAATTTGTAAGTCTTCTCTTAACTAGTGAAACCTAATTTAATTTCTATTTTTAAAAGGAATAAAAGGGAATAAGAATGTGAAGTGGTTGAAAGGAAACTAGAGTCGGTGTGCCAGGGATGCTGGATGCTCTCCCCGCATCGGGTCCTTGTTACACTGTGGGAGCCTCTTTCCTTAGCCAGTTCAGTTCTCCTCCTCCCCAGCGGGAACCTGCGGCTCCGTGTCAGGCTCCAGACGCACCTCTGCGGAGAGGGGCCCATGGAAAGTAGCCGGCTGACAGGCACCCGTGGCCTGCAGACATTCTGGCCACGACTACCACGCGGGGTCACTGCAAGGAGGGGTCCTAATCAGGAGGGAGGGGTCACTGCCTCCAGGGGCCGCCCCACGCGAGCCCAGTCACCCCCATAGCCGCCCTCCTCGCGGGACCCCGGCCCCCACCCCCGGGGGCGCTCTGGGAAGCCAGCACTGCGGCTAGGGCAGCAAGCAAGCGACGGGTGGAGAGAAGCCGCCCCGCCCCGCCTCAAGTTCAAGGAGAGACCACGCCCACCAGTGCTTCCCTCTGATTGGCTGAACGAGAGAAAGGCCGGCGATGATTGGGTGGAGCGGACGCCTCTCGGCACCCATCCTCCGCCACGGGGCGGGGGCGGACGTGATTGGTGCAGGCGTTGGCCCGCCCCGCCCCTCGACGTCACTACCCGGCGTGCCGCGCGCCGCGCTTCCGCTCCGCCCGCTAATGTTTTGGCCGGTCCAAGATGGCGGTGCAAGAGTCAGCGGCTCAGCTCTCCATGACCCTGAAGGTGCAGGAGTACCCGACCCTCAAGGTGGGGTCCGCGGGCCCGCGCCTCGCCGGGCGGCGTCGTGGGGGAGAGGGAGGGGCGGGGCGAAGGCCGGGGCGCGGCGTGGGGCGCCGGGCGGAGGCCGGGGGTCTTGGGGCCGGACTTCCCCGGGGCCGGGGGTCTGGGGGCTGGGCTCCCCGGGGCCCGGACTCTGGGGGCCAGGCTCCCCAGGGTCTGGGGGCCTGTCTCTCTGGGGGCCCGTCCCTTTGGGGACCGGGGCTGGCGGCCGGGCTCCCCGGGGGCAGGGAACCTGAGGGCCGGGCGGGTGTGGCGTGTGGCCGTCCATGCTCCCGCCTGCCTTCGTGACAGGGCGGGGAGCGCGTCTGCCTGGCGCCCCGCTTCTCCCTCCGGAGCCCGATTGTGGCCCCTTCGTCCTATAATACCGTGAACTGCATCAGCGACAGTCCTGGTCGTAGACAGGCTGGTGACTTCGGAGGCTGGGGTCTCAGGGCAGTGGGGTCGCGGGCGCCCAGCCAGAGTGCCCACCGTGACTGGCGGTTGGTGTCCAGCTATCCTCCCGGAAGCTCGTGTCAGATGGTGTTGATGGATGGCTTCCAGCCTCTAATTAGGGAACCTGTGAGGAGAGACCTCACGACCCAATGGGAACCCATTTGCGGGGCGTCACCAAACCTGAAATACAGCCCTTGCCACTCGGTCGCCAGTTGGGTGACCTTGGATGGTCGCTGAAGCAAGTCGACTTACGCTGGGGTGAAATCGGTGTTCCCGGGAGAGGGGTCGGTGCCAGTTCTTACCTAGTTGGTAGAGGATTCGATGGTGATTGACTACGGTGAAGCACCTGGGAATAAATTCCTTCAACGCTCAAGGTTATAACCTTCCCAGGAGAGCTGCGGCCGAGCCTACGTGCGTCTGAATTCCTTTCCCGGGGGCCACGTCGCATCTCTCCTCCTGGAGGACCCAACATCCCTGTCCACGTCAGTGGTGACAGAGGGCGGGTGCGGTGTGGCCAGGTTGCTGTGAGCTGTGTTCACTTCCTGGGAGACCTCGGGAGGGTCCTCAGCGCCTCTGCGGTTGTTTACTCCTGTCAGACGAGCGCGCCGGGGTCGGCTCAGGGTGAAGCGAGGGCTCTGGCTGTGGGAAGGTAGCTGAAGGGAAGCTCTGCTGGCCTGAGCCAGATGCCTGCTTGCTGGACCGCAGGTGGAGGTCGTGCTGTTTTGACACTCCACTCCCGCAAGACCCTGCGGCTCGTAGGCCATGATTCTCTGCTGCCCGAGGCGCCCGACCAAAACAAAGGGGTGTGAGTGGGAACCGCTGACGGTGAGCTTTGGTCTCGCTCAGCCCCTGCCAGGCCTGCCGCTTGACTGACAGACAGGAGGGTTCAGAGATGAAAACGTGGTGAATGTGGGGAACACCAGACAGGCAGGCAGGCAGGACCCTCCTCCGAGTCCTCCTCTCTCGTTTCATAATCGTGAGCAAGTCTGAGTTGCAGACTTAGCAAACGGGCTTTGATTAACGTAGTTAGGCAGATACTCCTAGAGGTAAAGGATTTTGTTTTTGGTTTTTTGTGGTTTTTTTTTTGGCTGCATTGGGTCTTCGTTGCTGCGCGTGGGCTTTCTCTAGTTGGGGAGAGTAGGGGCTGCTCTTTATTGCTGTGGCTTCTCTTGTTGCCGAGCACGGGCTCTAGGCACGCGGGCTTCAGTAGTTGTGGCTTGTGGGCTCAGTAGTTTTGGCTCGCGGGCTCTAGAGCGCAGGCTCAGTAGTTGTGGCTCATGGACTTAGTTGCTCTGTGGCATGTGGGATCTTCCCGGACCGGGGCTCGAACCCGTATCCCCTGCATTGGCAGGCGGATTCTTAACCACGGCACCACCAGGGAAGTCCCAAGAAATATTATAGTATCATTTCAAGTGAGCTTGCCAAATAAAGAAATTTTACTTCTTTTCTGGAATGATTTTTAAAAGTAGAACTTTTGCAAGGTATTCTCTCCATTTTCCCTCACATATTATTTAGATCCCACAGGATAATTCGTCTGTTCTCTTGACGTGTGTCACTGCTGAGTTAACATTTTTATCAGGAGTAATTCCTACTGGATAATGAGGAAGTTTCACCAGGAACATGGGAAGAGCTGTTGGCTCGGGAGCTGTGCTCTTCATGGTCTGGAGGGAGTCCAGAGGCAGGGGGCGCGGGGAGAGGGGGTGGGGGGACAGGGCAGGGGGCAGGGGGTGAGGGCTGGGGGTGGGCGTTCTGGAAGGCGTGGGTTGTGCTTCTCCAGTCTGAAGGCAGCTTCTCCCGCAGGAGAGCAGGGACGAGTGTGCAGCAGGCAAGTCCCCTTCACAGGGGATGGCGTTCCTCCCTGATGGAGGGCTGGGCAGCCTCCTCACAGCCTCAGGGCTGGTAAACTCTTATGCTCTGCTCTCCTGGCAGAGTGGCCAGAGGGTGGAGCGGCCCTGGGCTGCGGCTCCCTGGGCCTCTGACTGGGCCCTCGGGCCCTCCCCTCCCCAGCCCCCGCTCCCCACCCCGCCAGCCCCTACTCCCCCCCCAGGGCAGGGCGGGTGGGGCTGGGCCCAAGCCTGTGGGTTTTTGGATGCGACTTGGCTGCGGGAGCTGCAGGATGCTGAGCAGCAGCCCGGGCCTCAGCCCCCAGATGTGAGGAGCTCGCCGCCGGGTGCCTCTAGCTTTGCCGGCTTTGCCGCTTGTCCTGGCCGGGGGCGCAGGTGGTCCCCCTGAGAACGGCGGGTCTGCACCTTGCTGTGGGGCACTTGTTCTTACCGCAGTGGGCGTGCCCGGGCGCCTTGTGCTTCGCCCTGGCTGGCACCTTTCCCTGCAGTGTGTTGGGTTGTGGGGCGTGCCCCTCAGGCCTCAGGAAAGGAGAAGTGGAAACTAGAGTGCGAGACCCACCATCGTCAACTGGAAACCCTGTTCTGATTATGTTTTTAGAAGTTTTTTCTGTTTATAAAAGCAATTTGTGTTTATTCTCCAAATTACTTTGCTAATTATCCCATTAGCTTTGGGGATTTTTACTTCTGTTTTTTTCCTTTGGATAGCTGAAGGAAAATCATATTTTGGAGGCCTTCTTTGTCACCGTCCAGATCAGGTGGGAGTTCGCTCAGCCCAGGGGAGGGACCTGGCATCGTCGCTGGAAACCTGCTTTGGACCCTGACTCCTCCCCTTGAGCTCACCTGGGCCCACCTCTGGGCTTACCTGGAGCCTCATCCTGGCTCCCCAGTCCCTCTCCCAGCTGTCCCCTCCTCATCACATGTGACAGGCTGGGAGTGTGGCCCTTGCTCCCAGCTGGGCCTGGAGGCAGATTCTCCTGTGTCTGAAAAAATCTGCCGCTTTTAATGTGGTGATGGTCTTGTTGACCAAGTACTGCCCTGCAATTTCAAATCCTGATTTTGTACTTGTAGAAAGCTTGTGTGCCAGTTACATGCTAAAGTTATAACTTTCAGTGCGGTTTTACAAACTTGGTCTCAGCCGGGCTTGGGGGATCACGTGTTCTCAAGTTTGAGAAACTCTGGTAGCATAAAGCGTTTGGACTTTTGAGACAAGTATCTGATTATGCTGTGTCCCAGGTGGTGGCCGTGGCTGGGGCCTAACCCCTTTTTACTTTAGGTTTTGTGATTTCCCGAGTGAGCCAGTCCCTCCCTCAGACGCTGGCTGTCTCTGGTCCGCAGCTGCTTGCATCATGATTGCCTTCTTCTCAGGCTGCAGCCTCGTCACACCTTCAGGGCAGTGTTTGTTCTCAGCTGAAAGAGCCCACGCGTGGCCTTGGCTTCCAGAGCCCCACACCCCCAGAGCTCGGCTGCGTGCCCCTCTCTGAAGTGTGTGCCTGCCCCGCGCGTCCTCCTGGCTTCGCGCTCCCGTCTCTCACTGTCGCTGGAGGGATGTTTGACCACACGAAGGCGACCTGGCGGCGTGTCCTGTCCCAGCGTCCTCCGCGCCGGGCCCTCCGGAGAGACGTGGGTTGACGTGAGGGGTCCCTGCTCGCTGCTTGTGTTTTTAAGTATTGTTAGTGTTTTAAACAGATTTCAAGTCTGGAAAAGAAAGGGCTTTCTAATCTCCATTTCTCTGTAAGGGGTGGGCTGTTGGAGCCGGCGCTGACCCCCAGCCCTGGGCAGGTGATGGCAGAGCTGGTGGGGGAGCCGCGTGGTCGCCACACATGCCTCGGGCCCCTGGCTTCCTGCCGGGTCTGTAACAGCCGTGATCACTGAGCACGTGACATCTGCGCTCTTGTAACTCTCGGAAACCCGGGAGAGGGGGTCCCCTATGGTGCACAACAGCGGAGCGGCCTCATGGAGAGACGGGTGAGGCCCCGTCCTGGTCACACGCTTGGTGGCAGGAGGCATTAAACTGGGGACACAGGGTTTCAGCGCACTGGTTCGGGGGTGGCCGGGGAGGCGTGTTTCGGGGAGGAGCCATGTGGGCTGAGTTTAAGTCTTGGCAACCCTGACACCGAAGGCTCACGGCCCCACTGGAGTGAGGCAGCTTGGACATCCCCAGAGCCCTGCAGAGGGGGCAGGGGCCACTGAGTGCCTGGCTGGCGACAAGGGGCCCGGGGAGCAGCGGACGGGGCGGGGCGGGGCGGGGTGGGGCGGGGCTGGAAGGGAAGAGGCCTCGGGCAGGCTGAGGCGGGATGTTTGATGCTGACCCGACCCGAACCTGGCCGGGGTAACAGTTGGTTATTTTCAGGTGTACGTTTTTTATAACCTTTTGAAAACCAGAATTACTCACTGTTTCAATCACTACTAACCAATAGTTAACAATAAAACATTGCTGAGTAGTTTGATAACTGGACTGTCGCGCAGAATGTGGCCGAGGGGAGAAGGCCCCCCGGCTGGGTCGGTGACCTCACTGTCCACAGAGCCAGCCCTCCGCTGCCGCCACACGCAGCCCCCGGGACCTGGCCTTGCCCCCTTTCCCATCATGCCAGCGGCCCCCCTGCCATGCCCCATCTGAGCCAGACCTCCCCTGGCTCCCCGCCCCATCCTGTGTCCCTCCCGGGTCTCTGCACGTGGGAGTCGGCATCCTAGCGCGCCACCAGCCGGCTGGGCCAGGGCACTGCTGACGTGTCGTTGCCCACGTGGCCCCAGGCCACTGCCCTGAGCTGGCTCCGGCCCTCGCCCTGGTGTTTTCTTTCTGGCTTCGGTCACCCTCTAGAGCTTTTTCTGTCAGATGCCCCCTTGGGACACTAGTCCTCCGTGAGGGGCCGTGTCTGGGTGGTGGTCGCCCTCCCAGCGCCTGGAAGAGCTCCTGGCCCGTGGGGGGCACCGGCGGTAGCTGCTGGCCGAGCGAGCGTCTCCTCTGTCTGGGGGGAAATCCCTTGAACATTCACATCTCACTCTTGTCCGTGGGCCGGTGTTCCGGGTGTGGCGGCCTTCGGAGTTTCCTTTCTCACCCCCCCACCCCGGCCCGCGCCCCTCTCTCCTTCCTTCAAGGCTCAGCTGCTGGGAAGGAGAGTCTGCGCCCTGCCCCTCTGTCCACTCACGGTGTGCCTGCCGTGACCTTCCAGGTGGCACTGGACAGCATCCTCGGGGCACCCCCTTCGAGATGGCCGCCTCCTGATCTCATGAGCGGCCTCCTGGCTGCTTTGCCGCATCACTCCCTGGCAGGCTTCCGGCCAGGGTCTCCAGGTGACCCCGTGGTGCTGCATGAGCCCCTGACAGCGTCTGCTGCTCGCCCCCACCTCTCACCACGTGCGCCACCGGCTGCCCTTCCTTCCCGGCGTAGGGTCCCAGGCGGCTCCCGTGACGCCACCCATGCCTGGCTCCTCCCAGGCTCACAGCCGCCCCTCATCCTCCTTGTTGGGACTGCTCACTACCTTGGCGACCTTGTTTCAGGACCCCCGTGTGTACTGATGACTCCCAGCTGGATCCCCTCACCAACCCCAGAGCCTTGGACCCGGGAGCCTGTCAGATGTCCCCCCTTGGGTCTGTAAGGTGTCTGAACATGTGGAAGTCTGAACTCGTTGTCTTACCCACCTCCTCCGCAAACCCGCTCCCCCACCCTCCTGGTCTCCGTGGGGGACAGCGCTTCCAGCAGCTCAGGCTGCAACCTTGGAGCCAGCCTTGATGCCTCCGTTCTCAGAGCTCACATCCAGCCTGTCCTCACATCCTTTTCACTCTGCCACCGTGGCCTAAACCAGTCCCTCTCCGGGTTGTTGAAGGAGCCCCCAGCTTTCCCCGGCACTGCCCGTGCTTCTTCCTGGCAGCCTCCCGTCTTACTAGCGGTAAAGTCGAAGGTGAAGAGTGGCCCTCCAGGGCCTCATGACTTGGCCCCCTCTTCCTCCTCCCCCACCTCCTCCCCTCCCCCCCCCCTCCTCCCCCACCTCCACTCCTTTGGACACTGAACCACAGTGGCCTCCCTGCTGCTACAGGATGTGCCAGCATGGGGGGGCCTCAGGGTCTTTGCTCTTGTTTACTTTGTCCAGAATCCTTTCCCCCAGATGTCAGTCTGGCTTATTCCCTCACCTTCCCTGCTCTTCTCAGGTATCACCTTCTCAGTGCGACCACCTTATTTAGACTGGGAGTCCCACCATCCCCTCTTCTGCTCTGTTTTTCTCCTTAGCTGCCGCTACCATTTGACTTAACTGTGTTTTGCTTCTTTGTTTCTAACCACTGGGATTATAAGCTCTTTGGAGGGCATAGAAGAAATAACTCTTCAAATAACAGATGAAGGGGCTTCCCCGGTGGCGCAGCGGTTGAGAGTCCGCCTGCCGACGCAGGGGACGCGGGTTCGTGCCCCGGTCCGGGAAGATCCCACATGCTGTGGAGCGGCTGGGCCCGTGAGCCACGGCCGCTGAGCCTGCGCGTCCAGAGCCTGTGCTCCGCACCGGGAGAGGCCACAGCAGTGAAAGGCCTGCGTACCGCAAAAAAAAAAAAAAAAAAAAAAGATGAATTATTAAATATTATTTTGGCAATTCTATCCAAAGAAGTAAGGTTGAAACAAGTAAATGTAACTATTAGAACGAATGAGACAGAATATGTTTGTGTACCCAGAAACACAAGCAAACTAACCAGAAAATGACTGCAATTAATTAGAAAGGTCAACGCAGTAACTGGGTACATGAGAAATAGACAAAAGTCAGTCACTCTTCTGCATCCCAGCAATACCCAGTAGAACATCTCCTGGGAAGATGCCAGGAAGAGTAAAACGTCAGGGTGACTGCAGCACGCCAGCAGAGTGGGCGCCAGTGGAGGCGCCGGGGCTGGCAGCAGCAGAGGTGCTGGGTTTCTGTTTGAAGATGCTAACAGTAGCTGTAAAGCTGCCATCTGACTTCTCTGTGTGCTTGGTCAGACCTTTCTTATTTATCATGAGGGAAGCTCCAAGAAGGGTGTCTCTGCTGGACACCAGGGTCTGGTATGAAACTGCAAAAGTAACAGCCTTGTTGCAAGATTGCTGGCTTTGGTTCTAAGTTGTATGGAAAAGGTGAGACAGTGTTTCCCTGGTGTTATGCATACGGTGGGCACTGGTGCCTGCTCGGGCTCTGTGTGTCGTGTCTGGTCAGCGAGCCGTCCCGGGCCTGGAGACGCTCACGTGGAGGCCTGGCGCCAGGCTGCCTTGTGTGCGCGCCGGCTAGCTCAGCATTGGCAGCGTGTACTGTTTTACCCATACTGCCCTTGCTGAGGTGGACCAGTGGCAGGCAGAGGTGCCTGTGAGTAACCAGCAGTCGCGGATGAGAGGACCCGGCCCCCAGCAGGGAGAATATGGAGGTGCTGGCGGTGCCCTTCCCCCCTCCAGCTTTGTCAGCACTTCACGGAGTGAAAAGTCCATCTCATCACATCCCCCTAGAGGTGGACCAGCAACATGTCACTTTTCAGGAAGCCTATTTGAAAGAGGGGGTTTGAAGCACTCCTGTCCTTCCTGAGCCTCCCTCAGGTGTGTGCTGTGCCTGGGAAGGTCAGCCCAGGGGAGCGTAGAGCCACTGTGGTTCATGAGACTCCCGTGCCACACGCCGGAACACGAGGCACAGCTCTCCAGGCCAGGCAGGGACGTCTGCTGCCATTTCGGGCTCAGTCCAACACTTTACGAGACGTTGTTAGCTTTGTGATAAATATTTAGAAACCTCTTCTGAGGTTTCTTAATTGTGAAAGATAAAAGGCCTCATGCCATTGGGGAAATACTTCCTTCCTGTGCTGGTAAAAATGGCTGAAAACAGTATGAGAACAAACTAAAATGCATCTCTTTGTCAGCAAATACTGTGAGAAAACCCACAGCAAACACTGGAGAAGGTTTGAAGAAACATGTACCAAAGCAAATGGCACGGTGTGGGAGGGCTGCTGTGGAGCTGGATGAGAGTACAGATGTTTCATACAGGTCTCAGTTAGGGTGTTTGCCAGATTCTGTTTCAGTTATGAAAACAGGAAGGATTACTTTTTGCGAGCCACTGAAGGGGAAAGAGGTACTGGAGGAAATATAATTTAACATTCAACTAATTAAATGGAGAAATTCTATGATCGTAAAAGCTGTAGTGAAACAAATTACCAAGGAAACATTGAGTAGATTTGATTAATACAAATTTAATTTTTTTGTATAACCAGGTAAGATAAAACCAGAATTTAAAAGCAAGTAACAAACCTTAAAAAAATGTGAACCATAAAAAACTGGTTCAAATTGATGAGAAAGTTCCAATACCCTCTTCCTTGTTGAGTATTGGGTAAGGAATACAAACAGAAAATATGTAGAAGGAAAAATGTGTTGAGTTGAACCACATAAAATCACCCTTTCGTAAAAATGATGGCTGAATAGCCTATACCATGTAAAAAGATTAAAAAAAAAAAAAAAAACTTCCCATAAAGAAAAACCCAGGACATGATGGCTTCACTGGTGAATTCTGTTAAATGTTTAAAAAAGAGTTAACATTGCTCTCTTACAAACAGCCAAAAAATGGAAGCTGAAGGAAGTTTCCCAGCTTGTTCTGTGAGGTCAGTTTTACCTTGATACCAAAACCAGACAAACAATACCACAAGAGAACTGCACACCAGTCCTTATGAATGAATATAGGTGCTAAAATCCTCAACAGCATGCCAGCCAGCAAACTGAATCTGACAACATATGAAAAGGATTATGTACCATGACTAAGTGGGATTTACCCCAGGAATGCAAGGTTGGTTCAACATGTAAAAGTCAACGTAATGCCATACTAATAGTATAAAGGACAAAAACCACATGATCACCTCAATAGACACAGATAAAAACACTTGACAAAATCCATCACCCTTTCATGATTAAAACACTCAACAAACTAGGAACAGGAGAGAACTTCCTCTACTTGATAAAGGGCATCTCTGAGAAAACCACAGCCGACATCATGCTTAGTGGTGAAACACCAAAAACTTTCCCCTAAGATCAGCAAAAAGACAAGGATGTCCACTCACCATTTCCATTCAGCATTGTCCTGGAGGTTCCAATTGGGGCAGTTGGGCAAGAAAAATAAATAGCAGGCATTCAAATTGGAAAGGAAGAAGTAAAACTCAATTTGCAGGTGAAATCATCTTGTGTATGGAAAGTCCTAAGGAATACACACGTACACACACACACACACACACACACACACACACACACACACACACCTGTTAGAACTAATAATCTGGTTCAGCAGGGTTGCAGGATACAAGGTCAGTTTATATAATAGAAATAATTTGTATTTCTGTATCTTAGAAATGAACAGTGAAAAGGGAAATGAAAAGAGTTTTATTTACAATAAAACTGATAAATTGGATTTTATTAAAGGGAAGAAGCTTGTGTTTCAAAGGTATGCTGTTAAGAAAGTGAAGACTACTCAGAACAGAGAGAAAATATTTGCAGATCTTTTTTTTTTTTTTTTTTTTCCTTTTTATTGCGGTATGCGGGCCTCTCACTGCTGTGGCCTCTCCTGTTGCGGAGCACAGGCTCCGGACACGCAGGCTCAGCGGCCATGGCTCACAGGCCTAGCTGCTCCGCAGCATGTGGGATCTTCCTGGAACGGGGCATGAACCCGTGTCCCCTGCATCGGCAGGCGGACTCTCAACCACTGTGCCACCAGGGAAGCCCTGCAGATCATTTTTGATAAGGATCTAGTATCCAGAATATGTAAAGGACTCTTACGGTTCAATAATATAAAAACAAATAACCTGATGTAAAAACGAACAAATGGTTTGAGGAGACTCCTCTGAAGAAGAGATACAAATGGCTAATGAGCATGAGAGGAGCTGCACAACACCATTCATCATTAGTGAAATAACGAAACCATGATGAGGCACTGCTCTATACCCATGGGAATGACTGTGATCAGAAAGATGGACAGTAACAAGTGTTGGATGAGGGTGTGGAGAACTAAAATCCTGATAGAGTTCTCTGAGGGATGCAAAATGGTGCAGCCACGGTGGAAAGCAGTCCGGTAGTTCTTCTTGAGTATTGGGTAAGGAATACAAACAGAAAATATGTAGAAGGAAAAATGTCTAGTAGTTCTTCAAAAAGTTACAGTTACCATGTGACCCAGCAGTTCCACTCCTAGATAATCTACCCAGGAGAAGTGAAAACATGCCCATACAAAAACCTGTGCAGGAATTTATAGCCTTATTATTCATAATAGCTCCAAAGTGGAAGCAACTTATGAGTGCATAAACAAATGTGGTGTTCGCATCATGGAATACTATTCAGCCATAAAAAGGAATGAAGTACATTCTGCATCGTGGATGAGCCTTGGAAACATTATGCTAAGTTTTTTTAAAAAGCCAGACACAAAAGGCCACAGAATGTATGATTCCATTGATATGAAATGTCCAGAATAGGCAGGTCCATTCGAGTAGACGGTAGATTAGTGGCTGGTTGCCCGGCTATGGGAAGTACTTCTGTAGGCAACGGGTTTATTTTGGGGTGATGAAAATGTTCTGCAAGTAGATGATGCTGATCGTTGCACAGCCTTGTGATTGTACTAAATACCACTAAGTTGTATACTTGAATTAAAAGGGTGACTTTTATAGTATCTGAATTATATCTCAATTAAAAATTGGTAAAATAAAAAGTGATGCAGGGGGACTTCCTTGGTGGCACAGTGGTTAAGAATCCGCCTGTCAGTGCAGGGGACACAGGTTCGAGCCCTTGTCCGGGAAGATCCCACATGCCGCGGGGCAACTAAGCTCGTGCGCCACAACTACTGAGCCTGCGCTCTAGAGCCCGTGAACCACAACTACTGAAGCCCACGTGCCTAGAGCCCGTGCTCCGCAACGAGAGAAGCCACTGCAGCGAGAAGCCTGTGCACCCCATGAAGAGTAGCCCCCGCTCACCGCAACTAGAGGAAGACCACACGCAGCAATGAAGAACTGACGCAGCCAAAAATAAGTTAGAAAAGGGGGGGAGGTGGTTTGAAAAAAAAAGTGGTGCAGCTTACCTTAAATTATCTTTCAAAGGGCGAAAGTTTTAGTTTTGATAAAGACTAATTTACTGATTCCTCTTTTACAGTTAGTGCATTCTGTATGCCTGCAAGAACTCTTTGCCTGTTTCAAGGTTGTGAAGATTTTCTCCTATGTTTACGTCGAGGATTTTTACAGTTTCAGCTTTTATGTTTAGGTCTGTGGTCCGTTTCAAGGGAATCTGTGCAGATTGTATGAGGCACAGGTTGAGGTTTGTCCTTTTCCCACGTGGGGTCCAGTCCCGGCACCTCTGTTGCGGAGACAGCCGGTCTTCTCTGCCCTGAATTGCCCTGTCTCTTTGGTTGGCCACACGGACCGTGCACGTGGGTCCACCCCCCGGGTCTCCCACCCTCCTTGGTCTCCTTGCCTTCCTGGACCAGTGCTTTGAATCAGGCACCATTTCCCGTACGTTACCAAAATCATTCAGGATATTTTTTGATCGAGGTAAAAAACAAATGAACCATCTCTATCATTTCTCAGTGTCTAGCAGTGCTGTATCGTGCTCGGCTCTCTAGGACTCTCCTCAGTCAGCTCAGGCCACTCTGGCAGAACGCCCCACAGCACACACTGTTCCTCCCGGCCCTGGAGGTGGGGTCCCAGAGTTGGGGCTGGCACCCCCCAGCACAGCTGCTTCCTGTTCCTGCCGGGAGCGTCCCGAGGTGTGCGCTGCTCTCCTCGTGGTTGACTGGCGTGTCACAACCCCGAGTGTCAGTGGTGCTGAGCACCTGCCCACACGTGTCGGGGCCGCGTCTCTTCTTCCGAGAAGTGTGAGTTCAAGTCCGTGGCCCATCTCTCAGCTGGGTTGTCTTTCTGTCATGGAACTGTCGGGGTTCCTCATGAAGCCTGGATAGTAACCTTTATCAGGTGTGTGGTCTGCAAACATCTCTTCCTGTTCCCGGTCTGCCCTTGCACTCTGATGATTGTTTCCTTTGCTTTGCAGAAGTTTTACAGTTTAATGTAGTCCCGTGTGTTACCCTTGTTTTTATTGCCTGTGCATTTAGGAGTGTATTAAAGAACGCCTAGTTTTCCTCTTGGTCTGGCTCTTTGTTGGTTTCCCCCCTCACTGCCATTTCTCACGTCTCTGTGATTTTGTTGTCTCACCGAGGACTGTCTCAGTAATTTTCCTCCCAGAAGGGGTTTGGCTGCTAAGGGGTTTGGAGCCTTGCCTGTCTGAAAGCATCTCAATTTTGCCTCGTTCTCAGTGATACTTTGGCATGATTTAAGAGTCTTCGGCATTTCTGAAATTCCACCCTTTCTTTGGCAAAAGCCCCTTGGGAAGGAGCCTGTGGAGCTGTTGGTGACAGAACAGCAGGGGACAGTTGGGGAAAGGCGGGAGAGGCAAGGCCTGGGCAGCCCGGCATCCCTGGGAAGGACGTCGATTCCAGGCGCACGTGCAGGGGGAGGGTGGCCGAGCTCAGAGGGGGACACGGGCAGCAGAGGGTCGGACCCGAAAGCTCAGCCCTGCAGAGCGCGTGGCCCAGCTGGCGTGGCCCCCGAGCATGTGGGCGGGTGGTCTGGGGCGTGGGAGGATGGCCAGGGCCAGGAGAGGCGTGGGGCTGGTGCGGGTGCAGGGGAGGCCTCTGGGGGACGAGAGTGTCCGGAGCCATCAGGAGCTTGGGTGGGGCAGGGTGTGGGCCACGTGCGGGGGCAGCCCCCTCGCTGCCACCAGCACCACCGGCCGGGCTGTGCCGTGGTTCCATTCCCGCACCGTGGACGTATGCCAGATCCTGAGTCGGCCTCTTTCCTCAGAAGAGAAATAGGTAAGCTTGACTAATAAGCTTGAGTGGATCCAGTAAACGATGGACTGAGGATGAATGTGAGAGCACCACCGGCATCTTTTTCGGATAAGAGTTAAAAGTCGGCTCCCCAGCCCACGGAGCTTTCTTTGGAATCCCCCTGCCTCGGTGGTGCGCACGGGTGTGCTGGTGGGTGCCCGGCCCGTGCAGGCTCTCTGGCCCGGGATCGCACCCATGCCTGTGCAGGCATGTGACTCTTTTCTGCTGTGTCATGGTTGTTTTGATTATATTTATTGGAATAGAATTTTAACATCTGGATGTGATAATAAAAAACAACTTAGGAGCTTTTGTTTATTGTGCAGCATGGGATTTGTTCAATTTGTTTTCTAGTAATTCCACTTTGTTTTCTTTTATGAATGCATCAGTACAGCTCAGATTACAAATACACAATGTGTTCACGCAGACGGCCTGCGGGACCGGGCAGGCTGCCTCTGCTCCTGGCCCCAGGTCCTCAGGGCACAGCCTGTGACCCACTTCCCAGTCGTTTTGGAACTGAGTGCTCGCTCTTTCAAGCAGTAAAATTAACGCCTGCACTCACTTGGGTTTAACAAATAGCCTGGAAGGGAGTTTGCGGTCATCGGTGACACCCCACCAGCCCTGACCTGAGCCCCCTGCGGCGTCTCTCCCTGTCTGCGCACCGTGGAGGCTGCCTGGGGGCGTCGTCGGGTCAGGACGGTGGTGTTGGGGGGCGAACCGAAGGCAGCTGAGGACGCTGGTGCATCTTCCCCAGTGCCGGTGTCACACAATCTTGAGGTTGCTCTACGTGCCGCTCCCATTGCAGAGACCCGTCCCCCCCAGTCCTGGTCGTGGAGACCACGGGTGGTGGTTGAAGGCTGGGTCAGGCCTCCCCCCTCCAGAGATCCCATCCTGTGGCAGGACACACCCTCCCCAGGAGCTGGGGGGGAACCCTTCACCACACGTGGTTTGCTGTCCGCCACGAGCCTGGCACCGTGTCGGGTGCTGTACGCAGTGGTCACTTTCTGACCAAGTGGACGCCGGAGGAGCCCCTCCGGTTTTTCTTACAGGGGGTACTGAGTCCAGAGGAGGCAGCCAGTGTGGGGGGTGAACCTCAGAGACCAGTCCGGCGGCCCGTGCGGGGGACCCACGCCGCCCACCAGCAGCAGGTGGCCCCGAATGTCCTTGTGAGGCCGTCTGCCGTGTCCCGCTGGGCTTGGTCTCTTGGCTTGGTTGTGCTTTGACGGCCAGCCCACAGCAGGTCATCAGCGAGCCCGAGTCCTGGCGGGGTGACCGACCCTGGCCGAGCCCACCCCGTCACGCGTGGCAGATGTGGCTCGGCTCGTGGCATTCTGCCCCTCAGACTGCTGGTGAGACCCAAGGCGTGGACAGGCATGTTGGTGCACTGCCGAGTGGGAGTGGTAGCTGAGGGCAAGGACAGTGCTGGCCTTGCTGGGTCCCCGGCAAAGAGTCCTGCTGTGGTGGCCCCTCCGTGGCTGGAGCCTGGCCCTGCCTGTCTCTGCCATCACCCCAGGGTCCCTGCTGCTGGGAAGCCCAGGCTCTGAGCCAGGCCCGGGTCTCCTCCCCGCCAGGCACGGTACCTGGCACACGGCTGGTGCCTAGCAAGTGTCGGTGGAGCCAGCAGTGCCCCGGGAGTGGGTGCCTCCCTGCTGGGCAGGCCTGAAGACGCAGCGCTCACAGGGGCAGTTTGTGGCAGCCACCGCAGAATTCCACGGAGACCCGCTGTGTGAGCAGGGCGTGCTGGCAGGGAGTCCCTGTCTTCAGTGGGTTTCCCTAGGGGTCCCCGGGGCGCGGTGCTGTACCCTGCCTGCTGCGCTGTGATGACCTTGGGGGCTGATGAGTGTGTGAACAGCAGTTCTCCAGACTTTTTAGTGATGCTTCATGGGTTTTCTATCTTCCCGTGCTCTGGAGGGAATGGGTATTTTTTTTTTGTTTTTGGTAGTACGCGGGCCTCTCACTGTTGTGGCCTCTCCTGCTGCGGAGCACAGGCTTCGGACGCGCAGGCTCAGCGGCCACGGTTCATGGACCCAGCCGCTCCATGGCATGTGGGATCTTCCCGGACTGGGGCACGAACCCGTGTCCCCTGCATCGGCAGGCGGATTCTCAACCACTGCGCCACCAGGGAACCCAATGGGTATTTTTTAAATAACTCAGGAGAATGGGTGTCCTCCCGTTGAGATCAGTTAAATGTGTGCCTGTGATCTCCCACGGGTGCTGATGCCCTCACCTTCCTAACCCTGAGGTGCACCTGAGGTGCTGCTTTCTGTCCGGCATCTCTGCTGCACATCGTGGGCTTTCATGTCCAATCGATTAAAGCCCCCAGTACTGCTTTCCTTTTTGGTCATTTCCTTAACTGTGTTATTCTAGATGAACTTGGTGATCTTTCTGTCTGCTGACTTGTGGAGGCTTCTGGGAAGAGTGGAGGCTGCACTACATCTTAGATGTGGGTCAGGGTACATCTCAGCCTTTGTGTCCTTGTCTAGGAACACAGGTGACCCTCGCTCACACGGGCCTTTTGTGGGGGCTCGGGCAGGTTTTAGAGGAGATGCGTTTTTAGAGAATGAGAAGTCGAAGCCTCTTGCCTCAAAAAGTGCCACGAAGGAGGCCCGCACATCCCGTGTGGACGATATGTGGCGCCCACCCACTGAAGTGTGGACTCAGTGGCCTTCTGTTTTCTGCAGGTGCCCTACGAAACACTGAACAAGCGCTTCCGTGCCGCACAGAAGAACATTGACCGGGAGACGAGCCA
Organism: Kogia breviceps; assembly: GCF_026419965.1. NCBI lineage: Eukaryota > Metazoa > Chordata > Mammalia > Artiodactyla > Physeteridae > Kogia > Kogia breviceps. The sequence goes on along the minus strand of NC_081315.1, from coordinate 146,527,881 downwards.
CGTCACCATGGTAGTGGCGGAGCTGGAGAAGACCCTGAGCAGCTGTCCAGCCGTGGACTCCGTGGTCAGCCTCCTGGATGGTGTGGTGGAGAAGCTCAGTGTCCTCAAGAGGAAGGTCAGTGCTGCTTCCGGGCCATGTGCTGCCTGCCTTGCCCCCAGGCTGCACGCACAGCGTGGGCGCGCCCTTCACCCAGTTGTCCTGAGAAGGGGCCGCCTCCTGGGGGAGCTGCAGTGGAGGGGCCCCCCTCCCCTGCTGTCTGTGTTCTGGAGTCTGCCAGCTGTAAGGCTGGCTTCCCGACCCACATTCCTGTTCCTGTAGGGCCAGGTTATCCTGACTCCAGATGTCCCAGGGAGCCCAGGTGGGGGAGGCCAGGATGGGTAGTAGATTGATTTATTATTTTCACCATTTCACCTCAAAACAGCACATAGGGTATCTTGTTTCTGGGAATGGTAGGTATGCCCACTGATAGGCCCTAAAAAGTGAGATAAGATATTTGAAAACATTTTATTCACCAGAATTGGAGAGCAGGGGGTCAGGGGGGCTAGAAGGCAAGGGACCCCTGCTGCCTAGAGAGAGCTCCCAGCAAGGGCCTCGCTGGCCAGTGATTCGGGGCCATTAGAGTGGGGGGCCTGATGTCAGGACCCAGCAGCACTACACCTCAGGTGAGGGTGCCCAGAAGTGGACTTGCCGGGAGAAGCGCTGCCGCCCACTCCCTCCTTCAGCCTGGTCTGAGTGGTCCCAGCGGGTGCTGCCTCCAGGCTCCAGGTAGAGTAAATGCAGTTCTCTTGAGTGGAGGATGCCTTCCATCTGAGCATCAGATTGTTCAACTACAGTAACCAGGACAGGTACCCAAGACACCACGGCTGCGACACAGCAGGAATAGAAAGAGATCTGCACAGACCTCAGGTACAGAAACTATCAAATACCATACTTTACTGTGCTTAAAGGATGAAAAAATAGCTTGAAAATATCTGCAGGGAATAGAAAGTATGTCATTTAAAGTTAAAAAGAACCAAGTAAAAATAAAAGAAGTGAAAAATAGCAAACGAAAAACTCAGATGTTTGCTTACAACAAACATTTTAACACTTAACAATCAGACCAAGCTAAAGAGAGAGTGAGTGAGCTGGAAGGTGGGTCTGAGGAAATTACCTAGAATACAGCACAGGGATGAAAAGGTGAGAGCACATGAGAGGGTGAGAGGTTAGGGAGCAGAGCAGGGACTGCAGTGGGCCAGAGTCCAGGAGAGGTGGGCGGGGGCCGAGAGGTGCAGGGAGAGTGAAGGGGAGACCTAAACAGGTTAAATAAGAGTAAACATAGCTAGGATTTTCACATAGTGAAACCGAAGAAAAGAGAGACAGAAAAATCTTAAAGGCAGGCAGAGGAAAATCCGCTTGTCAAGGAGCAGCAAATATCCTGACAGCTGACTTCTTCTTGATGGCAGTTGGAAGCCAAACCATAGTGGAATGTGCTGGAAGGAAACAAGGGCCGACCAGAATTCTGGACCTGCTGTCCAGTGCATAGCCACCAGCCTCCTATGCCCACTAACATTTAAATGGAATAAAAGCAAGAACTCACTGCTGGGCTTGCACGAGCTACACTTCAGGTGGTTGACAGTGGCTGCTATGTGGCGCACAGGCGTGGAACACATCTGCCTGGCTGTCTTAACTTTGAGCAGAATTGCCTTTAAGGGAAAGTATTATAAAAGATAGAAAGTCACGTTAGGATGACAAGTAGTTTCATTAACCAGGAAGCTGTGACAAATGTAAAGTTCTGCGCCTCTGGCAGCATAGCCCCAGCGCACGTAAAGCAGTAGCGTCCCTGAGGAGGTGGACAGACCCTGCCGCCCCCTCGGTAGCAGCAGCCCCTCACACTCTTGCTGCTTGTGGCCCTGGGCCCCAGCTGCCCTCTGACCTCCCCGCCTCCGGGTCCTCGGCGGTTGGGGTGGGCCGCCCGGTCGCCGCCCGTCCCGAGCGCCCCCTCTGTCCGCGTGTCACAGGCGGTGGAATCCATCCAGGCAGAGGATGAGAGCGCCAAGCTGTGCAAGCGCAGGATCGAGCACCTCAAGGAGCACAGCAGCGGGCAGCCGGCGGCGGCCGGCGTGTGGAAGAGGAAGCGCATGGACCGCATGATGGTGGAGCACCTGCTGCGCTGCGGCTACTACAACACGGCTGTGAAGCTGGCGCGCCAGAGCGGCGTCGAGGTGGGCGCGGGGCTGCGGGCCTCCGGGCGGCGGGCTTCCCGGCCCTTCGTGGACGCTCCACTCGGCCAGTCGCGCGTCCTCCTGCCCGTGACGGCTCGGGGGGGGGCGTCGCCCCTGCCGCAGTGGTTTGCACGCGTTCCGAGGGTCCCTCCCCCCACTGCTGCCCGCCTTCCTGCCGCCAGGGGCGTCCCGTGACCATTCTTCCGGGGGTGACGCCTTTCTCTGGGGTTAGGCACGTTTTCCATCTGTCCGTGTGTGGTGGCCCCGGGGGTGCAGGTGTGGAAGCACTCGATACCCTAGGCTGCTGGCCGGTGGCGAAGGGGGCCGTCACCACCCGCCGCCGGGCCTCTGCGGGTCGGCCTGCACCTTTCTCTGGCCTTCGGGGCAGTGTGGCTGGGGGCAGTGGTAACCCTGGTGTCCCGAGGGCAGCCTTCACTTGGCGGGGGGGGGGGGGGCAAGGAACAGTTGCTCGGGCTGCTCAGACCAGAGTGCGTGGCCACCCGACCCTGTCCGCGTCCTGTGTTGGCCAGAGCCTCTGGCGGCAGAATCCTCGTGGATGGCAGTGTCTCCCTTGTCTCCACGTGGGATCCGGTCTCAGCCCGCTCCTCTGCCACACGCTCGGGACCCACTGGTTCCGCCCCTCCTCTCTCAAGTTCTCGGTCTCAGCACTGCTGGCCGCCTGGGGCTCACCTGCCCCCCCCCCCCGCCAGTCCCATCCCCTGGCATGGCTTAAGTGTCACCCGTGCGTGCGTGGCTCCCACCCTGGGTCGAGGGGTCAGCCCTAGCGGCTTGAAACCCCAGCGTGAGGCCCTGCCCCCCGTCCCAGCAGGTGGCCTTGGGTCCCTGACGGCATAGTGCTGTCACCCCCGCACCGGCATCCGCAGGTCCCCGCTGTGTGCCCTGGCCCCACTTCCTGCTGTGTCCATGTCCCTGTCTAGTTCCAGCCCTAGGCCTTTCCTTCGACGTGGCTGACACACTCGTGCAGTGGGGCTGGGGACGGGGGGCTCCTCGCTCTTGCACCCCAGCCCCGGGCAGCTCCCTGGAGCTGCATGTGCCGCGCGCCCAGGCTCCTGCTGTGGACGGCAGGGCCACGAGTCTCAGCTCGGTGCCCAGTGGTCCCCGGTGCCTGCTCTCCTCACCCCTCCCTCCCCTGCCCAGCACGGCCAGCTTCTGACCGATGGGCTCTCCTAGCCTCACATTCCTGGCACAGCCTGTCCATCTGCGGTGGGCGTCAGGCTTCACTCCCGCACCCCCACACCCACCGCACCTGCGAGGGCGTGGCCACGGACACCTGCGGTGGCTGGTGAGGCACGAGCTCCCCACGCCTCCCGGCCCCCAAACGTGCACCTTGTAGAGGGGAGAAGCACGAAGCCAGACGAGATTTGGTGAAGGTGACGTGTCTGCAGAAGTGCCAAGAGGGACGGGAGGGCGGCGGGGGGGGGCTGGCTTTCCTCAGAAGAAGGTCGCAGCCCCGGAAGGTTGGCATGCACCTCGTCGAGGAGACAGTCCTGGAAGGGGGTTTCCACAGGAGCCCCCAGCTTCACAAAGAGCGCAGAAATCGAAGTCTCTTTCAGAAGCAGGTGCAGGAGGACACCCTCTTGGCCTTGGGGTTGGGCGGGGCCTCCAGGGAAGAGGCTGCAGCTAGGGCTCCTTCACGTTAAGAACTTCTTTTCATCAAAAGACGCCGCGAAGAGGGGGAGTGCGGGCTACGCAGAAGGCCAAGAAGGGAGGAACTCCTGGTGGAGTCACGCCCGGTGGAGTCGGCTGTGACCCCTGCATTGGCAGCTTCCGTGCTCGCACCTCCCGGGGGCGGCCTGTGGTTGGCGCTCGCTCTGGCCCACCTCCCACCGGCTGGTTTAACATCTCCACTGTGGCTCCCGTAACTGAGGGTCCGAGGACGTCAGAGGACCGTCAGCAGGAAAGGAAAGACCCGGGGTGCCGCGGGGTGCAGGCAGGAGAGGCCACCTCTTGGAATTTAGAGCAGAACTGGAAAAGATGGAAAACGGGAGACAAGAAAGACTAGAAGGTCGCCTGGGGGCCTGGCCTTTGCCCCGTGGGAAGGGTTCAGGAGAAAGCAGCCCGCCTCTGCAGTGAGGGCGGTGAGCAGAGCTGGATCAGTCAGTCCCGGTTGGGGCAGCCACGGGGCACCTCGTCATCAGAGCTCCCCTCGGGAGGGCGGAGCAGTGGCCGTGGCGCTCGGCCCGCCACACTCCCAGCCCTGCCTGGCTGGGTTCTGTTCCGTAATCGGCACTCAGGATGGGGAGGTTGGGGGCGCCTCCTGCGGGCCCAGCCTCCGTCCCTACTGAGGACGTGGGTAGCGCTGCCCTTGCGTAGCCACCCTGACCTGCCCGCTGTCTGGAGCGGCCGTGCAGGAGCTGGGAAGCTGACAGGGCATCTCCAGTGTGCCCCCCCGCCAACAGGAGCACACCCCGGGCCCTCTGGTCAGCTGCTTTTCTGCCCTTGACCCATTTGGTTCCGCAGGAGATGCTTCAGGAGCTAGCTGGTCCGTGGGCGCCGCCTTGTTGCCAAGTAACTGTACTCGATTATTTCTTCTTGTTAATGTTGCTGTAAGTGCCTGGTTTTCACTGCAGCATCGTTAGCTATATGCATTCGGTGACTTTCTCTTGAAATAGAATAGGTGTCTCCTACTTGAAAGCTTGCACCTTAACGCTGCATCCACCAGCAGGACTCTGTGTCCTTGTGTGGCACAGCTCCCGCAGGGAGCTTGACGTGGCCCTGGTGCCTGGGTACGGAAGTTCGGTGGCGAGCTCCTGGCTTGCTTTGCCGTGGCAGACCTTGGTCGAGAGAGTGTGGGCGAGAAAGCTCTCTTGTCCTGTGCTCTGCAGTGCCCAGCAGCCCATGAGGCCTGAGTGGGGACTCTGGAGACATGGGGTTCCAGGGATGTTTGTGTTGGGTGTTCCACCTGGTAACTGAGAAAACGATCTTCACTAACGTTTTCTGCTTGAGTCTGTTCCAGATGGAAGAGAAATTTACCTTTTGAAATTTTCATTTTCTTCTAATGACCCCCCTCCTTTTGTGATGTCTGAGCATTCATCACCTTGCCGTGTGCGACCAGGGAGGTCCTTCTCGCTGGCTGTAACCCAGCCTCTTGCTGGGGGCCTTGCACTTCCTGGCACCACACGGAGCCCCCTTGACTGCAGCAGGTGTGCACTTCAGTTGGTGGGTTTGTTACCGCGGGTCCCTGTCCCTACTGGGATCTTCCAGCCCAGCAGATGCAGCTGCACTTGGCCTGCCCTCCCAGATTGCCAGGCCTCAGGGACGGAGAGAGGGGAGCAGACAACGGAGGGCAGAGTTGCAGCCCCTAACCACCCTGCTGCCCCTTCTCAGAACTCTAAACTTTAAATCAGGCTGCAGAGCAAAACACAGAAAATGAGAGTATGAACTGCTGGGGTCTCCGTGGCCGCCCTGAGAGCTGATGGGGGGCAGACCTCTGCCCTTCAGGGCCCCAGGTTCTGGTAGGGCCTGGGCTCTCAGGGGGCCTGGGAGCCAGTGTCTGACTGGGGCGCAGGCCTGCCTGCTGTGCAGACCCGACCCACGGAGGAGCTGCCCTGGCAAGGGGCGGGGGTGCTCCTATGAGACTGCTGGGCACCAGGTGCTGTGTCGGGCCGGCCTTGGGCGGGTCCGGGGTCCCGTGCTCTGAGGCAGTGCTTCCTTCCCTGCAGGACTTAGTGAACATCGAGATGTTCCTGACAGCCAAAGAGGTGGAGGAGTCCCTGGAGAGGCGCGAAACGGCCACCTGCCTGGCCTGGTGCCACGACAACAAGTCCCGGCTGCGCAAGATGAAGGTGTGCGGGGCTGCGCCTGGGCGGGGCTCCTGTGGGGCGGGGCTCCTGTGGGGCGGGGCTGCACCTGACAGGGCTCTTGGAGGGGGCAGGGCGTGCCTGGGCAGAGCTTGCAGGGTGGGCAGGCAGCTTCGCCACCTGCGGTAGAGCCAAAGTGCTTTCACCTGTTGGTTCAGATTCTGGGGTTCTGATTCATAGTGGAGGGTTATTGGGTTTGGTGTGGGTTTTGGGGTTTTATTGGGGGTGGCGTTTAGATTTTAGGTAAAATCCCTGAAAAGTGCACCCCCTCTGCATTATGGTTTGGACAGAAGTTCTGAGCATGAGGTTCTGAAGGCACGAGGTGTTGACCGGGCTTGCGCTGCGTGTGGCCGCTGTGTGGGGTTGGCGCCGGGTCGGCCCCCACACTCGTGGGGAAGCCGGTGGGAGCGGGTACCCGCCTGCCAGGGTGCAGAGTTCCAGGCTGGGATATTCTCCAGTACAGCCTTTATTGAGACCCGCAAGCAGCTTAAAAAATAGGCACTTAAACATAAATTGCAGAATTTAAACATACTCACTGAAAGGTGTCATTGCCTTAGGGCTTGCAGAAATGCTTGATTGTATTAACCTTTCCTGCCTCTGTCAGAAAAACTTTGTCTTCTGTGTTCTAAACTGAGTGCCTCTAACCCCGCCCCGTTGAGCTTGTCGTGTGCACATAGTCACCAGCCAAGGGTGACACTCTCTGCCACTCAGGGCCGCCAAAGCGAGCACGACGCCAGGACGGGACGGAAAAGTAGAGTGGCCAGTGGCTCCCCTAAAGAGAGTGAGGATCTTGGTATGGAAACCATGAAAGGAAAGCCAGAATTGGTATGTAACCCGCGCCCGCTCGCCTGCTCCGCCCCCACGGCTGTGCGCTCGCTGGGAACCAGGGCCGAAGGAAAACAGGCCTCCGGTCGCGACAGGCGGTTTCTGCAAGCCCTGCTCCCTCCCAGAGAACACTGCTGCTTGGCCAGGGCACACCACGTGGGCCGGGTCAAAGCGGGGGCCTTGCAGCTACCAGGGGGTGGGCTGGCAGGGACCGAATCCACGGATGGCACATTCCTGTGACCTCGCCATGTAACTTGAAGGAGCATAAGTAGTCGTCCAGAAGTGCATTCAGAGGACAACCTGACGACACCAGGACGTGCTCAGTACAAAATAGCGTCTGAACGCAAGTCAGTACGCAGTCACTGTACAGTTCGTACATGTGTGGGCACACATGAGCTCCTGCACTTGATCACAATCGCAGGCCGGGGAGGGGAGGGAGCTGGGGCGGGGGGGTCATGGGTGTCCGTGCCAGATGCCAGGGATCCCTCAGATCAGTGATGAGATTCTAGACGAGAAAAGAAACTCTGAGACCCACGTTTTCCGCAGTTGAGAAATACTTCCAAGGCTAGGCACAGCAAAGAAGGTCTCCGGAGTTGACCTGGGTCTCTGGACATGTCAGGCTAACGGAGGCAGCAGCGTGTGCGCTGCGTGTCTGCAAACTCGGAAGGGGTCATAAATGGGAGGACGCCACGCCTTTCTCAGACAGCACGGGGGCGTGTTCAGCCAGCAGCACGTGACGTCACCCAGATCGTGGAGCGTGAACGCCTGCGTGTGTCCTTCCTTCTCGGCAGACTGTTTGAAGGTTAACCTGGAGAGCGAAGAGCCACCGTAAATAACGAAACGCATTTCCACGTGTCAGTTGTGTAAAGCGGTGGCCCAGCGTTTACCCGTGACGCTCCTCGGCGGCATATCCACCAGCGGCCCCAGGCAGCAGCAGTCGCTGGGCCCCGGAGGCAGGCGGGGCCTCTCCCCACTGCTCCCCTTCTTGGCCCTGCTGGTCCGGCCTCTGAAGGGGGCGTGTCCTCTTCACTGGTTTGTGCGGCACCTGCCAGGCGGCCTGCGCCCTGCCCCACCCAGTCGGGGGTCAGGACAGACTGCTGCCCAGGGCTTAGTCCCCCGTGCAGAGGGCAGGGAGGGGGGCTCGGGCTGGGAGACTGTCTTCCCTGAGCACCTGTGGGGTGGATGTGTGGGCGGGCACCAGGTAAGTGGCTCTCTGCATCTCGGCCGTGCCTCGGACGCCCTGCGCAGCACGGTCCGGCGGTCAAGTCAGCCCGGCCTCACCCCGTGTCCCGGGGGGGGGGGGGGGGCTTTGTGGAGGGTGTCCTCCCAGGGTCCGGCCCAGGCACTTCCCCAGAATGCAGTGTGCACGCCGGGGCTTGGGTGGGGAGTCGTGGGGTTGGCAAACTCGAGTTGAAGCGTCAGGCGTAGAGCACCGTTGACGCCATCTTGCGACCTGGGTGCTGTGGCAGTGACAGTGAGGTTTGCGTCCTGTTCTGTTAATTCCACGTATTCTGTCTCTGGTGGAAACCATGTTAAAGATGTGATCATCTAAATTCTTCTGTAAAATAATCCAGGTTTTTCACCTTAGGTCACGAAAGTTCATTTTGCCTGCTTGCCCTCTACCCCCAACCGCAGGGGTTTTAGCCCCAATTGGATTGATATCGCTAAGATTTCAAAGTTAGCTTGGGCTTCCATACAGGCGACCCCCCCTGGTTGGGGCCCTGTTAGCCGCCCGCAGAGTCTCCCGTGGAGCTTTGGGACTGACACCTCCCAGGTGACGCCTTTGGGAGACGGCCTTCTCCTGGCACAGCAGCCCCAGCCCCAGACCCCCCGCACCCTCGGCAAATCCTGGGGCTCCCGCCTCTTCCAGGAACCAGCCCCTGACCAGCTCTCACTACCTCTGCCTCCTTCACCTGGTCCTGGCCGAGCGCCCCAGGCCCCGCCCCGCCGGGCCTCAGAACTGGCCCGGCCCTCTGTCCGGAGCATTCTCCTGGGGTTCGCACGGCCCCACCCTGAGGTCCTCGCCCAGCGCTCTCTCCCACCCACCGGGTCCCCCGCCTCAACGCGGCCGCTGCGGAGCCGCCTAGGTGGAAGGCGCCCCGTGTGGCTGAGGGCTGCCGGCCGGCGAGGCTGGAGGTAGAGGAGGGCGCGTGCTCACTGACGTGCAGGAAACCGGCCGCTGTGTCTGTGCGGTTACCCGCCGCCCTCTGCGCTGCCGACGGCCCACGCTGCTTCTCGCCCCCGGCGCCGCCGGCCGGCCCTCCCTGCCCTCCCCGGCCCGGCCCGAGGGACGCACTCGGGGGCACACTTGGCCGAGGCTGCGCTGGGAGGGGCCGGGCCCCAGCCCGTCAGAGCCCAGAAAGCCACGGCTGCGGATTGAGATCGCGGTTTCAGTGGCAGCCCTGCCTCCCTGGTGACTCGGAGCGGCTGTCGCTGTGCGCGTGGCCTCAAGCTGGCACGTGGCTCTGGTGACCCCGTCTAAGCTGCCCATTGTCTTGTCTTCACCCTCAGAGCTGCCTGGAGTTCAGCCTCAGGATCCAGGAGTTCATTGAGCTCATCCGGCAGAACAAGAGGCTCGATGCTGTGAGGTAGGCCTTCCTCCTGACTCTCGGGGCGGACGTTTCGGGTCCCCTCCCGGTCTGGGTTGGGGGCAGGCAGGGCTGGTGTCTGGCTGGCTGGGCCCTGCCCAGGGACGCACGGCCGCTTCTCTCCCATTGCTGAGCGGGGGTGAGGCCGCGGGCGCCCCCGACGGCCAGGCCTCCACCACACACTTCCCGTCGTGGCCCCTGGAGCAAATGGCCGTCGCAGGTCAGGCTGTGGGCAGCGGGGAGCACCGTGTCCCCAGGGCAGCGGAGCCCTGGGCAGCTAGCTGTGTCGCTCCTCCCGCTGCTGCAGCTTCAGCCTCGCGCCCTGAGCTCCGTCTCCTGGCGGCACGGGGCGCCGGGCTGGGGGGCTCCCAGCCCAGGGTGTGGTGGTTAGAGGGTGGGCGTGGCCAGTTTTGCTCTCCACGGGGAGCCTCAGGGAAGGAGGCTATAGTGCAGGCGTGGCGGCAGGGGTCCCCGCCCCCTCCTGCTGTTTCCACCGGCACAGCCAGGGTTCAGTGCCCGGGGTCTGATGGGTGGACGCGAGTGAGGCTGTTCTGGGGGTCACTGCAGAGCCGGGAGGCTGGACCCTCTCTGGGGCCCCAGGGGCCGTGCAGGAGGAGGGGCGGGTCGGATCCGGGTGCCGTGGATGTCATTGGGCCCAGTCCGTGGCACCCAGGGTCACCTGGAAGGGCTCGGGGAGGTACTGTTTGCATTCAGGCACTGCCTCTGGGTGTTCTCTAGGTGGGATTCTGTAGTTGGTGCCTCGCAGCCCGTCCCCGTCCCCTGGAGGAGGGGGTGCTTGAGTACCGAGGCTTTCTGCGTGTCTGGGTGGGGGCGGGGCCCAGGATCCCGCGGCTGCCCTGGAGCTGAGCTCAGCTTTCCGGCGCTGGGAGCGCAGACTTCAACAGGCCGCGCTGTCCTTTTCCAGACACGCGAGAAAGCACTTCAGTCAGGCCGAAGGGAGCCAGCTGGACGAGGTCCGCCAGGTCATGGGCATGCTGGCGTTCCCGCCGGACACGCACATCTCCCCCTACAAGGTAGGGTGCGCCTGGGGGCCCTGGGTGCTTGTAAGGTCTGGTCTGTAGTCACTGCCACAGTCGAACGTGGCCCACGCACGACTTGTTCCTTTCCCGTCTTGGGCCTGGTTCGTGGGACCCAGGGTCACTTTTCCCGTCTTGTTTCCATTATGCTGGTAAAAAAACCTTAAATCAGAAAACCTCCCGAAGCGCATCAGTTGCAAAGCGCAGCTCCAAGTGCCCGACTGCTCCGTTTCCCTCCCCGGGGGCGCCTCTCTCTCTGCAGTGCCTGGTCAGGGCTGCACAGGCCGGGGCCTCTGCACGGCTCTGCCAGTGTCTTTCCCGACCTCGCTTGTTCCTGATCTGCTTTCTCTTCCCTGCGCCAGGATCACTGGGCACGTCTGCCCTCGGTCCCTCCCCCTTCGGCGGCTCTCCTTGACCTTGAGGGTCCATGTGGGGTCTGGGCAGGGGCATACCCCCCACAGCTGTGGGCCTTTTGAAACCTGGGGGCTGCCCTAATGACCTTTGAACCTTCTCTTGGAAAAACACCGCAAGTCCCGTCCCGTAAAACCTGAGAAGTCTGACAGCCCCCCTTCATTCCTTCCCTTCTCCGTCCCCTGAGGTTCAAACTGGCTGTTTTCCCTGGGGTGGCCCACTGAGCCCTGGGCGCCGCTCACCGCTGGTCTCCTCTCCTCAGCAGCCTTTCTCAGCGTTCACGGCGCGAACAGGGTTTGCCACAGCCTGAAGCTGTGCTTCCTTTTCATGAACGATTCTGTCTTTAAGTCATTCCTCTCTTCTTGGTTTTTGTTATAAACACTCAAGAGAAGCCAGGCTACACCTTCGGCACTTTGCTCAGAGACAGCTCATCGCCCACAGCTCCCCCGTCCCCGAGTGCAGTTCGGCCAGGCTCGCCACGCCTCGTAACAAGGAGCCCTCCCTCCAGTTCCTAGTAACGTGGTCCTCATTTCGTCTGAGGCCTCATCACGGTGGCCTTGACAGTCCACAGCTCCTGGGCTTCTCTGCGGAGCCTGGGGTGCTCCCTGCCGCTCCCCCTCCTCCTCCTGGGCCCACCTTTCAATGCTCCCTTCTGTCTGGCATCACCTCCAAGCTTCTAGCTGCTGCCCATTGCCCAGTTCCAAAGCCACACCCCCGTGTTGAGGTATTTGTTATCTAAAGCATCCACTTCCAGTAGCCGGTTTCTGTCTTCGTCCCTTCTGGCGTCTGCAACAGCATACCACAGATGGGGGCTTGTGAACAGCAGAATGTATTGCTAACGGTTCTGGAGGCTAGAAGTCCAAGATCAGGTGCCCGCGGGGTCTGGTGAGGCCCTCATCCGAGTCGCAGACTTCTGCTGTGTCCTCCCATGGCGGACGGGTTGGGAGCCCAATGGAAGCTCTCCTTAGATGGGCACTAAGCCCATTCATGAGGCTCCACCCTCGTGACCCCATTCCCTCCCAGAGGGCCTCCCTGACCATCGCCTTGGGCCTCAGCATTGCAGCGTGTGCAGGGAGAGGGTAAAACCCCTTTTCTGTGTGGTGAACCTGCCCTGTGCTCCGGGCCTTGAAGCTGGTCTCTGTCCAAGGCCCCGGGTGTTTGCCCTGCAGCCCCGCCTGCCCCGCCGAGTTCTGTGGGGCCCCTGCCGCCCGGAGTGTGTGGCTGGAAGCTTCTCACCCTGACTGAACTCACACCTTCTGCAGTGTTGGGGAATGTAAGTCAGCAGGTCACAGAGATCTTCAGGTCTAAACTCAGGTTTTGACTCACAGCGTTTGCTCTTCCTGCTCTGGAGATTCGTTAGAAGTGCAAGAAAGGCCGGCCTGCCCTTGGGGGCGAGATGTCCAGCTCAGGAGGGCATGGAGCGTGGCCCCTCCCCGATGCGGCCTTGCAGGGTCTGTAAAGAGCCAGGCGAGTGCTGCCATCATGGCTTTGCAGACAGGAGGGGCCGAGCCTCAGAATGGGCTCCGGGCCAGGGCGGAAGCCACAGCCGCCAGGGCGGGTGACCCCTCCCCGGGGCAGAGCTCTCCACCTGCACCGCTGACACAGCCTCCCACCTACGAAGGTCGGTCAGACAGATTGAGCAGCACAAACGAGAAGACCAAGATGACGCAGGAGAACCTCGGCTCAGAGCAAGCGGGGATCTAGGGTGCAGAAAACTCAGAAACCGAGTGGGACGGTGGAGTGTCCTGGAAGCAGGAGCAGGGGGCCAGATACTCCTGAGACGTGCTGGAGCAGCCTGGTTAAGGGAGCGAAACCCTCGTCCCTCATGGTGGGAAGTCACAGGCGTGTCCTGACGGGTCACGGCGGGAACGGGACGAAGTGCTTTGTTCTGAGAGGTGGCTGTAGCAGAGGCCGCACAGGGCCTCGGAGTCGGCACTGGGCAGTGCCAGCCCCTGGGTGTGGACCTCATTCTCCGTGGACTTGGATAAAAGAAATATTAAAAGCATTTCTTAAACGTTGGAGTGTGATGTGTACCGTACACCAGGACTCTTGAGGAGCTCACACAGAACCTCTGGCTGTGCTTTTGTGTGTGTGTCTCCTCCTCCCTCCCTGTGCTCTCTTCTTGAGTCTAAACCTGGGTGGTTTTAGGCAAGGACATGATTTAATCTCTTCTAATAAGTGGTTTCCTGGAATAAGGCTTCTCCTTTCAGACCTTAATGCTCTTAGCAAGAGGCTCTGGAGCTCACTCCGTGCTGAGCTGTCCTTCCAGCCCCAAGTCCTTGACTTGTCTCGAGGCCACAGGACACATGCTCCAGAGCATCCGAGTCCCCTCCCAACAGGTCGGTGTCCCAGAAAGCGAGTCAGCAGTGGGCTCGCCGCGGGCCGGAAGTCACGGCTGCCCTCCCGCCGCCCGCCTGCGGGCTAGTGGGGTGACTCTTCCGCCTGTCACCTTTCATCTGCAGGGAAGAAGATTCGCGTTTGTTTGCTGTTGTCACCCCAACTCTGCCCCGCTTCTTCCAGGACCTGCTGGACCCGGCCCGGTGGCGGATGCTGATCCAGCAGTTCCGGTACGACAACTACCGGCTGCACCAGCTGGGGAACAACTCCGTGTTCACCCTCACCCTGCAGGCCGGCCTCTCGGCCATAAAGACACCGTATCCTTCGCGCTGGGAGTGGCTCCCCGTGTGCCCCTCTTAGTGTGGGGCTGGGGTCCAAGACCCCGCTCCTTAGCACCCTCGTCCTCCACCTTGAAACGGGCGCTGCATCCCCCGACTTCAGACCCCTGCCTTAATTGGGCTGCAGCCCCACGGTGTTGAGACTGGGGGAGGAGGTGTCCAGTGGAAAGCTGCCCTGAGCCGGGCCGCCTCCGGGTCCTGCCCAAACTCCAGGGATCGACCCATTCGGAACAGCCTCCCCCGTGGTGCCCGGGGGACCCCCTAGAACCTCAGCCGGCCCCCGCCCTCCTTAACCCACGCGCAGGCAGTGCTACAAGGAGGACGGCAGCTCGCGGAGCCCCGACTGCCCAGTGTGCAGCCGCTCCCTGAACAAGCTGGCGCAGCCCCTGCCCATGGCGCACTGCGCCAACTCGCGCCTGGTCTGCAAGATCTCGGGGGACGTCATGAACGAGAACAACCCGCCCATGATGCTGCCCAACGGCTACGTCTACGGCTACAACGTGAGGGCGGGGCCTGGGCGGGGCCTGTAGGAAGCGTGGGCGGGGTCAGAGGGTGGGGCGGGGCTAGCAGGGCTGGGCACTGAAGGCTTCGTGGCAGGGCTACCTGCCGGAAGTAACTTGCGAAATGCAGTGACTTGTTTCGCGAGACTTGGTTCTGTGGGTTTCTCTCATAGAAACGTTGATTTAAACCATCTTGGCCCGTCTTAATGCGCTTGGTCTTTCTTTTCAGTCCCTGCTCTCTATCCGGCAGGATGATAAAGTCGTCTGCCCGAGAACCAAAGAGGTCTTCCACTTCTCCCAGGCCGAGAAGGTGTACATCATGTAGGCGGGTTGCCGCGCCCGGGCGGCTGCGGGCCCCTGCCTGCCTGCCTTTCTGTTTCTTGCGACCAAAGATCAGTGAGCAACGACAAACACTCTTGGGAAGAGAAGAAGGAAGAGTTAACAAGCTCGTACTTGATTTGGTAACAAGTCAGCTCTTCGACGCTTCTGAAGCGCTTTCACCTTTCAGAGAAACTTCTTTAAAGACTGGCCACGCGGAGGGAGGCTAGAACCTTTCACCATAGGGACTGATCCCTTCCCCGTGTTCTCACAGCTCCCTCCCTTTTGCTAATGAGGATCCCCGGGGGACAGGCTGGTCCTCGGCCGTGGCCCGGGAGCGCTGGTGGCCATGCCAGACTGACCTGCAGCGACTTGGTGCCACGAGGAACCCTGTCACTTCTCTGTAGAGCTGCTGCCAAAACGCCAGCACCGCGGGTGGGGCCGGCCTCCAGGACCTCCGCCTGCCTGCAGCCGCGCCCACGGGGCTGTGTTAGGATGTGTGTAGGCTCAGTGTCATGTCACTCGTGCCGCCTTATCTCCTGCCTGAGAATGTATCCGTGGAAATCCACTGGACCGGGGTCTGCAGAGGCCTTGCCGACGGCTCCGTAACTTTAGCTCTAAACACTATTCATTACAGAAGCCAATAGTTCAGTTGAAGTAACCACTGATGACTTTTCAAATCAAATGAACCATTGTAGTTTACATGAAACCGTATTGTAGAGGTTTGTATTCAACGCTTATTTTTGCATGTTGATGTTGATTAGCTAATAAAATGTAAACGTAAGACACGGGAATAAAAGGGTTTCTACTTCTTGTTCCGCGTGCACATCCCACCCCACCGGTGGTGTCTGCCACCTGGCCGCTGGTCCAGGCCGGGGCCCGGGTTGGCGGAGAGCTGCTCCCACGTGAGCTCCGTCCCGTAGCCCTGTCCCAGGGCCCCTTCAGCCTCACCGCTGCTCCCCGAGCAGTGCCTGGTAACTGGGGGTTCCTCTGGGGTCACTTGAGGCACCTGAAGCAGAGCGTGTCTCCTGCTGAGAAGGTGCCAGGCTGGGAGGAGGGGCCGCTGCTCAGATCTCCCCGCTGAACTTCGGCAGGGATAGCGCGGCAAGGGGCCTCAGGGTTAGGATGCGGGCGACCGCATGAGCCTCTCTGCCTAGCAGGTCGTGCCTCGGTGGAGGGGCCTCCCCCAGCCCACTGCTTCGGCCCCCTGCAGTCCAGGAGCTGCCCAGTTCCCTTTGGCAAATTCCTCTTCTTAATTCACACAGCTCTGTCACTGTGGCCAAATGGGGCTCAGAAGCAGCCGGAGTCCACTCCGGCTTGGTCGGGGCAGGGCCACCCGCTCCACCAGGTCCCCAGCGCCTGGCCCCAGGCCGTGCTCTGTGCTGCGAATCTCTGTCCCCGTCGTTCCCGCAGACATTTCCCGCTAGGACCGGCGCTGGGTTCCGTGGCTCTTGCTAACCACTCCCTCACGCCTGTTCTCTGCCATGTCGGCCGAGCCTTCTGGCTTCCTTGGCCTCCTTCCTGGCCTCACTGCTGTGCTTCCCCGACCCTTGACCCGCCCAGGCTTCTTGCTGGGTGCTGGCCGCTGTGGCTCCCGGCCTTGGGCCCAGCTCTCTGCTCCTCTGCCAGGCGCCCACACCGACCCCTGGGCCCTGGGCCCACACCCCAGAGACCACGGTCTCCAGGTCGTCGCTGTGTGCTCTGCTTAGTGGGGGCCCAGGATGGCAGCGCCGTCCGAGCAGGGTCTGCCCGTGCCCATCTGCCACCAGTCAGGCCCCGGTGCACACGTGGGCTCCCGGCTCTGCAGGGGTGCGAGGCAGAGCTGTCCGCGGGGCGCTGGGCTCCTTGCTGCCACCTGCACCCAGGGAGGGGGCAGCAGGGGTCCTCCCGGCCTGCCTTCCTGCCCTTTCCTTTCTGTAGCAGTGCACACACACGAGGATGAGTTTCTGCACGCGTGCTCGTGCGTGGGGCCCTCGGGGCTGCCCCCCGGGTTCTTCCCAGGCCAGCGTTCCAGCAGCGGTGGTTCTTGGTGAGAGTGGCTCAGCGGTTCTCAGACTTGGTGAAAACAGAACGCTACTGTCGGCTCCCTGGGTGGCCCGCCCACGGGCAGGGGCAGCTCGTGCTTTCCACCGTGTGTGGCGTCCCACCGACGTGTGGAGGGTGACTTCCCGTCCACACACTGGTGGACACTTGGTTGTTTCCAGATAAACCTGCCCCGAGCGCTCTTGTGCGTGGCTTTTGCTGAACACACACACGTGTTTTGTGGGAGGAGTGCCGGTCTTGTGTTACCTTTGCTCGACAGGCGGCTGGCCGGCATGGGCCACCCCGCTCGCACCGCCGCCAGTGCCCGGCCCTCCATGTGGACTGCATGTGCCGTTGGCCGTGAGCACCAGCTCCCTGTGGGCTTGTTTGGTTGTGAAAATGGCGTGTGTGGAGACACAGCTCTTAGGTCAACAGCTGGATGAGTTTTGCTAAATAAATGTTCACACACATGAGCCAGTGGGCCCAGGTGGCCAGCGCCCCCGGCCCCTCCAGACTGTCTGCTTGCCCTACACACAGCCATCGCCCCGTTTTTCATAACTCAGGTGAGTTCCGCCTTCACTAAAATCAAATCACGCACTGAGCTCTTGGTCCCTGACTTGTCTCACCCAGAAACTCCCCGTGGTCTCTGTGGGCCGCTGCTTCTCTACGCGCACCCAGCCTGCTGGTCCACCCCGCCCTGGACACGCGGGCGGTTCCCGGGACGTTGGCACCCCCGTCTCTGGACATTCCTTCTTCTCTCCTGGGTAAAAACCTGGAAGTAGAGTCCCTGTGTCCTGGGGTCATCACGTGTTTATCGTCGCAGCCACCAAGGACTTCCTGGAGGGGCCACACAGTCCACACCCCTCCGCTCGCCCCACCTCATTCTTTTCTATGTGTGTTTGTGCTCTGCGTTTCCTGGGCTGGGTCTGCCTCACTACCCGCTGATTGGTTAGTCATAACTCTGTCAAGCCTTCGGCCCCTTTCTCCTTGGATTACCTGTTATCTTAATTAGTAGGGATTCATTACATAGTCTGGCTCCCGACCCTTGGTCAGAAATCTGTATATATACTTCATTGACACTGTCATTTGATCAGCAGAGGTTTTAATTTTAGTGAAGTTCAATTTATCAATTTCTTCTTTTATGGTGAATGCCTTTTTGTATTCTGCGAAATATTTGCCTATCTCAACGTCACAATGATATTCTCTTATATCTTCCAGAAGATTTAGTGTTAGCTTTTATGTTTAGGTCTGTGATGCATCACAAATTAACCTGTGTGTGTGGGCTGAGGGACAGCTTGAGGATCATTTCTCCCCCGTGTGTTTATCCTGTTGCTCCAACATCAGAAGACTTTCTCCCCATCGAATGATGGTGGCTCCTTTGCTGGGAAAACCATCCCCTGACTCTCTGTCTGGGTCCACTTCTGGATGTCCTCATGCCACACTCCATCTCAGTCACTGGAACTTTAACGGAATTCTTGAAACCAGGGAGTGTGAGTCCCTTTTGTTCTACTTGTTTTCTAGGTTTTCAAGATTGTGTCAGCTGCTCTACTTCCCTTGCACCCACATGTAAATTTTAAAATCAGCTCGTAAAATTCTACCGGGGGGGGGGGCGGGGGGGAAAGTCTGCTGGGGTTTAAACTGGAATTGCGTAGAATCTCAAGATCAATTTGAGGACAGTCTTAGTCTGCTCAAGCTGGACGGCTGAGACAGGAGGATATTTCCTCACGGTCCTGGAGGTCAGAGGTCCAGGACAACGGCGCCGGCAGTTGGGTCCTAGTGAGACCCCATCCATCTGGCGCCTTCTCCCTGTGTCCTCCCAGGAGGACGCCGGTCCTGCTGCAGCAGGGCCCCGCCCTTATGACCTCATTTAACCTTAATTGCCTCCAAACAGTCACACGGAGATGTGGGTTTGGGGCGGGGATTCAGTCCATAACAGGGACTTGAAAATCGGTAGTCCTGGGTGTTCTAATCTGTGAACACAGCCTGTGTCTCCACATATTTATTCAGATCTACCTTCATTTCTCTCATTTACATTTTATAGTTTTCAGTGTACATACCTTGCACATATTTTGTTAATTTAACCCTAATTATCTCATGATCTTTAACACTACTATAAACTTAATCTTGAAATTTACCTTTCCAACATTTCCAATACGGTAACAGACAGACATAGAGTGATTGTGTATATTGACCTTGTATCCTGTGACCTTGCTAAACTCCCTCGTTAATCTTAGTAGCTTTTTGGTAAATTTTAAGGAATTTTCTATGTACACAATTGTATCATCTGTAAATAAAGACAGTTTACTTCTTTCTTCCTAATTGCATGCCTTGCTTCTCTTTTTCTTCCCTTCTTGTACCAGCCAGAGCCGCCAGCTCAGGGCTAAATAGGAGGGTGGACATCGTTGCCTTGTTTCCAATCTTGGGTGGAAAGCATTCTCTTTCACTGTTAAGGGTGATGCTTGCGGTAGGTTTTCCTGGGTGTTCTTTATCAGGTTGAGGAGGTCTCCTGAAAATTATTACCATAAACTGATGTTGAATTTTGTCAAATGTTCTTTAGTTTGTCTAAGGAAATTACCATATGATATTTCTTTATTCTGTTGTCATGGAGAATTACATTCTTCGATTTTGAGCAGTTAAACAAACCTTGTATTCCTGAGATAAATCCCACTTGGTATGTTATATTCTTAATGTATTGCTGGATTTGTTCTGCTAGGCCTTTGCTAAGCACGTCGTCTATAACGTGGTCTATTATCTTGTAATATCCGCACAACGTGTAGTGATGTGCGCTCTCGTGCCGTTGTGGGTCATTTGCTTCTCATTTGTTCCTTGATCAGTCTAGCTAGAGTCAGTTTTCTATCAATCAGAATTTCTATCAATGTTATAGATTATTACAAAGCAGCAACTTTTGGATTATTTTCCCCTGTTGTTTGACTGTTTTCTGTGTAATTGATTTCTGCTCTTTATTGTTTTCTTCCTTCCACTGATTTTGGGTTTAAGTGTTCTTCTTCCAGCTTCTTGAGGGGAAGATTAGATTACTGATTTGGGCCCTTTCATTTCTAACATAAACATCCCATACATTTTAATGTTGTTTTCATTTTCATGCAGTTCAAAACATTTTAGTTTCCCTTGTGATTTTTTCTGTGACCCATGGACTATTTAGGTGTCTGTTGGCTAATTTCCAAATACTTGGAGATTTTCCAGATATTTTTGTTATTAAACTCTGATTTAATTCTGAAGACCTTCCTGTAACATTTCTTCCACCACAGATCTGCTGATGAATTCCCTCAGCTTTTATTTGTCTGAAAATGATTTTATTTCACCTTAGTTTAGTTTTGGGGGGACATTTCACTGTACATACCATTCAAGGTTAACTGTCTTTTTTTTTTTACTGCTGCAAGGGTTTTGTTCCATTGTCTTGGAGCTTGTGTTGTTTCAGGCAAGAAATCTGCTGCTCTCTTATCTTTGCAACATGGCCTTCTCTCTCAGACCGCTTTGAAGGTGCTTCTTTGTCACTGGTTTCCCACAATTTGATTATGACGTGCCTTGAGTGGTTTTCTTCATGTTCATGCTGCTTGGGGTTTATCATCCTGAAAAATCCCATTTGGTTGTTTTACAATATCTTTTTTAGTTCTCACCACAATTCAGCTTGGTTAATTTTATTCATTGATTCAACATTCAACAAGTATGGAACACCTACTGTATGCCTGGCATCATGATACAAGACAAAGATCCCTGTTTTCATGGAGCATATGTCCTGAGAGAAGAGGAAGAAACCCAATAACCTAGTAAGAAGATTACAAGCCTGTCATCTTGTGAGTGTGAGACAAAGCACAGGTTAAGAAAGGGCAGGCCGGCCGGGGGCGGGGCCGGGGGCGGGGCCGGGCGAAGGGAGGCGAGAGGCTGCGAGAGAAAGTGCTGCGGTGGGGCGGGGATGAACTGACTTCCAGGCATGGGGTGGCTCCAGGAAGCCTGACCTGGCTGCAGGGATGAGGGGAGAGCAGGGGGAGGAGGTGGGGCGGCCAGCACAGACCTGGAAGGCCCCGTGGGCTGATAAAGGCTTTTGCTTTGCTCTGGGATAGGAGCCACTGCAGGGCCGAAGGGATGACATGATCTGACCTCAGCCTCTAGAGGGTTCCTCTGGCTGCTGCAAGGTGAATGGACCCTAGGGGTCTGAGGGCGGAGGGGGCAGAGGTGACTGCAGTGACCCGCTGGGGGGGTGGTGGCAGGGACCTGCTGGTGGCCGTGGATGACTGAAAGTGCTCGGATCCTGAATACGTTCTGAAAGTGGGCCTGTCTGTGGACTGCCGAGGCGGATGAGAGGAAGAGGGGTGCAGGGGGGCTCCAAGGTCGTTGGCCAGTGCGAGCGGAAGGACAGACGGCCATCCATCAGCTGACACCAGAGGGCGGCAGGCAGCTGGCTCAGGTGGTGTGGGCACAAGGCTGGACTGGGCCACACAAGCATCTTGCCCAACCTGGGTCCGGGCAGGGACAGCTCTTAGGAGTTGGGCCTGCACAGGGCTGAGGAGGAGCTGGAGAGAGTCGGGCCTCGTTATGTCGGGAAACAGTTACCCTGTAGCCGCAGAAGGGAAACAGCTCTTGGTTGCTTGGAGCAAACCAGAGGCCTGAGGTCTAGGCACAGAGAGGGCAGGTGGCCACTTCCTCTCTTTCTTGTGTCGTTTCTAAATTCATTTTTGTCTTTTTCCTTCTTTCTTTTCCTTTCTCTTAATAGCTACTTATTGAGATGTAATTCACAATTACATAATAATACCACAAGAGGCACCCTTTCAAAATGCACAACTCAACGTTTTAATACAGTAAGGAGGTTGGGAAACCACCACCTCTAATTCTAGGTCACGTCTGTCATCCCGAGAAAGAAACCCTGTGCCCATGTGCAGGCGCTTCCCGTCCCTTCCCTCTGCTGTGGGTTTGCCTCTTCTGGACATTTTGTCTAAGTGACATCACACATTTGCTCTTTTTGACGGCCTCCTTTCACTCAGCGTCCTGTGTTTAAGGCCCTTCGTGTTGTGGCGTCTCAGCACTTCACGCCGTTTTGAGGCTGGAGACAGGCGCCTGGTCACCGTCGGCCAGGGAGGGGCCCTGCCTGGGCTGCGCGCTAAGGCCGCGGCGCTCGCGCTCTGGGGCAGGCGGCCCCCACCCCGGGTCGCAGCCCATCCCAGCCGCCCCCTGACGTCGCTCTGGGCCGGCGCCGCGGCACTCAGAGCCCCAGTGAGGCGGGCACGAGCTGCGGAGGCCGCGGCGCTGCGGAGGGAGGGCCGGGCGCCCGGGGCCGGTGAGCGGGCGAGCGCCTCCCGAGGGCCTGGCTGCGGCGGGGGTCCGAGGACGCAGGGGCCGCCGGGGAGGGCGGCTGGGGTGCGCGGCCACCTGGCTGGGGGTGTCACCTGGCACCTGGGGTCCCCGGCCGCGTGAGGACCCAACGCCCAGCCCGGGCTGTCCCCGCCTCCGGGACGTTCGGCCACCGAGCGGGCGGGAGACGAACCAGGGAGGGTCTCCCGGGGAGGGTCCCCCGGACACAGCTCCCGGCGCTGCCATCGGACCCGGGAAGTGTAGCCGCCCAGGCGACGCTAGTGCCGACAGCGGGGGCGCCACTCCTCGGGGAGGGTTGGGGGTCTTCTGCCGAGGCCCCCAGCCCCGGGGAGCCCGCGCCCCCTCCCGGGACCCCTCCGAGCGGCGCCTGAGGAAGGGTCTCCGGCACTCCCGGAAAAATGCGCAGCGGCGCCCACCCGGGCGACCCATCGCAGGGGCGGGGCCGGGCCGGGGGACCGCAGTCCTCCCGGCGCCGACGCCGTGAACGCCGAGCTCGCACCCCTCAACCTGGCCCCGCCCCGTCTCCCCCGCGCACGCGGCTCCTTTAAGAACTTGCTGCGCCCGCCCGCCTCCTTTTTCTCGCGCGTCGCCCTCCCCGGCCGACCCTCCCCTGCCGGGAGCGCGCCTGCGTCACCGCGCAGACCTCGGCCCTGACCCCACGTCCGCGCCTCGGAGGTCGGGGCGAGCCACTGCTTGCCGAGCTCGGGGGCGCGTGACAGGAGGTGGGCGGAGCCTCTTCCGGAAGGGGCGGGCTAACTTGAGAGCAGCGGCGTCGCGGCGTAGACGCTATGCTGGCCGGGCCGACCTTCGTCCCCGCACCACCCAGGCCAGGGCGAGCCAATGACTGTCGCGATCTGGGGCATGTGACAGGGGGCGGGTCCTTCGCCGGAAGGGTGGTGTGAGGTGAGGCGAGCGGCCGGGTCGCGCGGTAGGTACGGCGGTCCTGCGCCGCCAGGCAGGCGCGACGGGGCGGGGGCGGGCGGCCGGAGGGCGAGCCCTCTCTTGGAGACGCCCCCTGCGTCCCCCGCCGTGATGCCTCTACCGCACCTCTCCCCGGACGCCCTCTCCTCAGTCCGGCCGCTCCCCGGACTTCAGGACGGGGGCGGAGTCGGCCCTGACAGGGCCGTGGGCAGCCGAGTGCTGGCGTGTGCTCGGGAGAGCGGCTCCCGCCCTGGCCGCCGAGGGTCGGCGACGATAAACGTTACTGTTGGCGGGCGCGACGGGAGAGGCTGCTCCCACCTTCCCGGCCCTTCGTTCCACTGGTGAAGCCGAGCCCTACAGCCAGTCAGGCGTCCTCGGCGCCCCAGGCTCAGGGCGACCCCGGCCCCTTCTTTCCTGCTCAAGTGCTGCGCGGGCACCCCGGCCTCCTCCTCACCCGGCCACCGGGCGACTCCCCGCGCGCAGGTCGAGTCGCAGCAGCTCGCTCCGGGTGTAGAGGCCGCCTTGTGGCCTTTGGATGGATAGTCGTGTTGGCGAGGGAAGAGGGGCGGCGGCGGTCCTGTGGGAAAGCTAACTTAACTAAGTGCCGCTTGGACCGTTCTGATGCTCGCCTTTCCGCAGTGCGTGGCCAGAGGCGGAGAACAGCCGGGGCTGCATCCTCTGCCGCGCTGGTGGGATCAGACCGTGCATCTCCAGAGCTCACGTGCTGTTGTTCTTTTTCTAATTTCCACCAAAAAGGTCTTGTTGGTCTGATTTGGAACGTCACCTTGAATTGTTGTATTTCAGCATCGGGGGTCACCTCCCAGAGGCCAGGGAGCGAGGACCCAGCCTTGCGCCTACACCCCGATGTGGAGCCCAGCAAACCTTTGCTAATGAAACCCAGAGCCTCAAAGTACTAGGTGATCACTTAGCGTGTCTGCGTTCCAGGTTTCTACATATGGATCGGGAACTTTCAGAGTTGGTGGAAGAGCTCACAACTTCAGGACAGCCCCAAGTGGATCCCGAGAAAATGAAGAAGCTGAAGAAAATTTGCAAGTACGTCGTAAGCGTTCACGTGTTAGGTGACAGCTGCCTCAGCAAGCCCGTGACAGCCCTGGGAGATCGTGGGGCTCCCCCGGGGTCCGCCCTCCCCTCCCTGTCCCCACGATCGACCCTCTGCCAGGAAAGAACCAGCAAAGGGTAATGCCCAGGACGTCTCCCCAGGGCCCTGCGGGGCCTGGTCGCGTTCTGGGTAGCGGTCCCAGGTGGGGCTGTGCGGCATGGGGGAGAACACAGCAGGGCTGTGGTTGGTGTCTGTTCTTTCCCCTGTGTGTGTGTGTGTGTGTGCGTGTGCGTGCGTGCGTGTGCATGTGTGTATATGTGTGTGTGTCCGTGTCCTTGAGCGCACGTGTGTGACTTACGGATTAGTTATTGTTGGAACAAAGGATGGGAGGAAGGTTAGAAGTCATAGCAGGTGGGCTCTGCAGGACCTGTGTATCAACACCACTCTTTGTTTTCTGCCACTGTAGAGGGCCTGTCATGCTGGGAACGTAAGCCGAGGAGAATTAGTGATTTTTCATATCCTGTATTTACAAAAGAGGAGAACTTAAGTGATCGTGTCAGTGATTTAGATTTTGATAGAAGGTCCCAGATCAGGGACCAGGCTCAGATCAGGTTTTGCTGCACACCCCAGAATCCCCCCAAACAGCAGGGTGTATGCAGGGCCGGGGATAGCCGGGAGGAGGAGCAACGAGGGGTTAGGGTGTGTGCCAGCCCCGCCAGGGCAGCTCCCAGAGGCCCACAGAGCTTTCTGGGGGTGCTGGGACGTGTGGTCTCCCCTTGGGGTGGGGTCTCTGCTACGCGAGTGCACGGCCGGCAGACCTCTACCCACGGGCCGGCAGGGTGGGGAGTCCTTCAGGCTCCGCAGGCGGTCAAGTCTGCTGTGGGCACTGGGCTGTGGACGAGCGGTCAGCTGCTGAATGAATGAATGGGCCTGGCTGGGTCTCAATAAAACTGGGCACCCATGCTGAATCTCACACGTCAGGAAGTGTTACTCTTTTGACTTGTCTTAACCAAAAAAAGGAAAAACCGTTCTTGACTTGTGGGCCAAGCAGAGATAGGCAGGGGCTGGGTGTGGCCCGCAGGCAGTAGTTTGTCCACTTTGCTCTGGAGGAAGGGCAAAGGGTGGTGGGAGGGCCTGCGTCCCCGCCACCTGTGGGTGCGTCAGGCGCCTGGTGAGGACAGCTGTGTCCCCAGGTCTTCGGAGGAGCAGCTTGGCCACACCTACCACCTGCTGATGGCCCAGCTGAGCCAGGAGCACGCCGAGGTCCGCCTCTCCGCTTTCCAGGTCCTGGACCAGCTCTTCGCCAGGTCTCACCATTTCAGGATGTTAGTCGTTTCCAACTTCCAAGAGTTTCTGGAGCTCACACTGGGCACCGACCACGAGCGGCCCCTGCCCCCACCCAGGGAGGTGGCACAGAAGCTGAGGCAGGCCGCCACCCGGGCCATCCGCGGCTGGAACGAGAAGTATGGTACAGCCTATAAGAAGCTGGCCCTGGGCTTCCACTTCTTAACGCACAACAAACAGGTGGGCAGGCCCCAAGCTGCACTGCCCCTCCCCGCGGGGAGACCTGCCTGGCCCCCGGCGGTGCTGAAGGGGGCGGGCCTCGGGCTCCCAAGGCAGGAGGAGCAGCTTTGGGGGAAGAGCCGCAGCTTGTCCCCACGTGTCGGTGGTGCTGAGCCTTTGGACCTGGTTTCTAGGAAAGATGAAAGAGAAGAAGGAGGGAGATTCAGCTGCTCACACGCAGCCCTCTCTGTGCTGGGCTCTGCGCTCGGGCTGTGCCGCGCTTTCACTGTGAGTTGCTGCCTGGGCTGCCACAGGCTCTGGCTGGCCCGGGTGGAGGGTACCTACCGGTACCGGTAGCGCCAGCCTCCCCCACGTGCCCGTGCTCCTGGCCTGCGCTGCTGCCTTTCCTGCCACTCCCTAGGGGTCCACTCGAGCATGTTCTCAGGCCCCTCAGTCCAGCCAGCAGCCTTCCTTCCCACTACTTGGAGCGAGCTTGCTGCCTGCCTGCGGCACGCGTGGGGCTGGAAGCCCTTAACGTCTTATTTTACTAGGAGACGCCGCTGGCTGTGTTCTTCCTGGGGGTTAAACATCGCAGCTGAGTGTGTCGCTGTGTGTGTTAAAAACAGGGCGTGTGAACTTGAGACACGTAGAGCTCGTGGCTGTAGCTGGCGTGGCTGCGTCTTCCTTTACGCCAGCTTTTGGTTTTTGGTTTTTTTAAGTCAGTTAGTTTATTTATTTATTTTTGGCCGCCTCGGGTCTTGCTGCGCACGGGCTTTTCTGTAGCTGCGGTGAGCGGGGGTTGCTCTTCGTTGTGGTGCGTGGACTTTTCATCGTGGTGGCTTCTCTCGTTGCGGAGCACAGGCTCTAGGCACACAGCCTTCAGTAGTTGTGGCACGCGGGCTCAGCAGTTGTGGCCTCGTGAGCTCTAGAGCGCAGGCTCAGTAGTTGTGACGCACGGGCTTAGTTACTCTGCGGCATGCGGGATCCTCCTAGCCCAGGGCTCGAACCCATGTGCCCTGCATTGGCAGGGGGATTCTTAACCACTGCGCCACCAGGGAAGCCCCCTTAGGTCTGTTTCTGATTCTTGTTTTGCTTGGGTTCACGATGGTCGGGTGTGATCTTTACGTCAACTTTTCAGGTAGATTTTCAAGATGTGGACGCTAGGACTCTGGCGGAGAGACAGCGAGCAGAGGAGAAACAGAAGCGCTTGGACAGGATCTACAAGGAGAGGTCTGAGCAGGCCGCGCGGGAGATGGAAGGTGAGCTGTGGGGACCGGGGGTGCCCCCGTGCCCGCCTGCTGCACCTTCCCAGGCAGAGCTCGGGTCTCCGCCCAGCTCTTTGTTCTCCTGTCCCAGGGCCTGGTCCCCGACAGGGGTGGGGTGGGGTGGAGTGGGGAGGCAAGTGGGCAGGCTGGCTGGGCGGAGCTGGCTCAGGTTGAGGGCTTGGGGAGGCACTCAGCCACAGACCCCAGCCATCCCCTCTGGAGGCCGGGCAGCAGGAGGCACCCTGCAGGCCGTCCACGCCTCCCCCGCAGCCCCGGCGGCCGTGCTTGAGACGTGCGCCCCGCAGTGGTCTGCTCACCCCCACCCCCCAGCTGTGGTCTTGGCGGCCTCCTCCCCAGATCCCCACCGTTGGCCAGCCCTTGCCGTGAAGGGCAGCTACGGGGGAGCGCCTGGGGAGGAGGCCTGGCCTCGGGACAGCCGCAGGGCGGGGAGGGGTGGTTGGCCCCGGGGAGAGGCCGGGAGGGTGGGAGGCGGCCAGAGCAGGACGGTGGTGGTGTGCCCCCTCGGCTGGCTGCTGTCTTCCAGAAGTATTGTCCACAGAGGGTCTCGCCGGGTGTCCATAGATGCCGCCAGGCGCCGTCGCAGCATGAGTCAGGACTGAGGGTGGGACCCAGGACGCCCTGAAGGATGGCCTTGCTGCTGCCGGCCAGGTGGTCTCTGGAGCAGGGCGCCTGCCTGCCCCTGTGGAGGCAGTGGCGGGCAGGGCGGGCAGTTGGCTGCATCCCCACCCTCGACGGCCAAGTCCTGATGGGCCCCAGTGAGCCCTGTCTCGTTCTCCCAGAAATGTCCACGGAGATCCGGAACTGCCTCACGGAGCTGGAGAGCTGCTTCCAGCTGCTGGTGCCTTTTGACCTTGAGCTGACCCCGGGGGCCGCCTTGCCCGCCATGGCCGAGGAGGCAGGCAGGGACGAGGAGCAGCCCTGCTGCAGCAAGAGCCTGGCTGTCTGCGCCCGCCACCCGGGAGCCGCGGGGCCGCCTTCGGAGGACAGCGACCCGGAAGGCTTTGTGCGGCACCACGGGCTGGGCTCCCGCGGATACACGCTCGAGGTGGAGCTCTCCTCAGGTGCGGGCTGTCCCCTTGCCAGGCCGCCTTGGCTGCGGCCCTGGGCACGGCCCTGAGCTCGGGCTTCTCGAGCTGTGGGCTCAGGGGTGACTTAGGCTTGTGGGTCCTGTGGCCCCTGCCTCGCGGCCCTCATTGCGGCACACAGGCCCGGCGGTGAGGGTGGGCCTGACGCACCAGTGACGGGGCGCCCTTGCGGAGGGCTCGGAAGGTGGCTGGGAGAAAGAAGTCATCGAGAAACAGCTTGTCACCATGTTTGTGATGATACGGGGTGCCAGGCTGGTCTCACGTGGCTCCTGCTTTCCAGCCACCGGTGGGGCAGGGGCACTGACCCCCCCCATCTGACCCCATGTGGCCCAGGCCCCTTGGGCGGGGCTGAAGGACAGCCAGGCTGCAGGAAGAGCCCTGCAAGCCCCAAGGAACCGACACCCTCTGGCCGGGGCCACGGAGGCAGGGGCGTGCTGGAGGTTGGGGTACCCGGCTGAGGCTTGCGGGCGTGGTGGAGCTCAGAAGGAGGACCCTGGGGCCCAGGGGTGGGTGCGGCTTCCATCCCGCGAATAGTGCAGGAAGGGGTCTCCCGACCGCCTGGCGTGGAGGGAGGCGTTGGGGTCAGGCTAAATGTGTCGTGGCCGAGATCGCGAGGCAGTGAGTCTCCTTAGGGAGTCAGGTTTGGGGTCCCGGGTGATGCGTGGCTGGGGCAGGGTGGGTGGCGGTGCAGGTGGCCCGTCTGGGGTGCCCGGTGACCTGCCTGGACGGTGGTCCCTCTGACGAGCCGTATGCCTGCCGCAGACAGCCTGACGGTGCACGAGGATGAGGACAACCTGGCCATCGTGCATGCGGTCCGGGACACGCTCAGGCTCGTCCAGAACAGGTTCCTGCCAGCCGTGTGCTCCTGGGTCCAGGTGGGCCGGGTGTGTGGGCAGCAGGTGCCAGGGTGACCCCGGGGGAGGGAGGGAGGGGGGTTGCCCGGCCTGCTGAGCGATTCCCCGTCCTCGCAGCTGTTCACCCGCGCAGGGACGCACGGCGGGCACTTGGAGGGTGCCATCGAGCTGAAGGCCGAGCTGGAAACTGCCCTGAGGCGATCTCGGGAGCTGAATGTCATGCCCAAGGAGGGCTGCAGGAGGGAGGTGAGTGCCGCCGGCCTGTCCGCCCGTGAGGACAGCTAGGGGACCTTCCTCTGATACCAGCTCGGCCTCCTAAGCAAGCAGGCGTCCCTGGGGCCCCAGAGTTGCCCCTTCTCCTCCTCCCTGGGAACCGACTTCCCCGAGCGGGAGCCCTGGACTGAGAGCACCAGAGGCTACAGCCAGGCCCTCGCCACACGCGGAGGGACTGGGACCGGGTCTCGGCAGAGGGCGAGGGAGGTGGGCTGGGCGGCGGGCGGGAGGAAGGCTCTAGCTGGGGAGGGGGCTCCCAGGGCCCAGGCAGGGATGTGCGAGAGGCGGCCTTGCTGAGACTAGGCTGCCTCCCGGCCCGAGCACCTAGTAGGCCCCTTCCCGTGAACTCGGTAGCAACTTCTAGCACTGGGCGTTTCTCCTGTCTGTGCGCTGGAGCCGAGGGTGGTTGCAGGACACGGAAAACCAGGATGTCTCTTACGCACAGAGCAGTGTCCCAGTCTAGGGTGGCCAAGTGGGGTGGATGTGGGGACTGGTGCCCAGTTTCAGGAGGGTGCTCGAGGCCTGCCATCTGCTGGGCATACGGTGCCGCCTCCCAGGTGCCACGTGGTTCGGGAGCGGGGAGCTGATCTTCAATGGCTGTGTCCCCAGCAAGGCTTGTGGGGCGGGGGCAGGCGTGTGGCCCTGGTCCAGGGGCCCTGGGGACTGGGCAGGGGTAAAACCACCTGCTCCCAGATACCAGGCCCCCGTGCGGTGACCCCGAGCCTCAGAGGTGGTGGCGTCCAGGCCCCCTCCTGTGGGCTTGCACCAGGAGCTGCACCTTCGTGCCTGAAAGGGACCGAGAGAGCTGGGTCCTCCGAGGGTGTCCCAGGGGGCTGGGGGGGGGCGGGGAGCTACTACAGCTGGAGGGTGTGGTGGTGGGGAGGTGACAGCCACAGCTATATGTCGTCAGCGATCAGAGAGCCAAGAAGCCTCTGGTCAGAACCAAAAAGAAAAGAGGCAGCAGAGTGCACTGCGCCCCAGGGACACCCAGAGCCCCAGCCCCACAGGGTTGAGCTGTGGCACCTGAAGGGGGAGAAGGGCGGGGGCGGGGCAGGTCCCTCCCCCGGCCTCCTCTCCGTTTCCTGAGGAAGCCCTGGGGTGGGGAGAGTGCTGTTCCTTGCTGAGGAAAGGGTCAAGTTTGGAGTCCCTCAGACTTAGAGGGCAGAGTGGCCAGCCCCCTGGGCCTTGGTGCCTCGTCCTTGCCCCCAGGGGCCCGCAGGGACGGGCCCTGCGAGAGTTTCTGAGAGTCTTCCCAGCCGAGCGCTGTCCCCCGCCCTCCTCTTTGCCGGTGTGCAGCCCCCGGGGGCCGGCAGAGGGCGATCTTGACCTCCTCCCGAGACACGCGGGCACGAGGCCTGGTCGTCAGCCGGCGCCTGGCCCTGCTTCCGCAGCCGCTAGGGCTTTGCTTGGTGCATGGCTGAACAGGAGATAAGTTAGTTCTGTGAATTTTGACTGAGATACTTGTTTCACGATGAGAAAAGGTGCTTTCTGGGCCCTGGGGAGGCATTGGTCTGGTGCGTGCGTCCTCTCGGGTCTGGGGGGTGTGTTTCTGAGCCCCAGCAGCCTCCCGGTGCAGCGTCAGGGTGGAAGGCCGGGCCGAGAGCAGTTGAGGGGGTGGATCAGGGGTTGGCACCGTGGGCCCCCTTCACAGGCACCTGAGACCAGCCTGTCTTGCTTGAAGGCTGCCTTTCCCTCACCGTGCCTGGCGGGGCTGGGGCAGCTCCCTCCTTTTCCGAGCAGTAGGCGTCCTGGAGCAGCCAGGGCTTTGGGGGAGAGCCTCAAGGAGAGACCGGGCAGCGCAGGCTGGTCCCTCCGGGTCTGGGGCCAGCCAGCACTGCCCGGGTCGGCAAGACTCGGAGCCCAGAACTGGTAGCAGAACCTTCCAGATATCTTGACATGGCTCCCTTGAGGGCTACTAGGTGAGGCCAGCTGCTGGGAGTGAGCCCTGAGTGGCCCACTGGGTCTGGTTCCAGCTTGAGCATCAACGCATCCTTGACTGTGGCCGGGTAGCCCCAAAGCCTGGGCGGCACGTGACGACACAGTCAGGTCAGAGTGCACTCTGTACAGGGAGGCGGCTGAGGGCACGAGCTGGGGTGGCCGGGGTCTGTCGGGGTGGGCGCGTCGTTGGGTGTGGGAGTGGCGCTGCCCTGTCAGCCTCCTGCAGGAGTTGACTCCAAAGGCCCTGCATCCTTGGAGATCGTGCTTGCTTGTTCACTAGCAGTGGCGGCGGGCCTGTTGATGGAGTGATTGGGGCTTGGTCGCTGAGTGGCAGCGCCCCGCTCGCTCGGGCAGCCTGCTTCCCAGAATAGACGCGGCTGCGGTATCTGCACATCTGCGCCCTCTCCGTGCGGCCCAGCGGTGATTAGAATTACGGACCAGTGTTTTCTCCCTCGCCTGTTTTCACATAAAATGTCCAGGGCTTAAATCCTTTGCCTGGTGTTTCCCCACTTAGCATGAGCTGAGCTGGGAGCGTGTGGTTAAATATTTGAGAATTTTAACAAACGTGGAAGAGACCGAAGCTGATGTGAAGGTCGTGCTGAAGCCTAGACGATGGCTCCGACCGTGGAAGTTGTGGGTCGTGCAGGGGCTTCTGGGCAGCCTGACTGCAGCCAGGCCAAGGGCCTTTTTTTCAGATTTCCTGTTTCATCTGTGTGTTGCCGTATTGTTTTCCTTTTGATGCAGACATTCCGTCTTTAAAGAATCCTTAAACCAGTTTAAATACGTTTAACCGTTTGTTTTATAGAGTGTTTGTCCCAGTTCCTTGTGGAAGCAGGCCGGGGATAAATCTTAACTAGATCGATACGGAGCATCGTTTGGTAGATTTAGTTTCCAGTTCTGTTGCTAGAGGAGAGGTCTAATAATCCGTGGCTGCTACATCCCTTAAACTGATAAAAATCCTTTGAAAACTTTTAAATTGCCTGCTGTTTAACTATGTAGCTACGATCACCACTTAACTTTGTATTGTGTAATTAACAAAATATTAATCTTCCCCCAGCCAGTAAGTCAGAAAAAAAATAATCCAAGCATCAGTCTGTTTAAGCTGTGGACAGTGTGGGTGTCTTCTCAGTTGTCGGGTTTCTCGCTTCCACGGCTGGAATGCCCGCGCGGATGCTCTCGTTCTCACCCATTGGTGGTCTGAGGTGGCAGCCACAGGGTTTTAACTCAGACACGCCCCCTCTCATTGCAAAAGTGGAGATCGCTCCTCTTAACTCTGGGTGAGGTTTTCTTCCTGTTGGTCGCCCAGGCCGGTGCGCGGGCCGAGGCCAGGCTGCTGTCACGGCTATGCTGTGCGCTGGAGGCATTTCTCTGCTGCAGGAGCTGAGTGCTGGCTTCCTGTAGGTGAAAAGGAAGGAGCAGGGAACAAGCGCGTCGGGCGCCCCTGGGAAGCAGGGGAACTAAATCAGCAGGCAGTCAGGACCTTGTGTTTGGCAGGGCCAGTAAACAACCTTTCTGGTGACGCGCCCTCTCCATCACCACTGCGCTGAAGGCTGCTGCTGCGTGAGGGCTGGAGCCGGGAGAGGACCGGGACTGGGAGTGTGTTAGCTTTGTGGGGGAGGGGGGGCGGGGTCAGCTGTCTCTACCCGAAGCCCCTGCGCCCTCTGTGCCCTGCAGCCCATCCCCCCAGCACCCTCCAGGGTGGCCGCCGTCTTCCAAACACTTTTCACATGCGGTCCCGTTAATTCCCAAATCAGCCCTGTGCGGTGGATTCCATCTTCACCGTCCTCTTACAGGTGGGAAGACTGAGTCTAGGCGGAGCCGCCTGGGTCTTCTCACCAAGGCCCACGCGGCACAGCAAGCACCTCGCTCCGGGAGGAGAGCGAGCGTCAGGGCTGCGTCAGGGCGCCCGGGAGGAGAGCGCTGCCCCTCTGGACGAGGAACAGACTCAGGCCACCTGGCCTCGGCTTGGAAGTGGATGTCCAGGGGTTTGGTGGCCTCCTTGCGCTCCCCCAGCAGGCTGGCCGAGGTGCCAGAGCAGCTCCCAGGGCTCGGCCGCGTGGGAGCGGGTGAGAGAGGGACAGTTCCATCTGACTGGCGGCTCTCAGGCCCCCGTGCAGGGGGTGAGCGCACGCTCCCCGCCCCGCCCACCTCCTGTTCCCGGCCCGTGGTGCACGCCGCGCCCCGCCCTCTGTCTTCCGAGGTGCGCCCCGGCAGTGGGGAGGATGCACGTGAGGTACTGGCCCGGCTGGGCAATTTGCACCGCGTCCAGGGAGGGCATTAGCATATAAATAGCAGATGTGATGACGACCATCACAGCTGAGCACGTTTAATTTTTAGTTTATAAGATAGAATGGGGTTTTAAATGCGTTGCCATCAAGCCGCGGAGACAAATGCAGCTTGGAGCTCACTTGTCTGACGAGGCCTTACATCATTTTTTTTTTTTAAAAAAAGGGAAACACACACATGAAACTGAACAAAAGTGATTTCTTGGGTGAAAAGTAATGGAGATGGCGCCCCGAGTTAATTAGATCGCACAAAATTTATTTAATGGTCCAGCTGTATCTCGGGCGTGCCTTGGGCGGGCAGACCTGGGAGGTGGCTTTTCTCATCTTTCTCGAGTAATTAGCAACCTGCTGCCCTACTTCTGTAAACAGATTGCATTGTATATCTTAGCTGTTTATATTGCTTGTTTAATTATGATCACGGAGCCTCATTTTTCTAAATCCTTTTAACTGTGGGCGAGAATCACTTTGTGTGAAACCAGAGGAAAGCCCAGGGCATCCTCCACACCTCCCTGCGGCCTTGGGAGGGTTCAGTCTGCGGCCTGGCCCTCACCCAGACCATTGACCGCAGGGCTGGGACCGCCTGCCTGGGCCTCTGAGGCCCTGGGACTTGACCTGTTTGGGAGGGTGGGCGCACCCCTGGGGGCGACCTGGCGTGGCCTCCTGGCCCCCAGACGAGGGCGGGCTGCTCTCTCAAGCATGCCTGGTGGTCTGTCTTCCCGATTGGGAAGCTCAGCTCCCAGCGAACTGCTCTTGAGAACCACTGGCGAGTCTGGCCCTGTTTTGAAGGCCACCAACCCTCAACCGATTCCTCCGTAGGGCGTGACCTCCTCCCAGGATCCTCGGGCCTCTCCTCGCCCCTACTCTGCCCGTAGTGCCTCTGCCCACACCCAGTGTGGCGTCTGACCTGATCTTGAGGGCAGGTTGCCACCGCGACTGCCTGGGACCCCTGGGCCGGCCCCTCGAGCACAGTGGATGCTTTCTCGTGGGCCTCGGTGTCCCCAGCCACGTGCTTTTCGGAGGCCTGGAGAGGACTGTCCAGCCTGCGGGCAGGGGCTTTCCTTCCTCTGAACAGGCCCTTGGCCCCGCGTGTTCCGGCCTCAGGGATCGTGCCTCGGGACATCTGCACTGCTGTTCTCCCGTGCGGGTGGTGTGCCCAGAGCCGGACGCAGAAGGTCCCGCTGTGTGCTCAGGACATCAGAGCCCAGCCCAGCCCGTGTGAGCTAGAACTCGAGAATGGGTTCATTCAAGCTTGAGTTCAGTATCAGCAGCGAAGCCCCTGCTTCCTTCTGCAGGGCCATGGTTTGAGGGTCACCCCAGCTACCACGGGGTTTAGGACCCGAGCGTGGCAGCGATGGCCAAGGTAGGTCTCGTACGAGGGCCCCAGGGCCGCTCACGGCAAAGCTGTGCCCGAGGACCTGGCCGGGGGCCAGAAGGAGTCAGCTCTGTAGGGCTAGATGATCTTCCTGTGTGCCGTACAGCTTCATGGCCTCTCCGGTGAGAACTTAAGAACAGAGGGAGCCAGGGCTTCGTGTTTAATCACAGGGATAAACAACTTTAGTTGGGGAGAAAGAAGGTATAATTCCTAATAGTTAGCTAAGCAGCTAATTATTTTTTAGGAAATGAAAATTTAATAAAAGTTTCAGGTGAAATTCAAGGGTGTGAGCAATAAACATAATATTTTATGAAAATGAGCCCCATATTTAAAGTCTGGCACTACGTGTTATGCATTGTAGCACCCGGTCCACATCTACCTTTTAGAAAATTAAAACGCATAAATTCTGTTTAGTGTTTGATACGCACTGCACTAGCCGGGACCGTAATGCCCTAAAACCTTGGGCTGCTTTCCACCTTTCATAAATTCCTGGGTAGATTCTATACGAAAATAATTTTCAGGTCCGCGGCTCATTGTTATTCAAACGTGATTGATGGTCGTCATTTTGCTCAGCTCTGGAGTTAAGTGCCCCTGTCATTTCCAAAGAGTGTAATTGGGACGTTTCACAGGTCAGCGGCGGAGACAGGCTTCCCTTTTGATCAGTGTTAGACCGATAACAAAAATTACAGTTTCCAGTGATTAATGTCTCCACGCTTCCCAGACGCACGCCGCCGGTTGTGCCCAAGCTCAGTGCATCTGCATCTGGTGAGGCCTCCCGGGCAGCTCCTCCATGGATTCCGGGTCCGCAGGGCGTGGGGCGTCCCGGGCCTGGCAGTGCCAAGGGCAGCTGCGGCCTGGCTGGCCTCCTGCCCTGGGGGTCGGCGGGCCGGGCCCTCCATCCTTCTTCCGGCGTGCCTGTGTGCCCCTGAGGCGTTGCCGGCGAGGTGGGCTCTGGAGGGGAGGGCAAGTCTGATGGATACAACCATCGGTTGCTGTCACCCCGACAGCGGGCTAGCTCTCTGGACGTTTCCTTCGGGTGGGCCTGGGGGCAGCAGCCCCTCCTGGCCTGAGAGGCTGGAGGCAGGCAGCGCGCCCCCAGTGTTTCAGGATGGCGCTGGCAGTGGGGCCGGGCTTCTGGGCGCCTCTCTGCCGTGATCCTCTCGGGAAGGACAGGCCCCCACGCCCTGTCCTGGAGTGCCGGGAGCCGTTGAGGATGGGTGAGGGAGAAGGGGAGCAGGAGGCTGCTCTGGCCGCGGAGGGGCTGTGCCTCCGGGTCAGAGCAGCATGGGCTGCCAACACCTCATTCGTGCTGCACTTGGCCCCAGCACATTGGCATGTGTGCGAGGCCCTCAGTGGTCCTGCTTCTTGGAGGGCCCTCTGGTCCCCACAAGGTGAGCCCTCCATGCTCAGTGTCCCCGCCGCTCCTACCCAGCCGGGCACTGCCCAGGAGGGGGTGGGGGCAGACGTGGAGGGGACGGGTCTTGAAAAGAACGCTCTGGGTGGTTCTTGGGTCCCTGGGCTTGAGGGATGGGCGGGCTCCAGGCACAGCACAGTGACCCTGCCTCGCAGAGCAGGCGGGGAGGTTGGCCTTGTCCAGAGGAAGCTTCCTCTTCGGTGGTTTTTTAACAAGCCGTCTTGAGGGTAGAGTATTCCAGAAGTGCTGTGGTCACGCCGGCACCACTGGACGCACAGGTGGGGAGCTAGTAGGATGAGGTGCTTTGGCCTGGCTGGGGCTGGATGGAGGGCCATCATCCAGGCCCTGCCTGTGCGGGTGAGACCTGCCGCTCGGGGCTCTGGGGGCTGCAGCAGTGCCCGTCCGTGCGTTTCCGAGGGCCGTCCGGTGGAGGAGCACGTGCAGCTCGTGTGGTTTAGGGACGAGAGCAGACCTCAGACACGGCCGTCACGGTCAACGCTAAACCCCAACCTGGAGAAAGTCCACAGAAGTAGGACTGGGGTTGTTCAGATCTCCGCCTGCGGCGTCCACTCACAAGTCTGGGGGTGTTTCCACAGGCGGCAGCCCCGGGGGACAGTGACGAGGACGAGGACGACGAGGACTTTGTGGAGGTCCCGGAGAAGGAAGGGTACGAGGCCTGCGTCCCTGAGCACCTGCAGCCTGAGTGTGGTAAGGGGCCAGGAGGAGGTCCCACTCGGGACGCTGCCCTTCGGGGCAGACCGCACGTCCGACCTGGGGCCCGCCAAGCAGGGCGCTGGCCGTGGTAGGCACCCCGAGTCTATGCCACTGGGTCCCGAGGTACCCTGCGGAGCTGCTTTCGTGGCAAACCACGTGATGCTCATTTCCTGATTGGGGCGCTCACTGGCCTGGGCCCCTCCCCGAGGCCCGCCCCGGCTTCCCGCTGTCCACTTGGTCGGCAGGCCCTGCTGCCAGTTCCTGTGGGGGCGGCCAGGCTGTCCACACACGGAGGCCCCCGACCCACCCCACAGGCCCATGCTGACCCCCCCGCCCTGCAGCTTCAGGCCCCACCACGGTGAGGCCTGCTTGGGGTCACAGAAGTCTCAGCTGTCGGGAGCGAGTCCAGGGTTGGAAGGGCACCCTCAGAGCAGAGAGCGCCTCCTGGGCTTGCGGGGGGGTGTTGGGGGCACGCGGTGTGGTTCCCGCTGCGGTAGAGCCCTTTGGGCTGGGAGGGAGTCGGGGGGAGGCCACCGCCTCTGTGGGTGGGGGGCAAGCGCCCCACATTCTCTGGGCTCTCCGGCTGCCTAGTCTCCATTCCTCAGGGGTGTCACAGGTCAGGCGGTGTCCTCCTTCCCGTTGATGGAGTCACAGCCTGACACCTGGCCCAGGAGCAATGACACACCTTGAGAAGGCCTGCTACCCGCGACCTGTCTTTCCCATGTAGCATTCTTTTGTTTTCCAAAAGGTCTCCAAAAGCCTTGTCTGCACAGGAGGCACCTCTTGTCCAGAGGAAGCTAATAAAACCAAGATCGCGTGTGGGTTTGTGGCGAAGTGGACAAGTAGATTTGAATCGGAGTGTGTGAAATGAGATGTGAATTTGTTAGTTGAGACGCGCAGGCAGTTGGAGCGTGAGGACGTGACCCGTTAGGCGCGTCACACCCAGTTACCACACCAGCTTCACGGCCCTCCAGCGTTTGGGTTCTGCCGTCTGCGCCACGTGACCCTCCCTGGGCGCCTGAGGGTGCAGCCTCCGCCCGCCTCCTGCCAGGGGTGCTGGAGGCCCTGGGGTGCCCTGACTGCCCTCCCAGGTCTCCCCTGGCCGCCCGCCTCGAGGGAGCTCCAGCCCCGCCAGGAGGCTCCCAGGTCACCAGGCACCACTGTGGGTGACCACCTCCAGGTGTCACCGACCCACTGCTTGTCTTCCCAGTGGGGCCCCAGGTGTGACAGAGCGGAGCCGAGCCATCCCCTGGTTGTTCGTGGGCCAGGCAGCCTGGCAGCCCTCGCATGACAGGACCTGCTGAGCTTCGGGTCTGTCCTGCGGCAGCGGGGGGCTGGGTGCCGTCCCCCCCTTTCCTGGAGGGGTTTGGGGCCCGGTCAGGAGCGCAGAGCTCGGGGCCGCGAGGCCACTGCGGGAAGTGCTGGGCGTGCCAGTTCGTAACTGTAGTTGATAGTCCGTCACTGGTTTCTCAGTTAAACTCGGGTCACTGCAGTAGATTCGGTCTAAATCCACAGCTGAGGAGGCGGGTGCCCGCTTTCTTTCTTTCTCTGAATTTTCACTGAGGGGCGTTTATCTTCCCGTTAATCCCACCATTTCTGTCAGGACGTAATCTCTTTCTGAAATTTACATTTTAATTACAAGGCCAGCTGAACTAGGTAAAATCAATAGTGTCAGGCTTGCAGCGAACTCCACGTGGAGCCCCCGCCGCCCGCTGCTCCGTTTCCTGCCATCGATCCTGCCTGCCCCATCTGCTTTAGCGCTGCACGCACGGAGGTGCCACTTGGTCCGTTTAAACCAGCCCAGGGGGTTTTGGCGTTCTCATGATTCTCCCTCAGAGCCGTGGAGCGCCGAGGGAGCAGATTTGAGCTGAGATCTGTGTTTGAGGCAGACACCCCCGCGCGGGTGGGTGGGATGGGCGGGGTTCGCCGTGACCTGCGACCTCTGGTCTCCCGGAAAACACAGCACCCGGGAGCGGGGGACACGTCTGCTTTTCGGACTTTTACCTTAAAAGTGTGTCAGGGAGATTGATTTTCTACAGCAGTGTGAGAACGGTAGTGGTTTTTAGTGCTCTGAGTGTTTACCCTGCTTCAACACGCTCACCCATCTTTTTAATGGTTTAAAACAACAAGCCAATGAAAAATATGTTTCATTTTTGTAACTCCTAGGAATCCCCGTATCGCTCTCTGGGTTGCGATTGTAGCCACCTACATGAGTTCCACAGCGGCCACTTACCAGTCCTGCCTCCCCGTGTGCGCGCGTGCCCGTGTTGGGGTCTCTGCACCCGTTGGTGACGCTGTATTGTCGGCATCCCGAGCGGGGGCATCTGGAAGGCTTCGTGACTGGGCCCGGGATGTGTTGTTGACGGGGCCGGGTCCCCGCCAGCCTTCCGAGAGCACCCAGGCCTCAGAGCTCAGGGTGCTGCCGGGTGTCCAAGGCGGACCCTGCCACGCCAAGTGGCTCTGCCCCACGTCCTCCACTCTCAGCCACGGGCACCTGAGATGCAGGGATGGACCCCATACCCTCAGGGCCGTGCACAAACTTGGAGGGCGTCTGGAGCAGGCAGGGCAGGTGTTTTTCGTGAAGGGCCTGGGGTAAACGGTTTTGGATTTGTGGCGGTATGAGGCCTCTGTCGCAGCTACTCGCCCGCTATCATCTGCTAAAGCACCAGACCAGCACGCTGGCCGTGCACGCGGAGAGGCCGCGTGCAGACACCGGGAGGACTTGGCCGTGAGGTCTGCCCGCCCTGCTGCAGAGAGCCCGGAGCTGATGGCGGCCTGAGCTAGCCTTCCCAACCCGTCCTCTTCGCCCCTCTCCCCTCCCACCCCCTGCCACTTCCCCTTCCCCTTCCTCCCCCAGGAAGCACTTCCCCTGGCGTCCAGCTCTCAGTGCTGTGTCATTTCCTTTCTGGTTTCTCTCTCTACGCGGGGGATGTTCTCGAGTCCGTGCGCGTGGATGGAGGGATGGAGACGCACCATCAGGGAGGCCAGGCTCATGGCGTCGCGGGCAGCGCTTCGTGTCAGCGTTGGTGCTGCTCTGCTCCCGTGGCGGCCCTTTGGCCCCTGCAGCGGACTGCCTGGCTGTCGTGTCAGTTTTCCGTGTGTCCTGGGAAGGACTTCTCGGACGTGAGACCCCAGGGTGTCTGTCGTAGAAGCCTCGACCTCACTGACCCTTCGTTCACCCCCACTGGCCAGGGTCCGGCCGGAGCTCTCAGGGCGCTCGTGAGGCAGAGCCATGCACTTCCGTTACACCTTCACACACTCCTCTTCTTATGCAGCTTTTTGATGTAGAACCCAGTTTTTTTTGTGGTGACATCGGCTCAGCTTCCTTCTAGTTCCCGTTGGCATAGCAAGTGTCTTTTCATCCTTTTATTGTCTTTTATTTTTAGTCTCTGTTAACCTTTTGTTTTAAGTGGTTCTCGCCAAAGTGGTTAATGGCTGATTGTTTTTAACTTCATCCGTGTGTGTATTCGTTGACTTGAGTCCATTGAGTTACTACTGTGTTCTCAGCTGGGGTTACCAGCTTGCTGCACATCTGTTTGCCAGCCTTCCTCTTTAGTTTGCTGTTGTTGCTCCTGTTTTGTTTTTTTCTTTTCCTTGTCTTCTATTTGCTGGGTAAACTTCCTGCTGGTGTTGAAAGTGTTCGTCCAGTATAAATAAAATGATAAGAGTATTTTTGCTTCTGATGGTGACGCCTGCTCAGGAGAGTTGCACTCACACTTCCCCTTGCCATGCACCTCCCAGCGCGTCCCTGTCCCCACGTCCTGCACAAGATGGGGGACATGCTGGCTCCCGCTCACTCAGGCCCCCCAGCCTGGCACATTGGGTCATCCAGGTACTAACTTACTTCTGATGGTTGTGGGTACTCGGGTTTCGGGGGAGGTGGGAGTGAATCTTACCAAGTCATGTCTTGGCCTTTTGTCCCCATGTGTCCCACAAACCCTCCTGAACCTCCAGGTGGGGCTGTGTCCTTCACCTGCATGTTGAAACCTAGCATAGCTGGGTATAAAATTCCAAGTTTGACTGTTGTTTCCCAGACCTTACACTCACTGTTGTTTTAAAGACACTGGTGCCTGTGGGATGCTTATGGCTTCCGAAGGAAAGCTTCTCAGACTTTTCTGTTCATCTCTTGCATTCCTAAACATCCTTGTAAGTGACTTGCACCTTCTTCTTTCTGTCTCCTTCCTGACACTCAATGGCCCCTCGGTCTTGCTCTGATTCCAGGAAGATTGGGCTCTTTATTTCATCCGCTCCAGTTGCCTTTTCTCTTTCTGGGGTCCAGTAGTGAGGAAGTTGATGCCTGTGTGAATGCCCTTCACGTCTCTGACCAGAGAGAGCTGCCCATGGGTGTGCAGGCGCCCTCCTGTCCTTCAGCCCGGCCTGGAGTCATCCTCTCCTCTGCTTGCCTGCCGTCTTCGTCTTCCTGGCTCCCTCTTTGTGGGGCCCTGGTGCTCCAGCTCCTCTTTTTTTCTCACCTTCCAGATATTTTGTTTCTTGTTCACCTCTTTCTTGGCAGCGGTTCCCTGTCTGGAGGAGAGTTTGGGGAGGGAGGCGCTGCCCTCGCTCTCAGGATGGAGTGCCTCTGAGGTCCTAACCCACACCCTGCCCCGTGCCTCCTGGGCAGCCCCTGGCCCAGGTGCCCAACTGGGAGGGGCTGGCAGGGGTCAGGGACAGCCCGGGAATTGGCACAGGTGGGCCAGTGGGGCCCAGTAGTGTCAGAGAAGCTGCCCTGGGGACCTGGGCACGGACCCTGGCCTGCAGAGGTGGCCTGGTGGCCTTGCCGGTAAGATGCCGGCATTGGGGCCTCATCTGGCTGGCGGGGCAGGTGCTGTGCTGATGGAGGGTTCGGCTCCCTCACACGTGCTGTGCCATCACCGTGGGATGGGGACACGGTGCCCTCCAGGGGTCTGTCCAGGGTCATGGGGATGGTGGCCAAGAGCAGATACATTTCTGTCGCAGGGCTGGAGAAAGACCCGGCCACACTGGCCTCGCAGGCGAGGAAGAGGACGGGGAGCAGCGAGGAGGCCTGTGACCCCACCTCTGCGGCTGCCCAGCTGCATTGGCTGCAGCGCCACTTGCCCCCGGCCTCGCCCGCAAGCCCCAGGTGATGCCCGGACACCTGCCCTGCCCAGGCAGCCCCGCATATGCACCCCCGGCCGGGCAAGCGCCTGCCAACATCCATGCTGGGGCAGGGGCTGCAGGGG
This sequence comes from Kogia breviceps, assembly GCF_026419965.1. NCBI lineage: Eukaryota > Metazoa > Chordata > Mammalia > Artiodactyla > Physeteridae > Kogia > Kogia breviceps. The sequence continues at coordinate 146,486,251 of NC_081315.1, read as the reverse complement.
CCGGGGGTCCTCAGCGCTGGTGTGTAGGCCAGGCCTTGGGGGCGGGCCAAGGCTCTGGGGTTCAAGGGAGCGGGCATCGGGACACCCCTGGGCCCAGTGTGAGGACCGCAGATCTGAGGCCAGCTCCCCGTGTGGTCTTGGGATGGCCATTCTTTTGGTAGGGCTTCAGTGGCTGCCCTGGGTTCCAGGCCCGAGGTGGCAGAGGTCACGGCCCAGGTGTGACCGGGAGCTCCGGGGGGTGTGGAGAGGCAGGTGGCCGCGGCCAGCTCCCGGCAGTGCGTCACTGAATCCTCCTGTGCTGTCTGCAGGGCACCGCTGGGTCCAGAGGAGGCCGAGAGGCTGGCGGCAGAGCGGGCCCGGGCGCCCATCGTGCCCTTCGGGGTGGACCTGTGCTACTGGGGCCGAGAGGAGCCTACGGCCGGGAAGATCCTCAAGTGAGCGCGGGCGTCCCGTGGGTCCTGTGGGCCACCCAGCCTGCCCCGGCCTGGGCGCAGGGGACACAACCAACACAGGGCCCGGCTCTGCCGCCGCGCAGGCCCTCACGTGTCCCGCCGAGTGTGGCTCTCAGGCTCTCGTAGGCATGGTGCCCCGGGCTCGTACAGCCCTGCCCGGAGGCCTGTGGACCTTCTTTGAACCTCCCGTTACTCCCTGGGGGGATGTCCCCTGTTGTCCGCATCATGACAACATGATGGGCGGGCATCATGACAGACGGCCTGAAGGCTTGTCTGCCTAGGACTGGGGTCCGGCCCGGCCCATTGCTGCAGGCTCTCTGCCCAGGCCGTCGTCACAACCGCCCTCTGGTCCTCTGACTCGGATCTCTGCGGGCTGGGCCTGGGGCTCCGCAGAGAGCTTCCGGGAAGCCGCCCCCGTTGCTGCGCTGGACGCTTTCTCTCCAGAGCGGGCACGGGGTGGGGCGGGGACGGCAGATCTGTCCTTTATTAACCTCCATCAGGGAGCCCCTGCCCCGAGTCCAGGCCAGGCTAGGGCGGTGGGCCGCCAGGGTGGGGTGCCTGGCAGTGCCCCCGCCGTGGTAAGCGTCTCTGCTCATCCCGGATGGGCTCACAGGCCCAGGGGTGTCCCCTGCTCAGCCGCCCAGGCTGGCCTTGCTGCGGGTGCTGTGGTGGCCACCCCATGGTGGCGCTGAGCGTCCTGTCCATGTGCAGGTCCGACTCGGAGCACCGCTTCTGGAAGCCCTGCGAGGTGGAAGCGGAAGTAGAGAGCGCCGCTGTCTCTGAGTCTCTCCGGAGCCGCCAGATCACCTTTGCGGGGCGATTCGAGCCCGTGCAGCACCGGTGCCGTGCCCCCCGGCCCGACGGCCGGCTCTGCGAGCGCCAAGACCGCCTGAAGGTGAGGAGGGTGCGGGGCTGGGCAGTGGGATGGCGACCTCAGCCAGGCCAGGATGGGGCTGGAGGGGGCACTGGGCTCCAGCCTGCTGGTGCCAGGACCTTCCCCTGCGTGGGTGGTCTGACACGCGGGCACAGGGCTGAGTTGCTCTGCCCTGGCTGCTGCGTCCCCGCGCACGTGTGTCCTGAGCATGCTGTGTGCCGGGCCGGGGGTCCACTTAGGCAGCCCTGTGCGCCAGGCGGGGCTTTGGCCAGACTGACAGCAGATCTCCCTCCGCCGCCTGGCTCTGTCGCGGCTGCGCCCGAGGGCCCTTCTTTTGAGGGGTGTGTTAGCAGACGGTGGTGTGGGCTGGCCGTTCCCGAGAGCCGTGAAGGTAGGGATGGCTGGTGGCCCGCTCCGCCTCAGAAGTGCTCCGCTCTTTGCCTCAGTGCCCTTTCCACGGGAAGATCGTCCCAAGAGACGACGCGGGACAGCCCCTCCACCCGGAGGACAGGGCCCGCGGGCAGAAGCAGCGGCTGCAGAGGCCGGCGGGGCGCCCAGGTAGGTGGGGGGCGGGGTGGGGGCGGCACGGCGTGGGGGCGCCCTGGACCCCAGCAGCCTGCAGAGTGGCCCGTGGTTTCCGCGGGCGGTTGCCTGCCGCCTCCCGCTCAGTCATACCTCACAAGCATGGCCGGGACATACTGTCCTCGGGGCCAGCAGGACGCTGAGCGCCAGCCTGACGGCTCCTGGCGGGCGGCGTGGACACACCCACGGCCAGAGACCACCTTGTCATCGTTTGTTGGGGTTCTGGGTTCTTAAACCCGTTTTCAAGCAAATGGAAAAAGCGAGGCATGAGAAGTAAACTGGCTGAGCCCCAAGCTGCCACCAGGCCGCCAGCTGCCGCCCTCTGTCACCTGCTGTCTCGCAGAGCCGTGCACGAGGGGCCGGGCAGGAGGGCTGCGGCGTGTGTGGTGTGCGATTTGCATGCACGTGGACTGTGTGTGCGTGTGTGGGGGCAGGAGGTGAGGGTCCTGCCCGGTGGTCCCAGGCGTCCTTGCTGAGCCTCTGAGCCTGGGGCGCTCTCTTGGGGTCCTACCCAGGGCCCCCGTTTACCGGCCTGTAGGCCTGTTTCGTGCCAGAGAGGGGCTTTCGTGCCAAAGCCACCGAGATGCTCTCTGCCGTTCAGGGAGCTCATCTCATCCTGGCACCTGAGCTGGTGCTGTATTCTGGCACGAGCTGCGGGGTGGCGGCTGCCCGGCCCCCAGAGGCCCCTGAACAGCTGGGCAGGGTGGTGACCCGCAGAAGCAGCGTCCTTGGCAGGGCAGCACCCAGGTACACTTGGGGTGGGGGTGGGGGGCCCACCGGGGCGACCCTGACCCGTGTCGACATCCCGTGGTCTGTCGGGTCTGGGCTGGGGTCTGGAGGCTGTCCCGCCTTGGGCCCCTTTTCTTAAAAGAAAGGCCAGGCCCCCGGCGCGGAGCTCCCCGAGGCAGCAGGCGGCTGTGTCTGTAGGGGTGGTGCCAGTGTGGGGCTCAGCTGGGCCGTGTGTCCTCTTTAGCAGGGATTTCCCCTTTGTCACGAGGGACAAACGTTAGTTTTCAGCCTCACACCCAGGGTTGGTACCTGGAGCCCTGGAGGGCGGCGGGGAGCGGCCCTGACCCATTAATCCGCGGGCAAGGCCTTCCGTGGTGGCCCGCACTCGGGAGCAAATTAAGTGCCTATTTTTGTGTCAGCCCTGAAGAGTATCAGGTTCTGCAGCCCTCGGTGACTTGTTAACAACAGGTATCAGGCCGGGCCGCGGGCCAGCGCTGGCCAGTCAGATGTGAAATAGCATCTCTTTACTAACTACAGTATCGACCCCCGCCTCCCTCACACGCCGGGCAATTTTCTTTTCCCTGGCGCTAACCTCGGTGACAATGCGCGCGGAGCTCCAGGGCCCGTCAGCATGCAGGACGGCCGCGCGGCCCGGCTCTTATTGATTTCTTTCAAAGGCTTTTAAATTGCTCCTTCATTTTACTGAGATGCTCATTCCATCTCTACTGGGTGCCGGCGTTTTTCCGTTGTGTTTAAACAATTGCTCCATTCACCAGGTTCCTAAACTGTGACGCCTTCTCATTACTGGGAGATAAACTGTTTGGACGGTTTTCCTTAATCTTGGATTAATCGTTGCCGTATCTGGATTGTGCCGCCCCGTATTCCTTCACCTCAAAGATCAACTTGGGGAGGCCTCGCTATCTGTGTGGGCACGTGGCTTCTCCCCCCGCTGGACGTGCTCTGCTTGCCGCCCAGCCCCTCTGCCGCAGCCCCCGTGGGGCTCTTGTTTGCACGGTGGGCGCCATCGGGGTTTGGGGTGCCCAGCCCCCTTTTGCCAGCCAGGGCCTGGGTCCGTAGGTCTGGGCACGTTGGGGCGCTGTGCTGTCACACTCCTGACCAGGGCGGCCTTCCCGAGACAGCAGGGTAGATGGAGTCTCAGGGACCTCCACGCCACCGACCCAGCAGGAGACTGAGGCGGAAGTCGCTGCCAGGGCAGTGGTGGGTGGGGCTGGGACGCTGGCCTCTGACTCCGATGCCTGTGCCCGCTGCATTAGGAGCCCCTCATTTAGACGGTTAACGCTTCCCGTTTTGGCAGACAGGCACACTGACCTGTCTCTGTTGCAGCCGGGTCTGGTGAGACCAGGCCTTGGGCCTGGGCGATGTTTGTTTCCCCGCGGAGCACCGTCTTCTGACCTGAAGGGCCTGGGCTGTGGCGGGAGAAGCAGGGCCGCCTGCGTGAACCGACACCCTCATCGCTGGGGCCTGGGGCCAAGTTATCTTTGGACCAGTAAAGAGGCCGAGGCCACCCTGCTGTGCACACCCTCCGGCCAACAGCCGGGTCCAGAGACCACGCCTGGGTTCTGGCGGGGCACTGTCAGCCCCCTGGCCGCCAGCCTCGGTTGCCTTCCTGCCTAAGGGGTCAGTGGAGGCACCCACCTTGGCCTACGGGGGCCTTGCGCCCACTCCCCGGGCAGCCGGTGGCCCTCCCTGCCCCCGTGTCAGGGAGGGCTCGGGGCTCAGGTGAGGTCGGCGCCAGGAGTTTTCTGCAATGTCGGGTGTGTTTGCAGCCTGGCAGGACCCTGAGCTCATGAGGGACGTGGAGGCAGCCACTGGGGTGGATCTCGGCTCGTCCAGGCCTGGTGGGAAGGGCAGGCGACGGCGGTCTGGCCTCACCGACCTCAAGCGGCAGGCGGACACAGCGCGCGCACGCATTGCCAAGAAGGTCTTCGCCAAGTAAGAGCTCCGCGTGGGGTCCCGCCCTCCGCCCCAGGCCTGGTGTTGCTGGCGATGAGAGTGGAGAGGCCGCCAGCCCGCGCCCCTACTGCCTGCCCCCAACCCCGCCGCTCTGGCGGCCGGAGGCGCTCCTGGCGGCACTGCCAGGTGCCCTAGAAGGTGTGAGGGTGTCTGCGCCCAGGCCCCGTGGGCGCCGTCCACCCCGGGCAGAGGAGGTGGCACCAGGGCCCTGCCCGAGTCGGGTGAGCAGGAGGGCGGCTTCCTGAACACCCGCGCGGAGCCCCCACAGCTCCTCGCTGCTGGCCTGCCATGTGCGTCTGCATCCAGGGGAGGGCTCGGCCCGCGGGCTCTGGGCACGAGGCTGGCTCCCCGAGGCTCAGCCAGGGTTGATGGTGCCGTGGGTGCTGGTGCCCAGAGGAGCGGGGGCCGGGGGCATCCTCCGAGGGGCCGGGAACTGTGGCCGGAGCCTCTGTGATCTGTGAGGGAGGTCGTGCCTGACCCCTGGAGTGGTGCTCGTGTCCGGGCCTCCTCGCTGTCAGGCCCCAGCGGCTTCCTCCCAGGCACAGGCGCTACTTCGTCAGGGCAACCATGCTGGCCGCGAGACGTGCGTTCCTCGCCTGACGTCGAGCTCTGCACGGTGGGGCGAAAGCAAGCTGGGCTGAGTGGATCCAGCATGTCTTGACCGCCTCTGCCCATATGCTGCTTTCTGCCCGGTTGCTGGCAGGTTGCGCCCTTGTTGTGGGGTGCACCCTGGTGCTGGCAGGATTGGGGATCCTGGGAGCTGCCTTCAGGGCTCAGGGAGTGACGGGAGAGGTGCCAGGACGCGGCCAAGGCCACGTTCGGTGGCAGAGCCACTCAACTGGTGTTCGGCTCTGGGCGGGGAAGCTCTGGCTGTGTCCGAGCTGTGTCGCCCGTCCGTAGGGAGCGGATGGGCAGCCGGCCCAGGACCCGTGCCTGAGCCCGGCCAGGCTGCATTCAGCAGCCCGGAGCCCTGGCCGGTGCCTCCCTGATTACGTCTCGCTGTGCTTTCCCTGCAGGGCCGCTGTGCAGAGGGTGGTCACAGCCATGAACCAGATGGACCGGAAGAAGCATGAGAAGTTTGCAAACCAGTTTAACTATGCGCTGAATTAGAGCGCCAGGCCGGGTCCCCTCTGGTCGTCAGCTCCTCTTCTGCTGATGAGCTAGGATGGAAAGGCAGACCCGGTCTGGGCTGTAACAACAGCCACGATTATAGTGTGTATGTAACGTGAAGAAATGGTGCACTTTCTCCTTAAAGTGCCCCAGAGGTGTGGACTCGCCCCTGCTGGGGGGACCACGGCCATCGCTTACCGGTCTGACTGCCTAGTAGCCCGGGGTGAACTCGGGTAGCCGTGTCCACAGGTGGGCGTCTTGTACAGCCTGTGCCCTTTGTGGTGTGATTCAGGGTCGCTCAACGTCCAGGATGAGTGCGCAGCCTCCAGCCCTGCCCCCGGGCCTTCTCCTCCTCGGAGGAAAACCCACATTTCATGTTGACACGAAGGGGAGCCAGCTGTTTGCTCACGGCGTTTCCAGCTCACAGGCTGCTGCTGGCGGTTTCACATCAGAATGCAGGGAGCTACCTCACTCTTCCGTTTTTCTAAAAATCAACTTTATTGAGACATAGCTCACGTACCGTAACATTCACGCTTTTAAAGCGTACAGTTTGGTGACGTTAAATACACTCACAGTGTTGTACGATCTCTACCACTGTCTAGTTCCAGAACTTTTCATCACCCTGAAAGAAACCCTGCTCCCCCAGCCCCGGCCCCCTCTGCTCTCCTGTTCTGGATTTGTCTTTGCTGCACGTTTGCTGTGAGTGGAGTCGTAGCAGCCTGTGCCCCTTTGTGACTGGCCGCCTTCACTTAGCACAGCGTTGCCAGGGTGCTTCCCCGCTGGGGCCTCTGTCCGTGCTTCCTTCTTAGGACCGGGTGACTCACCACTGCATGGACACACTGCGCGCTTCGTTTATCCGTTCGTTGTGGACATCCGGCTTGTCTGCGCTTTGGGGTTATCATGGATGACGTTGCTGTGACCACTTGTGTACAGGTTTTTGCGTGGGCGAAGATTTTCATTCCTTTTGGGTTTATACCTAGAAGTGGAATGGCTGGGTCACGTGGTAGTAACTCTAACTTACTGATTGAATTGCCAAAACATTTTCCAAAGCAGCTGCACCGTTTTTCTGTCCCCACCAGCAGTGTAATTAGGCTTCTCGTTTCTCCATGTTCTTGCCAACATCTGCTTTTAATTTTAAGTCTTTTAAATTTTAGCCATCTTGGTGTGGAGTTGGTGTATCTTTGTGGTTTTGATTTGACTAATGATATTGAACATCTTTTCATGTGCTTATTGGACATTTGTATATTTTCTTTGGTGAAACATCTAGATCCTTTGCCTATTTTAAGTTGAATTGTTGTTTTGAGTTGTAAGAGTTCTTTATATATTCTGGATACTAGATCTTTATATGATTTGCAACTGTTTTCTCCCATTCTGTGTTTTCACTTTCTTGATCGTATTCTTTGAAACACAAAAATTATGAATTTTGATGATACCCAATATATCTATTTTTCCTTTTGTCACTTGTGATTTTGGTGTCATATCCAAGCAGCTGTTGCTTTACTCCAAGGTCATGAATATATACTCTTATGTTTTCTTCTAAGAGTTTTAAGATGTAGCTGTTCATTTTAGGTCTTTGGTCCATTTTGAGTTAATTATTTTTAATTTTATTTATCTTTTATTTATTTATTTTTGGCCGTGTTGGATCTTTGTTGCTGCACACGGGCTTTCTCTAGTTGCCGCGAGTGGGGACTGTTCTTCATTGCAGTGCGCAGGCTTCTCATTGTGGTGGCTTCTCGTTGCGGAGCACAGCACAGGCTCTAGCCGCGCGGGCTTCAGTAGTTGTGGCTCGCAGGCTCTAGAGCGTAGGCTCGGTAGTTGTGTCTCGCGGGCTCTAGAGTGCAGGCTCGGTAGCTGTAGCACACGGGCTTAGTTGTTCTGTGGCACGTGGCATGTGGCATCTTCCCGGACCAGGGCTCGAACCCATGTCCCCTGCATTGGCAGGCAGATTCTTAACCACTGCGCCACAGGGGAGCCCCATTTTGAGTGTTTTTTTTTTTTTTTTTTTTTTTTTTGCAGTATGCGGGCCTCTCACCACTGTGGCCTCTCCCATTGCAGAGTACAGGCTCCGGACGCACAAGCCCAGCGGCCATGGCTCACGGGCCCAGCCGCTCCGCGGCATGTGGGATCCTCCCAGACCAGGGCATGAACCTGTGTCCCTTGCACCGACAGGTGGACTCCCAACCACTGTGCCACCAGAGAAGCCCTTGAGTTAATTTTTTTGTCTGTGCTTCATTCGTGTGGATATTCAGTTTTCTCAGCATCATTTTCGAAAAGATTATTCTTTCTTCCATTGAATTGTGTGCACTTTTCTTGATCATCAATTGACAGTAAATGTGTGAATTTATTTCTGGACTCTCACTTCTATTCCCTTGACCTATATATATCCTATGCTACTGCTACAGTGTCTTGATTAATGTAGCTTTGTGGTAAGTTTCGAAATCCTCCAACTTTGTTCTTTTTAAACATTGTTTTGGCCATTCTGGGTCGTTTGCATTTCCAAACAAATTTTTGAGCCGCCTCACATGTCTGTCACTGTTGCTAGAAATAAAGAGTAATGGAATCTCAAAAATAAATGAATGAATGAATGAATTTGTGCCACCAAAAAAAAAGGGGGGGTGCATCTGAGATTTTAGGGATTGGGTCGACCCTAGAGATCACTTTGGAAAGTATAGCTGACCTTTGAAAAGCATGGGTTTGAACTACACGGGTCCACTTACACAAGGACTTTTTCAGCAGTAACTACCGCAGGGCCGCGTGAGCCGTGGCTGGTTGACTCCTTGGAGGAGAACCACAGACTCAGGGGCTGATGGTGCAGTTACACGTTGATTCTTGACTGCATGGAGGGTAGGCTCCCCTAAACCCTGAGATGTTCAAGGGCCAAGTGTAATGTCATTTTAATATTAAATTTTCTAATTAGTGAACTTAGAATATCTTTCCATTTATTTAGGTTTTCTTTATATTTTCTCCATGTTTTGTAGTTTTCAGTATACAAGTTTTACATTTATTTTGTTAAATTTATTCTTAAATGTTTTATTCTGTTTGATGTCATTGTAAATGCAGCTGTTCTCGAATTTAATTTTTGGATTGTTCATTGCTAATGCATAGAAATACAACTACTTTTTTATGTTGGTCTTATATCCTGAAACCTTGCTGAACTCACACATTAGTTCTAATAGTTGTATGTGTGTGTAAATTCCTTAGGATTTTCTATACACACTCTCATGTCATCTGCAAGAGAAAGTTGTATTTCTTTCTTTGCAATTTGGATTCCTTTTATTTCTTTGTCTTGCCTGGGTGCTCTGGCTAGAGCCTCAGTACAGTGCCAGATAGAATTGGAGAGAGCAGGAGACATCCTCTTCTTGTCCCTGATCTGAGAGGAAAAGCTTTCAGTCTTTTATCATTGAGTGTAATGGTAGCTGGGTTTTTTGTAGATGACCTTGTATCGGGTTGAGGAAGTTTCCTTATGTTCTTAGTTTGTTGAGTGTTTTTGTCGTGAAGGGAGTTGAATTTTTGTCAAATGCACTTTCTACATCTATTGAAATGATCGTGTGGTTTTGGTCCTTTATTCTTTTCGTATGGTGTGTTACATTAAGTGTTTTTCGTATGTTGAACCACACTTGCATTCATGGGATAAATCCCACTAGGTCAGTTTCAGTAGTCTGTATATTTCTAGGAATTTGTCCATCTCATCTAGGTTATTTGTTATCGTTTGTTGACATACAGTGGTTCATAGCATTACTCTATAGTCATTTTTATTTCTGTAAGGTTGATAGTAATGTCTCTTCTGTCATTCCTGATTTTAGAAATCTGAGTCTTCTCATTAATTTTCTTGGTTAGTCTAGCTAAAGGGTTATCAGTTTCACTAATCTCTTCAAAGTTGTTTTTCTCTATTATTTTTCATTTTTTACTTAATTTCCACTCTAATCTTTATTATTTCCATTGGGTTGCTTTGTGTTTAGTATTTTTCATTCTTTTTCTAGTTTCTTAAGTGGAAGTTTAGCTTATTGATTTGAGATCTGTCTTCTTTGTAACATAGGTGTTTACAGGTATACATTTTAATCTAAGCACTGCTTTAGCTTCATCCCATATGTTTTGGTATATTGTGTATCCATCTTTATTTATCTCAAAAGTATTTTCTAACTTCTCTTTTGATTTCTTATTTTACCCATTGTTTATTTAGGAGTTTGTCGTTTAATTTCCACATACTTGTGAATCTCCCAAATTTCCGTTATTTGATTTCTCATGTCATTCTGTGTAGCCAAAGAACACGTTTTTTGTGATTTCAATTTAAAATTTGAGACTTACAGTCTATCCTGGAGAGTGTTTTATGTGCAGCTGAGAGGATGAGTATTCTGCTGTTGATGGGTGTTCTGTAGAGTCTGTTAGGTCTAGCTGGTTTATAGTGTTGTTTAAGTCTTCTTTTCCTTATTGATCTTTACCCCAGCAGTTAAATCCAGTATTGAAAGTGGGGTATTGAAATCTCCAATGATTATTGTTAAATTATCTATTTCTCCCTTCTCTGTTAGTTTTTGCTTTGTGTATTTTAGGGCTCTGTTAAGTGCATATATGTTTATACTTCTTATTTCTTCCCGATGGGTTGACCCTTTATAGCACAGCCTTCTCTATCTCTAGTACTAAACAGTTTTTGCCTTAAGGTCTCTTGTACGATGTTAGCGTAGCTTCTGGTTATTTGCATGGTATATCCTTTTCCAGCCTTTCACTTTCATTATATCTCTGAATCTGAAGTCTTATGGACAGCATATATTTGATCATGTTTTTAAATCTGTTCTACCAAGTCTCTGCTGCTTGAGTGGAGTGTTTAATCTATTTACCTTTAATGTAATTGCTGATAAGGTAAGATTTATGTCTGCCATTTTTCTGGTTTTTTTTACATGTCTTTTAAAATCTTTCTTCCTCTGTTACCTTTTTTTCTTGTGTGTTAAATGGCTGTTTAATTCCCTTGTAATACCTTAATTCCTTTGTGTCTCTACCACTATTTTTTTTTTCTTTTTTTTTTTTGTGGTACGCGGGCCTCTTAGCGTTGTGGCCTCTCCCGTTGCGGAGCACAGGCTCCGGACGCGCAGGCTCAGTGGCCATGGCTCACGGGCCCAGCCGCTCCGTGGCATGTGGGATCCTCCTGGACCGGGGCACGAACCCACGTCCCCTGCATCAGCAGGCGGACTCTCAACCGCTGCGCCACCAGGGAAGCCCTCTACCGCTATTTTTAAAGTAATATTTTTCAGTGGTTGCTTTACGGATTATGATGAACAATTTAATACAATCTAGTTTGGATGAATAACAGCTTAATTTCAGTAATGTGCAAAAACTCCATTAGAGCTCTGTTTCCTTCCAGCTCTTTTCTGCTATTTTTGTCATACAAATTGTATCTTAATAGATTGTAAGCCCATCAACATAGTTTTGTAATTATTGCTTTATGTAGTTGTCTTTTAAATCAGATAGGAAGAGAAAAGGTTTACAAACACAAGCACATTTATACTGTCTCTTATCTGGCTCTGCAGTTCCCTTTCCCAGCGCCCTAATTTCTCTTTGAGGATTTGAATCTGATATGTTTCACTTCAACCTGAAGCACTCCCTTCAGTGTCTCTTGTAGGGCCGCTCTGCTAGCAGTGAAGTCTCTCTTCATTTTTGTCTCTCTGGGAATGTCTTCAATTCTCCTTCGTTTTGAGGAATAATGTTGCTGGATGTAGAATTCTTGGTTTAACGGTCTTTTTCTTGCAACACTTTGAGTGTGTCATCCCACAGCCTCCTTGGCTGCAGGGTTTCTGGAGAGAAGCTAGCTGTTAGTCTTTGGAAAGAAGCTTCGAACACGAGTTCGTTTTTTAATTGCTACTTTTAAGATGCTCTGTTTGTCTTTATCCTCTGACTGTTTTAACCACGAAGTGTCTAGTTAAGGTCTCTTTGTGTGTGTCCTACTTGGAATTTGTTGAGCTTCTTGGTTGTAGAGATTGTTTCTCATCAAACTTGGCCACTGTTTCTCCTAAGATTCTTTCTGCCCCGTTCCCTCTCTTCTCTCCTAGGACTCCCATCATGTATACACACTTGGTTGATGGTGTCCATTGGCTTCTGAGGCCTGTTCATTTTTCTTCGTTCTTCCTGTGTCTCAGACTGGACCTGTTGACTTATCTTCAAGGCAGCTTAGTGATTAGCTAATGATTGGACAGAGATTTCCTTAAATGCTTTGATGCAGTGAGTCTGGTGGTTTTCTGACTAGCTGTGTGTGCGTGTGTCTGTGTGGTGGGCACACCTTCAGCGCCCTGCCAGCCAGCTGCTGACTCTGCCTTGGCTCTCACTTGATGAATGTTTTGGGCTTTGCTCCATGAGAAAGTAGCGTGTTATAGTTTTAATTGACATTTCTCTTAGGAGTGAGAGCAAGCATTTTTCATAATGTTAAAGCATTCATTGTTTATCCTTTTCTGTGAATTGTATTCCATACCCTTTGCCCAGTTTTCTGTTAGCTTATTGGTTTCTTATTAAACTGTGGGAGCTCTTTATTCATTAACAAGCTGTACATGCTGAGTCACAAATGTTTCCTCATTTTATCTTCTGAGTTTGCTTATGTTGTTTTTTGCCATGTAGATTTTTTATGTAGTTGAATTTAACCCACCTTTCATGGCTTCTGAGTTTTGTATTCCTTCCCCACTCAAAGATTGTATTAAAAAATTCTTCCATCTTTTCTTCTAGTACTTTTATAGGTTGCATTTTCATGTTTAAGTCACTGATCTACTTACCATTTATTTTGATATAAAACCTGGCTCTGGAAATTGTTTTTTATTTTAAATACCTATCCAGGTGTCCCAACACTAGTAATGAATTCACTTGTTTTTGCAAACTTAAAATATTGCCTTTATCATTTGTTAAAGTCCCTACATACAGTGGTTCTATTTCTGAACTTTGTTCTATCTCATCAACTCATCTGCCAATTTATATATCATACTGTTTTAATTACTGTGCCTTGGTAGTCCATGCCTATGTCAAAGACCTCTTATATTTCTGTCCTCTTTTGTATAACTGCAGGTAAAGTCAGGTAACTGGTGTGTTTATAAGATTTAATTTAATTCGTGGCTGATTTGTGACCGGTGCTCTTGGCATCGCAGCTTGTAATGAAGATCCGTGAGTGTTTATTAAGACCAGACCCACAGGTCCATGTGTTTCTGGCTGGCGGGAGCAGCAGCGGGGCCCGGGCTGGCCCTTCTGGCCAGTGGGGCCCAGTGGCCTGTTCCTCGGGGAGCAGGCTCCACCACTCTGAGCCCAGGACCCCCAAGAAGTGACTTGGTGCGGAGGGGGTCCTGGGTGGGTCCCACTTGCCTCAGAGGCCCCAGCGGAAGCAGAGGAAGCTGCACCCCCTCCCTTGGTGCCCTCAGTGCCCCCCCTTCCCATCTGTCTTGTCACGTGCTGCTTGGGACCCCACGAGTCAGGGAGGGGCAGGGGGGCCTGGGACAGCCTGGGCAGTAGGTGGGTTTGGAGCCAGCAGGGGAAGGCTACACCCCGAGTGCCTTGAGGAGCCCACCTGCGTGTGGGAGAGAGCAGGGTGCCCGGTGAGGACCTGGCAAGCAAGAGCCGGACTGCCTGGGGGCGTGGGGCCCCAGGGCCTCCGGGCGTCAGTGCTGGCATTTGGGCTAGGCAGATTCTCGTCAGGAGGGCGGGAGCAGTGAATGGGGAGTCCCTGTCAGCGCGGGTGGTGTGGGGCAGCGTGGGTGGGGCTGGTGGGAGCGGGTCCTCGTGGTGCTGAGGGCTCCGGCTCCAGCCTTGGACCACGGGGGCTGCTGTGGGGTGCGGGGTGGGGTGGTGTTGCACCCTGGTCCAGGGCACCCTGCCTGGGCCAGGCAGCGGGATGGCAGGAGGGAGGCTGGCAGGGCTGTTACGGTGGCAGTCAGAGCTGGCTGCACAGAACAGAGAACTTGAGTAACAGTGGCTTGTGAACGCAAGGTTTTAAATATGCTTCTGTCCTAGGGTGGTGCCCAGGCTGGGGAGGAGGCCGCGCAGAGCCATTGGGCCTCATCCCTTCCCAGTATCAGAGCACGGGGCCTGCATCCCCCAAGGCTACCTCTTGGTGCAAGGTGGCTGCTGGAGCTCCAGCTGTCACTGGGTCTGTGGAAGGGGCCAGGGGGTGTGTGCCTTGGGCTCAGCCATTTCCTGTGAGGAGCCTTCCTGGGAGCCCCTCCAGCAACATACACTCTGCTCATGCCAACTTGGCCAAACCTAGTCACATGGCATTGTCCAGCTGCCCAGAAAGCAGGAAAAGTTGTCCTTACTCTGGGGATGCGCGCCCAGCTGCCCTCAGCCCTGTGTCCTGGCAAGAGGGAGAGCCTGTCAGTGCCCAGCAGGGGCTTCTCCAAAGGGGGCCACCACACGGCTGTCTGGTATGGGGTGGGACATGGCACCCGGATTGTGTCCTGCCTACAGGGGGTGTGGCCGTGGAATGGATGGGAGGGACTTCCCCCCGCCACCCCGTGGACCTGTGTGCCTCAGCTCTGCACCCTCCCCTTGAGTGACAGTCCCTGCGTCCCTGGGAATGACCTATTTGATTCCTCCCCACCCCCTCCCTGCTACTACTCCCCTGCCTGCCCCCAGGTTCCCCCAGTTGTCTGTCCAGCCTTGCCTTTCCCCGTGGAAACACCACACCCTCCAGGAAGCCGCACATGGCTGGGTAAGGTCCCCCAGCTGAGTGACACTTCAGTGGCCCAGGATGGAGACCTGGGTGCCACCCTGGGATGGGGGACGTGGTAGGTCACGCTGGCTGACCTGGAGCAAGGGGTGGGAAGTGGGGAGGGGCACAGGAGGCTGAGTGATGGGCCAGCACCACGGGCCTGGGGAGGGCTGGGGGGCCTGGAGAGGGGGCCACAGGAGAGCTTCCGTGTTCTGTGGAGGGGGACGGGGACGGAGCGGGAGTTCAGTGGGTCCTGGGAGGGGAGTGAGGTGCCGCTGGGGCACTTCAGAGATGGGGGAGAGCTGGGCTCGGCCCTTGGGGCTCATCCTTGCCTCTGCAGGCCGGGTGGGCACAGTGGGTCCCCCAAGCTTTGAGAAGGAATCGGCAGCGTCCGCGGCAGGAAGGAGCAGCAGCAGACCTGGCACCGGAGCGGGATGGGCTGTGGGCGGGCAAGAGGGTGCGTGACGGGCGGGGGAGGGAGGCCAGCGTAGACAGCTCTGGTGGCTCTGCGAGGGGGCCACACTGCAGGCAGTCGGAGAAGCAATCCCGGGTCGGGTGGAGACACTAGAGCGTATTTGGACTCAGCACAGCCCGGCAAGGAGGGGTGGAGGTCCTGGGGCTGTGCCAGTCCTCCTGGCGCTGACACCAAAGTGGGACCGTGCGGGGGACAGGGATGAGGTGCCAGCAGGGCCACCGTTGAAGGGGGAGGGGAGGGCTGTGGCAGGACGGGCAGGTGGCGTGAGCCTGCCTTGGGGGTGGGACGGTGGGCCCTGGGGGGTCCTGAGCAGGGAAGTGAGCACAGTGGGCCAGGGGCAGGCTGCAGTCCAGGTGAGTGTCCCCTGAGGGTGTGGCCATGACTGGGTAAGGCTGAGGGTCCCCAACATGCCCAAACGGAACAAAGCTGCTTAAAGTTAAGTGGGGCAGGCAGGCAGGGAAACGGTGCAGCTGCTGGGATGCTCTGCAAGGGTGGTAGCCCCTGCACCCACTCCTCTTTTTACCAGGAATGAGAGCGCATCTGCTAGAAAAACTACATTTCCCAACCTCCCCTGGCTAGGAGTGGTCATGTGACCAAAGTTCTGGCCAATGAGATGTGAGCAGCTGTTACATGGGCTTCTGGAAATCGCCTTAAAAGGAGGCAGTTGTGCCCCTCTTCTCTCTTCCTGTTTGCTGCCTAGAATGTGGATGTGATGGCTGGAGCCTCACCCTCTATATGGGTCCATGAGGATGAGGGTCCAGCCCAGCCAGGATGAGGCAGTGGTGAGCTGGACAGAACTGGTTCTCCAAGGACCCTGGGAAGGTGTCCTAGCTGCCCAGGGCTGCCAAAGGTCAGCATTCCCTCACACAAGAGAAAATAAACAATCTCCTTTCAACTTCTGTTCATTCAGTTTTTCTCTTTCATGCAACCAAAGCCTAACACACAGCAAGGGACCACAGCCAGCCAGCTGTGGGCTGGGCACAAGGAAGGGAGGAGGGTGGGGCTCAGCAGTCCCTGGGCAGGAGGCTGGGGGGCAGTGTGGGGAAGGGAGTCCCCCAGGGAGGGCTCTGGGTGCCTGTGCTTGTCCGGGCCCGTACCTGCAGGGGCTGTGTCTTGCTTGCTCCTTCCACGTGATGGAAACTACTTGAGTACCATTCTGGGATTGGGGGTGGATGCTGTCTGGGGCCAGGGCTGGTCCTAGGGGCTGGAGGAGGGCCTTCCCAGAGTACATGAAGATCCTGGGGCTGTGCCACTGCTCATGGCACTGACAACAAAGTGGGACCATGGGGGGGGACAGATCAGGTGCCAGCAGGGCCACGACTCCCCTCTGCTTCCAGCTCAGGAACCCCAGGCTGAGAAGTGGGCAGGCAGGCCCCCCCCCATAGCCTATTGGGAGCAAGGGTGGTGGGGCCAGCTGGAGGGTCCCTGGGGAAGCAGCCAGAGGAGCCTGCACCCCTAAGTTCTCCAGGTACGTGGCGGATTCTGAGGACCTGATAGGAGAGTGAGCGGGAGGGCTGGGGTGGGAGCTGGGCCTGTGGGCACCTCCAGGAGGGGCAAGGGCACTCAGGCCGGGGCCAGGGCCTGTTTCTTCCCACGTGACCATGTGCAGATACCCGCAGCTCGGATGCCACTCGGGCGTGGGGAGGCTCAGATGGGCTGACACAGGGCCCAGCACGTGGTAGGCACGCACCAAAGAGAGACTGGAGGGGCCCAGGGAAGTGACAGGGAGCCATCCCCGCTCCCGCAGCAGGGCCTGCACAGGTGCTCAGAGCAGCCGCGTCTGCCTAGCGTGTGGGCCAATCACGGCTGTGGTATCAGCTCAGGGCTGAGTCCGCCTGGAGGTGGAAACGGGCGGGCGGGGGGCGTTGATTCCCTGCCTCATGGCTTCCAACGGCCCCCTCACGGGTGCCCTGAGCCACAGCTGACTGATGTTGAAGGGTCCAGCGGTGTGGCCGCCTTGTTTCTGGGCAACCGTCGTGAGTGAGGGCAGGATGCGGGACGGGGAGGGGGAGGAGGCCAGAGCTGTCGAGTCTCGAGTCTGAACCCATCCCTCTTCTCCCCTCCTGCCCCACCGTGGACAATGTTGCAGGACCAGGCCTCGTGGAGGGTCGGGGGCACTGGTCTTCCCTGACCTCTCCCTTTGTTCCAGCAGGTTCTGGCCCAGCAGGTGGGCTTAGGGGAGGGAGGGAGGGGAGGGACCCCTGAGGGACAGGTCCGGCTCCTGCAAGGTCCTCATGGTTTGCCCTCCTCTGGCCTCTCCCCCCAGCTCCTGAAAGTGGAGGCTGTGTCTTTTTGCTTGGCAGCCCCTGGCACCCTGTTTGGGCTAAGTGCACAGTAATGCTGATGATTTGAGGCCAAGAACCTTCTGGAACGTTCTGGAGCCTTCTGGGGCTCCTCTGTCAGCTGTCTACACCCTGGAGGCCCAGGCCTCAGCAGTGAAACCAGGGGTGTCCTCATCCTTCCGCACCCCGGCCGGCCGGTTAGATTCGGGGACATCCCGGCTGCCCGCAGGTTGGGTGGAGGATTCGGGTGACGGCTAACTACCAGCAGCGAGAACACTCCGAGACTTTCAGCAGCACCAGCCCTGAGCTGATGCGGAGGGCGGAGGCGGAGCGGCGCATGGCGGGGAACTGGGGTCTGAGGCAGGTGAGGGGCAGCCAGCGAGAGGCCGGGGGCCCAGGCGGCGGGGGCTGCATGGGTGGGCAGGGCGGTTCCAGCTGCCTCCGCCCCTCCCCCGGCGCGGTGGTCAGGGGCGGCCCCTCCCCCACCCTTTGCCCACCGGTGACGGAGGGGACACCGTAGGGCGCCCTCTCGTAGGTGGAGGCGGTGCGTGCGCGCCGCGGCTTCCCGGACTCGGGCCTGGACGGCGGTGGCTGTCACCCGCCGCAGGGCCCTCCTGCTCCCCAGCCCTAACCTCGGTCCCAGCCCTGCCCACGGCGGTGGGTGACGGGCTGAAGAGCGCAGGAAAGCGTCCCTCTGAGAGCTCGCTAGTCGCACACGCAGAGGGGTGTCGCCTCTGCGGGCGCAGGGCTCGGCCGCGGAGCAGCCACGGGGCGGGGCAGGCGCACGGCTTCACCGCGCCGGCGTCCGTGGACACCCACCTTGAGCGCCGGCGGGGCTGCGGCGGGGACCCCCTCACCGCGCGGCACTGCCCGCGTCCCCGAGCCGCGGCTCTCGCCTCGAGTCGGCCACCCGGCCCAGGCGCCGCCGCCTCTCGCCTCCCCCTCGCTCCCCAGCGCTCCAGGAGCCGGCGTGGGGACCGCGCCCGGAGCCGGGCTGCAGGCTGTTGGAGGAGAGGTGGCCGCGCCGGACTCCCGCGGGCCGGGCTCGGGGTCCGGCTCAGGCGCCGCTGGGCAGGTTGCTCCATCCCGGCCAGCCCCAGCCTTCCTCCACCGGGAAGCGGCGGGAGCCCCCTCCTCCTCGAGCCGGCCTGGTGCTCGGGGAAGGCAGCGCGGGTGCGCAGCGAGGCGGGGGCAGGGTGGGCGCCCGGTCAGGCGAGCGCTGCCCCCAGGCCCCACCGCGCGGGCACTGTCCCGCTGGGCCTCCCTCACCCCCAAGCGCCCCGGGCGGAGGAGGGAGACGGGGAAGGGAAGGAGCGGGGACCCGGGACTCCTGGACCGGAGCCTCGGCGCACACAGCACCAAGCCGCGCGCCGGTTCCCCAGCGCGTGGGGGCACCCGGGCTACGCAGGATGGGGCGAGCTTGGCTACGGGGCGCCGGCGGAAACTGGGGCTCAAGGCCCGCGCCGGGTCGAGCACCCCGGAGCGCCTCGGTCGCGCACAAGTCCCCACCGAAGGGCGGCGAGGAGGACGGGGCGCGGGCGATGAGGGAGCCTGAGGGACTTGGGTGCGGCCTCCTGCGGTTTATTGATTGAGTTCGGCAAAGTGCTTCCCAGAGGGCCGAGCTCGGCCCCGACGCGCGCGGACAGTCGTTTATAAATTTAAAACTCTTCTGTAGCAATCGGCTATATACAGAGTCGGCGACCGCAGCCTTACAAAACGGTCGACCGGCGGGCGCCCTCGGGTCCTGGGCGCGGCCTCGGGGGCACGAGGGCCGCGTGGGGCTGCCCAGCCCGGCGTCCCGTCCTGTCCCGAGGCCGTGCTCAGAGGTGCGGCGCGTAGAAGGCGGGCGCACCGTAGGTCTGCGAGCCCAGCACGAAGGGCGACAGCACCGCCGGGCTCGACAGGAAGGGCAGCTGCGCGGCGCACACCAGGCCTCCGGGGCCGTGCGCCGGGTACCCGGCCGGACCGTGCATGGCGATCGGTGCGCCCATGGGCGGCGACGGGCTGAGCGGACTGAGGCCACCGGGCAGCCCCGCGCCCGGCCCGGAGCCCGGCCCCGGTGCCCCTCCGCCGCCGGTCGGCGCGCTGGTATCGGCGCCCGGGTTCTGCTTCTTCCACTTGGTGCGGCGGTTCTGGAACCAGATCTTCACCTGCGTCTCGGTGAGGCTCAGCGACAGCGCCAGGTTGAGGCGCTCGCACACCGACAGGTAGCGCGTCGCCTTGAACTTGTTCTCCAGCGCCACGAGCTGCTCGTAGGTGAAGGCGGTGCGCGCGCGCCGCGGCTTCCCGGACTTGGAGTCGGAGCCCGTGCGCTTCCGCTTGGGCTTTGTCGCCGTCGCCGCGCCCTGCGGGGTCGTCCCCGCGTCCCCGGGGGCCGCCGAGGCTCCCGGCGGGCCCGGGGCTCCGGGCGAGTTCCCACGGGGGCCGGGGGCAGCGGCCTCATCGACAGCGCCTGGGGGCGCCTCGGCCTCGCTCCGGCAGCCCGACCCGCGGGCACCGAGGCCGCTACCGCCTCCCCGCGCCTCCGCGCCGCGAGCCGCCCCTGCCTCGGGCGCCTCGTCCTCGTCCTCGTCGTCGGGCGCCTCGTCCCCGCTGTCCGCGCTCGGGCTGCGGCCACCGCCGCTGCTGTAGCCGTTGGCCTCGGCCTCGTCCGCCTTGCAGGGGTCGCCGGCGTCTGCGGGCGGGGACGGGGCGGGGAGGGAGGACAGCACAGTTAGGACCCGGCGCCCTCCCTTCCGCTCGCTGGCCCCTCCGGCGCCCTGCTCCCCTTAACGAATCCCTTGTCCAGTTTCCGTTGCTTCTCTTCTTGCCTCCCTTTCCCCTTAGCCCACTCGTTTCCCTGCCCTCTCCCCTCCTTTCCTTCTCACCCTCCCGCGCTTTCTCTCTCCGTGCCCTGTGCATTCCTTCTCTCCAGAAGCCCCCCCTTCCCGACATCTCCCGAGCCCCGCGCCTTTGCCCCAGCGGGGCAGGACAGGGCCGCGGGGCTTGTGGCAGAGGGAGAGATCCCATCGATCCACGGGGCAGATACAAACTTAATTAAACTCATTTTGCGTAATGTACAAACTAGTTAACGGCCATTTAATTTATTTCAGCGTACATTACCCTCCAATTACCACAAGGCTCCAACAGAGCCAGCCAATTACTGGGCATTTAAGAGTGAGCCGGGCCAGAGTCCTGGGGTGAGGTTGGAGCCTGCTGTGGGGAGGCGATTTCCGGGGACCAAAAAAGTTGCCCTAGATCCATCCCTACCTCAAGACTTGGGGCCCTGGAACTTGGCCACCCTTGGCCCCTCGGCTGAGACCCCAGCAGGTCCAGGCTGGTCCCGACCAGGAGGGCCTGGCCTGGGCAGTGGGGGTCTAGAGCGGTGCTGAGACCAGCCGGGATGGGCGTCCCCACTAGATCAAGTCTGAGCAGCAGCTCCAGATCCTCCAAGCAGAGGCCCGCGCGGTGGCCGCGATCTGAATCTCAGAAATTTGGAAGAAAGCATCTGTCCCGGTCAGGGCCTGGCAGCGGTGGTGGGGAGGCGAGGGGAGGGCTGTTTCTACGCAGCCCCTGCTCCCACAGGTGGTCATACATCCAGGAGAGAAGCCAGGGCAGGCGCCCAGCACCATGCCGCCCAGTCGGGCACCAGGCCCCGGTCAGGTTGGCACGGAGCACTGGAGAATAAAGGACAAATTCAGTCCTGGAAGATTCCTCCAGGGTGACCACAGGCTGCGGGAGGCCGGCAGGGCAGATATCCTGGCCCCCACCCGTACCCCTCAGCAGGAGGAGAGACGGTCCCCCAGGTGACCCTGACAGCACTCCGCCATCCAGCTCCTGCTCTGTCCAGGAGTGGGCTGAGGAAGGAGGGGCCCTGACCCAGCTCCCTCCCTAAACTACCAAGAAACTGGGCCTTCCGACTGGGATGTCTTCCCCATTTGATGGAGTCCCCTGGCCAGGCGGAAAGCCTGAGGGGCTCCCCTCCAGCCTTCCTGCGATTGTTCCTCCTTCATCTGCGCCCAACCGGGAGGAAGCCCAGTGCAGGTGCCCTGAGACCCTTCGCCTGAAAAGGCCCACCCGAGCCCTGACGGCCCTGCGTGCCTCTCCCCGGGGGGTAGAGGGCCCGGGAAGTTGGAGGGAGGAAGGGCCGGCAGAGGGGCACCGAAAGCAATCAGGAGCCGGTCGAATGCAATTCTCGATCAATAGCGGCCCCTAATAAGTGTAATAGGTTTTAATCGAGTAATTATCCGAATTTTGACCCTATAATTTAGATGTTCGGGGGGAGTTTGCAAGGTGCTTGAAAGAGATATGCATGCAGCCGTAATGGGATATCGACCAGGCCGGGGTTGCGGGCCGCCCCATTACCGGCCGCTTTCCGCCGCTAAGCACATTTCCCCTTAACTGTAATCGAAGGGATTTAATTGTTTTTCCAGAGATAACCAGCGTTTTGTCACAATTAGTCTGATTTGTCCAAAAAAAAGAGAGAGAGAGAGAGACAGAGAGAGACAGAGAGAGAACGGGGGAAAAAAAGGAAATAAAAGAATGGAGGGAGGGAGCCGGAGGCTGCGGTGGGAGTGGGGAGGTCACGGGGTAGCCGCCGCGCAAGACTCCCTCTCCAATGCCCGGGGTGCGCGGTGGCCAAACCTGGGCCGGCCATGCAGTCCGCAGCCCTGGGCCCGGCCCGGGGGAGGCATCCCGGGAGGCACCGGGCGGTGCGGGCCCTGGAGTCCGGGTCGGACGCAGGCGGCGGGCAGGCTGGTGCGGGCCCCGCGCGCTGCGAACTTTCCACCGAGCCTTGGCGCCGGGCCGGCCAGGTTCGCCGAGGGGTCCCGGGAGCGCAAACGCGTAGACGCGGCCCGTCCCTCTACCCCCGCGACCCGGCGCCGGCCGTGCCCTACTCACGCGGCGGCTCAGCTCCGGTACCGGCTCCGGCTCCGCCGGCGGCGGCGAGGGCGCGGCGCTCCAGCTCCTCTGAGCGCGGCGGGCGTCCCGGGGCGGCGGGGGCCGGGGCGCACGGGGCGCACGCCGCGGGCGCCACGGGGCCCAGCAGCACACAGCGGCGTCTTCTGCTGTTGAACTTGTTGGGGTCCAGGATGTCCAGCACCGAGAAGGAGGTGGGGCGCGGCGGCGGGCCGGGCCGGGCCGGCCCAGCCCCCTCGGGCGCCGCGGGCACCGTGTCGCTGGCGGCGAGCGGCGGGGCTCCGGCCCGCGGGAAGGCGGGCGGCTCAGCGCGCCCGTCCATGGCGTCCCGGGCGGCGGCGGCGGCGGGCGCGGGCGGTGCGGGGCCCGGAGCGGGCCCGGGCGGCGGCGGCGGCAGCGCGGGGCCGTCCCCGGTGGCCGCCGGGCCGCTCGCGCTCATGCTGGCCTCCCGCCGCTGCGGCCGCTCGGGCCCCTCCGGCTACTGGGCTCCCATCCCCGGCGGCCGCGGCCGCGGCTCGGCTCGCTCTCCCGCGCCGCCCCGCGCTCGGGCCGCTGCTGCCTGGCGCCGCCGCCGCCTCAGGCGCCCGCCGCGCCCGGCCCGCTCATTTATGGCGGCCCCGCCGGCGGCGCCCACGCGCCCACTCGCCGCACACACGTGCGCCCGCAGGCGGCCGCGGGCTCCGCCGCCCTCGTTAGCGCGCGCGCCTAATTGGCTGCGAACGGTCCCGGGCGGAGGAGGCGGGTCCCGCGCGGGGCACACGGACTAAGCCCCGGGCCCGGCCGACAGACCCGCAGCCCGGAGCCGGAGCGCGGCCCGCGAGGGCGGTCGCGGTTCGCCGCGTGCCGCGCCGCTGCGCCTCCGCTCGTCCGGAAACGGCGCGCCGGCCTCCCGGGCGGTGGGGAGGGGGCAGCCCCGGCCTTTAGATAATCGCGGGATCCGCCCGCGGAGGGGCCGCGGAGGCCCCCGGGCGCGCCGGCAGGGCTGGCTGGGGCATCGCGGCGGCCGGCCGGCCTCTCCGCGGGCTCCCGGCGCGCGGGGCTTCGGCGCGCCTCGGCGGCCGGCGCGGAGTGGGGTCCTCGCGCGCCCACGCCCTGGGGCTTCGCCGCGTCGTCCGCCCCCTCCCAGGCGTCCCGTGGACCTCGCTCCCGCCTCGCTCCGTCGCTCCGCTCGAGGGCTGCTCTCGCGTCTCGGGGTCTCCCTCGCACAGGGTCTCCGGCCCTCTGTCCCCTCCCGCCCCCGCCCCCGCCCCCTTCGCGTCGTCAAATTAGGGCCTGGCCTCGAGTCCCCTCCGGGGGCGGGGCCGGCGGCCCCCAGGGTCGCTCATTAGACGTGGAATCAAAAATGGGGACGGCTGGAGGGCCCTCCCGCCCCCGCGGCCGCCCCGCCCCCCCAAAATGGGGACCGAAAAAATCGTACAGACGGCAGGAGGCCTGCACAAAAATCGATAGCCTCAAGCAAGGAGAAACGTCGCAGCAAACTCCCCCTTGCCACGCCCGGAGAAATAAGTCCTTCGGTCCGGGTGTTCTGTGTGCACATTCGTCTACTGCGGCGAGGGCTGCACCCCAGGGCCCTGGCCCTCGGGGCGGAGGGACCGGCTGGCGTCCGAGGGCGGAACCGCCGCTGCGTCTCTTCCCTGCACACGCCCGCGGGCACAGCGGCCGCGACCGCGGGACCCAGGCGGGAGCCGGCGGCCGTGTGCGCGTGCACGAGGGCTGTGCGTCGCCTCACACTGCGGTCCCCGGAGCCTGCTCTGCGCACAAGGACGGCTCCTTTGCAATTACCGCGGGCAATGATCCTTTGGAAGCAGAAATTAAAAGTTGGGAGAAATAATGGGGGACCGATTGGCTGTAATTTAGGCCAAGCTCGGACATGCTGAGCCTCGAGGAGGCGGGGTTCAGGGGCGGCGGGGGGGGGGTTGGCAGGCAAGACCTCCCCTCCCCCAGCCGGTCCCCTCCCCCGCGCGCTGGTCGGTCCCGAGATTCTAATCAGACCCACAACACTGTGTCCTTCCTTGCCAGGACTTGATTATTCTTTATCTTTAAATTATAAATCACCTCTGGGGGAAGGAGGGTGGATAATCTCTCATCACAGAGAGGTAATTATCTCCTTCCCACCCCCACCTTCCTGGAGGGACTCTTAGGCTCTCTCCACCCCTCCCCCAGCAAAGTGTGAATATAGATGTGCCCACGCACTCACACGCACTCACGCACACGCTCATTCTCCAGCACCCGGGCACACCGTGTGGACCTCGTGGCTCGCATATGCACCCACCAGCTCCGGGCTGGTCTTGGCGGAGGGGCACACAGGGTCCCCTGTCCCCTGAGCTGCTGCCTGATCCCCCATGAGGCACAGCTTCTAGGCACCCTAAGGGCTGGGCCCTGACCTGGCGCTGGGCGGCCGAGTCTCAGTGTGACATAGTGTCACAAGCCCCTCAAAGGCATGCTCACACCCCGCGCCTGTCCGTCCGAGGGTCACCAGGCGAGGCACAAACGCGGCAGTCCAGACCGCCACACGTCGCTGGGTGGGCAGGGGGCGGCCAGGGGTCTGCTTTCACCCCCCCTTATACGCACACGCGAGGAAGAGAAACGCGAGCTCTCTCGATACGACTGTCATTCGACATGAACACAAACACACAGAAAATGACGTGGTATATAATGTGGATGTAGTAGAATGTGTGGTGATCACCGCTAAAGCGTAGTGAGTAGAATACAATACGTTAAGTACGATGTGTAATGCGCACAATGGAATACTACACTGCAATACACAGCCGCACCGTGCTCCTCTCCAAAGCCCACGCCCACACTCAGCGCAGCCAAGTGCCGTCCCTGCCCAGAGGTGTGGGCTGCTGCAGGGCTGAGTGCTACCTGGATGAAAGCACTGTGCCTGTCCTGGAGTTTGGAGGTCCTTCCCTCCCCTTTCTTCCCTGCCCCTGAACATTCTACTGGGAGCTTGGGCAGGCAGGGAATGAATTGCAAAGGGCAGGGCAGTGGGGTGTGAGGGGGACCTCCGGAGCTACACAGGAGACCTCGGGGCGCTTTCCCGTGGGAAGGCGGGGTGCTGTGTATGGACAAGGATCAGGAAGATCGTGGCATCCTCTACTGCCCCACCCCTCTCCCATCTCGAAGGAACGACCTGTCCTGGAGACGCACACACCCCTCCTCCTCTCCCAGATACCTGGAAACAACCTCGCATCTCCCCGACTTCAGCCTAGAGCGTCCGGGTCTATAAAGACGTCCTTTTGCTCCTAATCACAATTGATTGTCAATTAGACCGTCATTTGTGCAATCTCTGCCCATCTGCCATATCCGGTTATCTCCAAGCCACCAGCTTCACTTGTGGGGCCCCAGGTGGGCAATGACAGGTGAAATCAGGGCTTAAGTTGGGGATGCGTCCACCCACCCAGTGGACAGGAAACCCCCCCTCGCTGCTAAGCCCACACACACTGCACATCAGTCAGGGCCAGATGGGGTCACCGGCGGGCTGGCGGGGGGAGGGTGTCAAGGCAGGAACCGACATGGACAAGGGTAGAAATCTGGGGAGAGACTGGTGATACAAGTGGACCCTGGAACACGAGTGAGTGGGGGCTGGGCTTATGCAGAAGAGGGGAGGGAAGGGAGGTGTTGGGAGGCGAGGGCAGGCGGAGAGCAGAGCAACTCAGTCCTTTCAACCCGTCGCCAGTCCCCTCTCCTCAGCAACGGAGTTTGGGAGCAGGAGGGAGACCCCGCCATCTCTGCCATTAACTCACCATGTGTTTGTGAACCCCCTCCTTAATTTTTCATCTGTGAATTGTGGGGAGTGGATTCCATATGACCTTTAACGTCCCCATATCCTCCGCTCGAGGGTCGAAGGCTGACAAGAGTACAGCCTTCACTGCACATGGTGGTGGGGTGGGGGCCTCCCTTCTCGTCTTGCACCTGGAAGGGCAGCAGTGCTTAGGTGTCCCCAGGGCGCACGGATAAGTAACCGCCCGTTTGAATGATGTTTGATTCATGCAAAGCTCACCCCACTCCAGACGGCCCAGCGTCCTCTCAACATCG
The DNA here is from genome assembly GCF_026419965.1 of Kogia breviceps. Taxonomy (NCBI): domain Eukaryota; kingdom Metazoa; phylum Chordata; class Mammalia; order Artiodactyla; family Physeteridae; genus Kogia; species Kogia breviceps. The sequence continues at coordinate 146,460,168 of NC_081315.1, read as the reverse complement.
CTGTGAAATACGCAGGGCACGGATTACCGTCCCCTCTGCAAATGAATGCTTCGGCTCCTCCAGTGCGCCCCGGTCCTGCGGCTGACGCTGTGCTCTCTCTGAACGGGCTACTGTCCTGTGCACGTGTGGGAGGGGGCAGAGGTGGAGGCAGAAGCCCCCATGCTCCCTCCTCTTTGCCTCCCCACCCCCAAACGACCCACACAGCCGCTTTCTCACCTGGAGTTTGGCAAGTGAAAGGGGAACTTTCTGCTCATTTGTTTCCTCATCTTCTCTAAGGTATTCCTCTCCTGGGGTCTCTTGACTACTCGAGAAAGGGTACCCCACACTCAGAACACCAGAGAAGGGAGAGAATGCGGGCTGCTGCGCTGCAGCTCTGGGGACGAGAGGGCCCCAGCCCCGCGCAGCCCGGGCGTCGGGGCGTCTTCAGGACCATGGGCAGCGCGCGCCGAGCCCATGTTCAACACCGCGGACAGCGCCCCAGGCCCCCGGCGCCTTCGCCTCCCGGCACTGTCAACACGCTGTCAGCAGCCCATTCACCAAGGCCAAACCGCGACCTACCAAAGCGCAGGGGTTTTCACTGCCTGGGTTTGAATCCGCCTGCTTGTAAGCTGCAGGAGTTCAGAGATAAAGAGCATGTAGCGCTGGGCCTGGTTGGAGGCAAGGAATCAGTCAAATACAAAGGTGAGGTTTAAACCCTTTAAACAGGGCTTCCCTGGTGGCGCAGTGCTTAAGAATCCACCTGCCAATGCAGGGGACACGGCTTCGAGCCCTGGTCCGGGAAGATCCCACATGCCGCGGAGCAACTAGGCCCGCGAGCCACAGCTACTGAGCCTGCGCTCTAGAGCCCGCGAGCCACAACTCCTGAACCCGCGAGCCACAGCTGCTGAGGCCTGCGTGCCTAGAGCCCGCGCTCCGCAACAAGAGAAGCCGCCGCAATGAGAAGCCCGCGCACCGCAACGAAGAGTAGCCCCCGCTCGCCCAAGCCTGCGTGCAGCAATGAAGACCCAATGCAGCCAAAAATACAATAAATTTTTTTAAAAAAAGATCTATAAACCCTTTAAACAAAACCAAAAACAAACAAAAATCAACAACTGGGAGTGATTTCAGGCTGTGGGGGACCAAGGGTGCCGGTGTGGAAGGCAGGGGCACCCGGCGTCGTAGAGGCAGCGGCCAGCTCCCTCTCTCGGCCCCAGAGGGCACCCTGGCTCCAACAGGCTTCCTGGCCCGAGGGCAGGCCCGGGGCGGGAGTCGCCACCTTGCAGACGAGCAGACTGGGGCTGGAGGGGGGATGGGTGGTGTCCTCACGGTCGTCCAGCCGGCGCGTGTCAGGGCTTTGATGTGGCTCTGGGTCCTTCGGGTGCCAGCGTCCTTAACATGCACAATCAGGCGCCGCGGGGAAGACGGCTCAGGTGGGGTGCCCGGTGTGGGGGAGGGGGAGGTCCCTGCCTCTGCAGGCCTCGTCCCTCCCGGTCCTGCTTGGGGCCTCTGTCCTCTGCAGCCTCTTTGCCTGTCACCGTCCACCTCTGAGGGGCAGCAGCGGTGGCCAGGTTTGACCCTCCCCTGCATGATCACCTCCCCTCCTGTCCCTCAGGGTCCCGCCAGCACCCAGAGCTCCAGGCTTAGGCATTTTCACTGTCAGTGGTCACTAGAGTTATTTGGGGTTTCTATGGCTTTTTTCCCCCAGGGTAATGCCCAAGACCCCTCTGTCTGGAGGTGAGTGGTGAGAAGACCCTCCCGAGTGGAGGGTCTGGGGAGCCTTTGGCCCTGGGTGTCAGGATCTTCTTCTGGCGACCGCCTCTCCTGCCCCTGCCAGAGCCCAGCCCTCCAGTCTGTCCCCGTCATTCTAAAACACAAATCCCGTCACACACTCCTCTTCCAGAAACTCCTTAAGGCTGCCGTGGCCCAGGGCCGACTCCGGGCTCCGCAGCCTGGCATCGAGGCCTTCCTGGCTGGGTCCTGTGGGATTTGCTGCCTACCTCCTAAGCCTGCGTCCTGTGCCCAGAGCTCCTGCTGAGCCCGGATGGTCTGGCTGCCGAGCGCCTCTGTTGGCGGTGCCCTTGGCTGCTGTCTACACAGATCCTTCCCACTCACCTTAGGGGCAGCAGCACACGGAGGGAGGCACCATCTTGGGTGCCCATCCAAACCCCCAGCTTCGCCCTGTCATGTCTTAACATGTCATGAGAACTTTATGTGTTCACGTTGGGCTCTGGCCCCAGACTGTGGGCTCTTGGACATTGTGTGTGTGTCTCACTCAACTCCGTGTCCCCCATCGAAGCAGATGCAGGGTGCAAAATGCAAAGGCATGTTTATACTGGTGAGGAAGGTTGGAAGGACCTTCCACCCCCGTAGCGCTCTGACTCCCTAGCCTGTCTGTCCTGCCCTAGCCACCCTGGCTCTGTCCTCCACTGACAGTGTGACCTGGCACTGATCAGTTTTCTGCCTGGTGCAGTGGATGCAGGTGGTGCCCTGCCCAGATCCCCAGTTCTAGCTGCTGAGTGTGGAGGGTCAAGCTCACACCACGAGCTGCTTGGGAGAACCGGCCCCGACTAACCGGCGTGCCTGTCCCCGGGGACCACCCTTCCTCCAGGGCCAGGGCTGCAGGAGGGCACCCTTGCTCGGCCCTGCCCCTGCCTCTCCTGCACTCCCTCCTGGATTCCTCCTGCCTCGGTGAACCCCCGGCGCCTGAATCGCTTCCACTGGCTCTGCTCGGGCCTCCCCGGGGGCCAGTGGTCAGGAGACAGACCTGGGGAGTCTTTGTACAGGGAGGAATTACCACCCCTGCTGTGTCGAGCGCGTGCGTGTACATTTACAGTAATGCGTCTCCCCTACCCCCAGCCCCATGCAACCGGAAAAGCTCCAGTTAAATCAGAAATGTCATCGATTGGATAATTTAGGCCCAGCTTTCCCTTCCCTTCATTGCTCCTCCCCGCCAGGGCCTTCCAACGGGGAAAGGATGCTTCCCATCTGCCGAAGCTGGGCTTGGCCACGTGACCTGCACGGGCAGGAGTGACCAGGCCTTCTACACTCAGGCCTTCAGGGGCCTCTGAGTTTCTGCGTCTAGCAGCTTCCAGTCTCTCCCATCAGAACCTGCTCCAGGGCGCTGATGGTCCCTCAGCTGGGAATGGGAATGAAGGTGTGGAGGCTGCCTGAACCCCACCTGATGAATCTGGCAGGGGAGGGGGTGCCAATTGGCAACTGATCCTGGTCTGCCAACAGGAAAGGAATGACCATTGCTGTGGACCACTGAGAGCGTTGGGGCCATTTGTTACACAGCGGGATTGCAGCAGAACCCTGACTGATACAGTCCACGCAGCAGGGCTGAGAAAACGTGGCCTTGTCAGCACCCACCCACTTGTCTGTTCGTTCCCGGCTCACGTGGCTCTCCCATCCATTGCTCCCTCTGTCACCAGACGTCCACCTGTCCACCAGCTGGCTCAGCCACCGCGGTCACGGTGTGTCCCTCCCGTGTGCCCATGCTTCTGCACTCCCCACCACACGCCTGACAGGGTGAGTCCAGGCTGGGTCTGCAGGCAGCAGAGAGCGAGGTGGGCAGGTCTGCCCCCCGAGGAGCCTGGGCGGTCACCTGAGGGGGGTGGGTGGGAGGTGAAGGTCAGGGAGGTGAGAAGGTGCCCTTTCTGGCCCAGAGGAGAGCAAGCAGGGAGCTGGGTGGGTGCTGGGAGGAAGGGGCGGGGTGGGCAGGGAGCGTCCAGCGGGGTCTGAGGGTGCGGGGGGGGCGCAAAGGCCGTCTCGTAGAGGCGCTCAGTGAATGAATGCAGTCGTAGGTGCCCAGCGGCCCTACCACACTCACGGGGCCTGCGGCCGCGGGTCGGGAGGGCACCTGGGGGGGCGGTCAGGCGGCGTAATGAGCTTAATTGAGGTTAATGCCTCCTGCGCGGCTCCCTGATTCTTAAATTATTATTATCGCCCGCATGAATCATAATTAGAAGTTTGAGTAAGGCTCCGGGAAGCCTAGGAGCAGCGACGCTGGCGCGCAGGGGCCTCCTGGGGTCCCGGGGCGGGGTCCGCGGGGCGGGGGGGAGGGGCGTGTGCCCGCGGGGAGCTGTTGGCGGCCGGGGAGGAGGGGAGGCTGCGTGCCCGAGAGGAAGCGTCCGCGGGGTGGGGAGCCCTGTCTGCGGGGGTGGGGTGGGCGCGTGTCCGAGGACGGCTGGCGATCACCACGGGACGACGGGTGCGCCCCCGGGCCGCTGAGCCGCAGGGCGGGACGGAGACGCGGGTGGCGGTGGGGGGGCTGCGGAGAACGGGCCCCCGCGGCCCCGCCCTGCGGCTTCCCCACCCGCAGCTGCCCTCGTGGCCCGAAGCGGCTCCCGCTTCTCCATTCCCTCCTCTCCCGAGGCCCCCCTCGCATGTCTGTGACTGCACCTCCCTCCCCGCTCCACGGTCCCCTCGGGGGTGAGATCCACACCCGCCCCCGCTTCTGTGTCCGCACCCGGGAGGCCAGGGGGCCCGCAGTGAGTCCACACGGTTGGGGGCGTGTCCCTGCGGCCCACGCACAGGTGCCAGTGTGTCCATTCACACGTGTGGCTCTGCGTGTGTGTGGGTGTCCACGTGTTTGCGTGGGTCCGTGCATGGTGTGTGACTGTGTGTGTGTGTGTGTGTGTGTGTGTGTGTGTGTCTGGGTGCATACGTGTGTGTGGTGTGGGTCTGACTCTCCATCTCTGTAACCCGTGGGCTTTCGGGGAGCTCTTTGGGGTGCAGACCGGGTGGAGGCCCCCCTGAGGGGCCCCGGCGCGCTCTCCCTCTCCGGGCCAAGCTGCAGCACGTCTTGTCCGTGTGTTTGATTCGAACCCCTCAGCCCTGTCCTTCAGCCCCCTCCCCCTGCACAGCTCAGCCAGGAGAATCCCTGAGAAGATGTGCTGGGGAAGTGGGGGGGGGGCAGGGGTCCCCAGGGGAAGAGACAAATGGGTCCTGCCTCCCGGGCCCTGAGAGCGCCCCCCCCCGCTCCCCCCCCTCCTCCCTCCCCCGCCCTCTCTCTCCCTCTCTCTCCACTTCTCTATTTATTTTCCTCTGTTGCTGAAACATATTGAAGGGGGGAAAAAAAGGAAACATTAAGATCCACTGTGAGCCGCACGGCGGTTTAACGATTTCAAATGAGCCCCGGCTTGGGTGAGGACCTGACAATTCGCCGTCAGGATGGCAGATGACGGCTAAAATTACCCGGAATCAATATTCTCACCGGGTGTCCCGGGCTGATAAGCGCCACCAAGACAATGTTGACTATTAAAGTCGACAGCTTGAGATATTACACTATTAGTTATGCTATTTTTAATAATCTATAATATTGGGGCTATAATTAATTAATTATACGGGTCAGATAATATCTCGGGCTGGAATGAGGTCTGAAGGACCCATTACGGTGGAAATGAGAAAGGAGGAATCTAATCTGGGGACAGGTGCGGGAGGGCTGCGTGCAGGCGGCGGACGCTGCCGTCCGCCGTGCCGGCCTCCCCCGGCTGCCCAGGCCCCGAACCCAGCCCACACAGCCGGCTCCCTTGAACCAGGGGTCTGTGGGATCATGGGCTGTGGGGCTGCTGTGACGCGGGTCTCTGCCTGCGAGCAGCTGGGGGAGAGGGAGGGTCTGCAGGCCCTGCAGGGAAGTCCTGGTCCCCACCCGCCCCCACCGCTTCTCCGTCTCTCCCCGAAGTCACGGCCTGGACCAGAGGGTTCCCGCCTCCGAGGGGTCCGGAGCACGGCTCGCAGGCCTCTCCTCACGCTCATCCAACCTCTTCCCGACACAGAGAGCAGAACCCAAGCCTGCTGTCTTGGTCTGAGGGGCCTGCCCCCCTGCCCAGCCCGCCCCCCTCGCCTCCCTGCCTTGGGCCCCGACACCCCTGCCGGGAGGCCTTCGTGCTGCTGCCCCAGGGCCTTTGCACTGGCGGTTCCCCTGCTCCATCTCCCAACCGCCCATCTTCTCGCTGACGCTCATGTCCAGCGGCACCTGCCCGAAGGCCCTGTCTCAGCTATTCCACCGCGTCTGCCCCGAATGATGATTATTCGCGTGCCGGTGGGACGGAGGAACGACGGGCTGGCGCTGCTGGTCCCGAGCGGGCTGGCCTGTGGCGAGCAAAACCAGGACACACGGTCTGGACGAGGGCCACGCGCAGGTGCATGGCACACAGGTGGGCCCAGCGGTGCTGCTGCTTGCTGGCCTTCCCTCCCGCTGCAGGAGGCGCCCTGCGCTCCCTGGGCTCCTCCCCTAAAACCGTGGTGTCAGCTGCTTCTCAGGAGTTGGGCCGGGAGGACGGGCCGCCGGAAGGGTGGGGCGGCCCTGGGCCTCCGAGGAGCCTGGGAACCAGACCCTCTGTGGACGCCCTGAGGGGGCAAGGACCTCTGCAGGGCTGTCACCCTTCACGGCTGGTGCCTCCCCTTGCCCGTCAGCCCCCAGACCTCTGCCCCGCTGGCCCTCTCCTCCCCCTTCCTCACGGCCGGGCTGCTGCCGTGTGGGACGGAGGGAGGAGGGCACCGTCTGCAGGGATTTTAAAACACAAATAAAGCCGGCTGGCAGGCTGTCCTCTTCCTGCCGTCACCAGCGGAGTGATTCTAAACAATGTCAGTGATAAACACTCCTACCCAGAGAAAAGCGTTTTGCCGGTGCAAGTCGCAGACAGGAGCTGCGGCGGCTGTACAGTTCGTAGGGAGGCCTGTAAACCTCCGACTCCACATTAGCAACTTCTGCTTTGTAAGAATCCTCTCACACGAAGCCACTTAGGGATCCAGGGTCTCCAGGCTCCAGGCCAGCCGGGATGGAGCGCCACATCGCTTCAGGCCGCGCCCGTCTCCATCCTTGTGTTCGACCCATGACCACGTGTAAACAGCAGGCCACAAATAAAAAGACACAGAGACGGAGACGCAGGACGTGGAGCCCTCACTAGGCCATTCTGGGCGCCATCCCCACGGCTCCCGGAGCGGACCCCACGGCGCCCTCCGGTGCCCCGTGATGTCCTGCCCCAGATCCGGAGCAGGGAAAGGACGTTCGTGGGAGAAAGTTGATGAAAACCTCATCTGGGTTTTCCTTCACAGGTTCCCAGCCCTGACGCCTCCAGGGACAGACATGCAGTGGGCGGCGGGGAGGTGCTGACCCGGGGCGGGGGGAGGTGAGTAGGAGGAAATCAGAGCTCTTTGCCCTACTTTGCAACTCTTCTTTGGACCTAACATTATTCCCAGATTAACAGTTTACTAAATATGTTAATATGACCTAAAAGTACCAACCCGTTACCTTCTCCTTTTTTGCACGGTAGTATTAAATTGGTTACTTTCTTACTGATGATATAAAAATTCAATAAGAGAAAAGTCTCCCCATTGGCACTTACTGTCTGTCGGTTGCTTCGCTTCCCTGCCGTCGCTGGAAGGAGCCCTGTCCACTTGCTCCTGGTCGCAAATACTGGGTGTGCCAAACGCTTCATTCGGGCTTTTCTGTGATATCTTATCGGAGAAACCCGAACGAGCTTTCGGGCCCACCCAGTACTAGAGGTGGAGCCTGGTGGCTGCCTCTTTGAGCCCCAGCGCAGACGCCCCTGTCGTGCCCCCCGGGACGCCTCCCCGCACCTCTTCCGGGCGCCCCGTCTCACCACGCCCACCGACGGCACAGGTGAGCGTTTGGGTCCCCTCCCGCCTCCCTTGACGCTGCAGATGTGGGAACAGCTCAGGGCTCTGTAAGCAGAGAAGAGGGCAGGTGGCATACCCAGGCCTGCAAGGTGGAGGCCAGCAGCGATGGTTTGGGGGCCGCGGCTCCCAGCTGAACAAGGGAGCCCCGTGGCTCCCTGCTGACCCGGCCCGGCCTTGCCGCGTTCTCTCTGACTGGAGAGGGGACACGTGCTGACACCAGTGCAGAGAAGCCGAAACATCTCCCGTGACCCCACGGCTCACATCTCACCGGTTTCTCTCTTATCCTGTTTTCGGCTTTTTGCAAACGCACACGTTGGTGCTGTGTGTCCAGCTGTGGCAGCCGCTCTTCTACCCCACGTTACGTCACAAGCCAAGACGGCACCATCCGCAGCCGCTGCCGGGCCTCCTCCATCCCAAGGCCAGAGGTCACCGTCGCCGGGTGGCCTCGGAGTGCCCTGTGCGCGGCGGGGGGGCCCTGGTTTAGGTGTGATCCCCTCTGTAAGAGGAAACAGACACGAGCTGCTGGGTTAAAGGGAAGGAACTGGACGACGCTTCCAGGAAGGCCCCGCTTGGCCGGAGCTCCCAGGCTCGAGGCGGGCAGATCTGCTGTCTTGCTGTGATTTTTGTTCTGCGGACGCTGGTGAGGACACTGGTCCTGTGTTCGTCTTTCGTGAACTGCCTTTTGCCCTTTTTCTATTTGTTCAGCTGTTGGGGTTATTGTGTTGTCATAGATTTTTAAAAATTGTTTATTATAAAATATTTCAAACACACGCAGCAAAACAGAGAAGAGTACGATCAGCCCTCTTGTACTGTCACTCAGATTCAACAATTATCGACATTTTGTCACTGTGAGTTCATCCATTCACAGCCACACTTTTCTTTCTGGAATATTTTAAAGTGTATCAGATATCAAGTCCCTTCGCCTGTAAATATTTCAGGCAAGAAAAACAAGCCAAAACTGGGTATCCAGATTGGGAAGGAAAAACCAAACTACCCCACGTACAGATGACACCATTACCCACACAGAAAATCCCAAGGACTGACTTCCCGGGACTCAGAAGCTAGGAGGCTCAGAGGACATGACCCCAAAAAGTCAATCACATTTCTATCTACTAGCAATCGACCACTGGAAACTGAAATTTAAAAAATTTACAATAACCATGGGCTTAGGAGTTCCTTCCTATTCCTAGTTTTCTGAGTTTTTATCATGAACGGATGTTGCATTTTATCAAATGCTTTTCTACATCTACTGATGTGATCATGTGGTTTCTCTGGTCTGTTCCTGTGGTCAATGGTGATAATTGGTGTTGCAATGTTGAACCAGTCTTGCATTCTTGGGATAAACCCCACTTGGTCATAACGTTTTTGTTCTTTTTATATGCTGCTAGACTTGATTTGCTAGTATTGTGCTGAAGATTTTTGCATGGTTGTTCATGAGAGGTATTGTTCTGTAGCTTCTTATCTGGTTCTGTCTCTGTCCGCTGTTGGAGTTGGGATAATGCCGGCCTCATAAAATGGGAAAGTGTTATCTCTTCTATTTTCTCAAAGAGATTAGGTAGAATTGGGGTTACTTTTATCTTTAGATATTGTGTAGAATTTGCCAGTGAAACTATCTGGGTTTGGAGTTTTCTCTTTTGAAAGGTCATTAGCTACGGATTCAATTGCTTTAGAAGATAGAGGGATATTCAGGTTATTAGTTCTTGGGTAAGTTTTGATAGTTTGTGGATCTCAAGAAATTGGTCCATTCTTTGAAACTGTTGAATCTGAGTGTGTTGAGTCATCTCTAATCGTCCTTTTAATGTCTGTGGGCTCCGTAGTGATGGCTGTCTTTTACCCCTGTTATTGGTAGTTTGTATCTTCTCTCTCTCTTTTTCTTTTTTTCCTTTTCAGTCTAGCTAAAGATTAATCAATTTAATTGACTTTTCCAAAGAACCAATTATTGATTTCATTGATTTTATCTAAAGTTTCTCTGTTTTTAATTTCAATGATCTGGGCTTCATCTTTATTATTTCCTTTCTTCCGGTTGCTTTGGGTTTCTTTTGCTCTTATTTTTCTAGCTTTATAAGAGGGAAACTTAGATCATTGATGCAATCTTCCTTCTTTTCCAATACAAACATTTAATACTATAAATTTTCCTCTAAGCACTGCTTTAACTGCAATCCACAAATAATTTTGATATTTAAAATTTTTCATTTTCATTTAGTTCAAAAATGTTTTCTGATTTCCCCTGAGACTTCTTCTCTGATCCATGAATTATTTAGAAGTTTGTTAACCACTAAGCATCTGGGGTTTTAAAGATATCTTACTGTTATTGATATCTCGTTTAATTCCATTGTGGTCAAGAACATATTTTTATGTAAGTTGAATGCTTTCAAATCCCTTAGGTTGGTTTCATAGCCCAGGATGTAGTCTCTCTGGAGAGTGTTCCATGTGCACTTAAAAAGAATATGTGTTCTGATGTCGCTGGATGGAGTGTTGTTCTATAATGTCATTTAGGAACATTGGTTGATGGTGTTGTTCAGTTCTTCTATTTCCTTGCTGATGATCTGTCTGCTTGTTCCGCTGATACTGAGAGAGGACCGTTGAGGTCCCTGCATAGTTGTGGGTTTGCAATTTCTCCTTCCAGTTCTGTGAGTTTTTGCTTCATGTGTTTTGAAGGTCATGTTGGTCATGTTGTTAAGTGAATACACATTTAAGGCTTTTATGTCTTCTTGATTAATTGGTCCTTTTATCATTATGTAATATTTCTATTTACCCCTAATAGTTTCCCTTCATCTAAAATTATTATAGCCACTTCAGCTTTCTTCATTACTGTTTCCATGTGATCTATTTAAAATTTTATTTATTTATTTATTTATTTTTGGCTGTGTTGGGTCTTCGTTTCTGTGCGAGGGCTTTCTCTAGTTGCGACGAGCGGGGGCCACTCTTCATCGCGGTGCGCGGGCTTCTCACTGTCGCAGCCTCTCTTGTTGCGGAGCACAGTCTCCAGACGCACAGGCTCAGTAGTTGTGGCACACGGGCCTAGCTCCTCTGCGGCATGTGGGATCCTCCCAGACCAGGGCTCATGCCCGTGTCCCCCGCATTGGCAGGCAGACCCTCAACCACTGCACCACCACGGAAACCCTCCAGGTGATCTTTATTATGTTGAGGTATATTCCCTCTATAACCACTTTTTTGAGAGGTTTTTTTTGAATCATAAATGAGTGTTGAATTTTTTTCAAAAGCTTTTTCTGCATCTATTGAGGTTATCATGTGATTCTTATTCCCCAATTTGTTAATGTGGCATATGACACTGATTGATATTGAACAATCCTTACATCCCTGGGATATATCCCACTTGATCATGGAGTATGATCCTTTTAATAAATTGTTGAATTTGGATTGCTAATATTTTGTTGAGGATTTTGGCATCTATGTTCATCAGTGGTATTGGCCTGTAATTTTCTTTTTTTGATATCTTTGTCTGATTTTGGTAGCAGGGTGATGCCGGTCGTAGAATGAGTTTGGAAGCATTCCACCCTGTGCAGTGTTTTGGAATAGTCTGAGAAGGACAGGTGCTAACTCTTCTCTAAACTATTGTATAATTCACCTGTGAAGCCATTTGGTCCTAAACTTTTGTTTGTTGGAATTTAAAAAAAACTATTGATTCAGTTTCATTACTGGTAATTGGTCTTTTCATGTTTTCTATTTCTTCCTGTTTAGTCTTGGGAGATTGTACATTTCTAGGAATTTTTCCATTTCTTCTAGGCTGTCCATTTCATTGACATACAATTGTTCATAGTAATCTTTTATGATCCTCTGTATTTCTGTGGTGTTAATTGTAACTTCTTTTCCCTGGCCATGCTGCACGGCTTGTGAGATCTTACTTCCCTGACCAGGGATCAATCGAACCCACACCACCTGCATTGGAAGTGTGAAGTCTTAACCACTGGGCCGCCAGGGAAGTACCTCCCTTTTCATTTCTGATTTTATTGATTTGAGCCCTATTTTTCTCTTAATGAGTCTAGCTAAAGGTTCATCAATTTTGTTTATCTTTTAAAGAAACAGCTCTTCATTTCATTGACCTTTTCTATATTTTTTAGTCTTTATTTCATTTATTTCTGCCCTGATCTTTATGATTTCTTTCCGTCTACTAACTTTGGGTGTTGTTTATTCTCTTTCTAGTTCCTTTAGATGGAAGATTAGGTTGTTTATTTGAGATTTTTCTTATTTCCTGAGGTGAGATTTTATTACTATAAACTTCCCTCATTGAACTGCTTTTGCCATGCCCATAGATTTTATTGTTGCTTTTTGTTTTTTGGGGTTTCTTTTTGGCCATGCCACACAGCATGTGGGATCTTAGTTCCCCAACCAGGGTTCAAACCCGTGCCCCCTGCAGTGGAAGCACAGAGTCCTAACTACTGGACCACCAGGGAATTCCAGATTTTGGATCGTTGTGTTTTGGTTTTCATTTGTCTCCAGGTATTTTTTATTTCTTCTCTGATTTCTTCAGTGATCCACTTGTTGTTTACTAGCATATTGTTTAACCTCCACGTGTTTGTGTTTTTGTTGTTGTTTTTCCCCTTAGAGTCGATTTCTAGTCTCATAGCATTGTGGTCAGAAAATATACGATTTGATATGCTTGCTATGATTTCAGTCTTCTTAAATTTGTTGAGATTTGTTTTGTGGCCTACCATGTGATGTGTCCTGGAGAATGTTCCATGTGTGCTTAAAAAGAATATGTATTCTGCTGCTTTGGATGGAATGTTTTGTATATCTCTATTAAGTTCATCTAATCTAATGTGACATTTAAGGCCAGTGTTTCATTATAGATTTTCTGTGTGGATGATCTGTCCACTGATGTAAGTGGGAAGTAAAAGTCCGCTGTTCTTATTGTGTTACTGTCAATTTCTCCCTTCATATTTGTTAGTATTTGCTTTATGTATTTAGGTGCTCCTATGTTGGATATATATATATATACGTCATGGAAACCACAAACCAAAAATCTATAATAGATATACACACAAAAAAGAAAAATGGAGTCCAAACATAACACTAATGATAGTCATCAAATCACAAAGGCAGAGAGCAAAAGAAAAAAGGAACAAAAAATAATTATATATATATAACTTTTACTCCCCCCACCCATTTAATGTTTTTTACATCATATTTTACATTATTTTGTTTTATGTATCCCTTAACTACTTGTTGTGGACATAGATGATTTTTACTGCTTTTGTCTTTTAACCTTCTTACTAGCTTTGTAACTGGTTGATCTATTGCCTTTACTGTATATTTGCCTTTACCAATGAGATTTTTCCTTTCATAACTTTCATATTTCTAATTGTGGCCTTTTCTGCTTAGAGAAGTCCCATTAACATTTCTTGTAAAGCTGGTTTTATGGTACTGAACTCTTTAACTTTTGCTTATCTGTAAAACTTTTCATCTCCCCATCAAGTCTGAGTGAAAGCCTGCCAGGTAGAATATTCTTGGTTGTATGTTTCCCTTTCATCACTTTAAATATATTACGTCACTCCTTTCTGTTCTGCAGAGTTTCAGCTGAAAAGCCAGCTTATAGCCTAATGGAAGTCCCCTTGTATGTAACTTGTTGCTTTTCCCTTGCTGCTTCTACTGTTCTCTCTTTATTGATAAGTTTTGCCATTTTAACTACAATGTGTCTTGGTGTGAATGTGCTTGTGTTCATCTTGTTTGGGACTCTCTCTGCTTCCTGGACTCGGATGTCTGTTTTCTTTCCCAGGTTAGGGAAGTTTTCTGATATTATGCCTTCAAATATGTTCTCTGTCCCATTCTCTCTCCTCCTATAATGCAAATATTAGTACACTTGATGTTGTCCCAGAGGTATTTTAAACTGTCCTCATTTATTATTTTTTTTCTTTTTTCTGTTTGCTTCACTGATTTCCACTACTCTGTCTTCCAGCTCACTGATCCATTCCTCTCTATCATCTAATCTACTGTTGGTTCCTTCTAGTGTATTTATTTTTTTATTATTTATTTATTTTTTTATTTTTTTTGCGGTTCATGGACCTCTCACTGTTGTGGCCTCTCCCGTTGCGGAGCACAGGCTCTGGACGCGCAGGCTCAGCGGCCATGGCTCACGGGCCCAGCCGCTCCGCGGCATATGGGATCTTCCCAGACCGGGGCACGAACCCGCGTCCCCTGCATCGGCAGACGGACTCTCAACCACTGCACCACCAGGGAAGCCCAGCTTCTAGTGTATTTTTAATTTCAGTTATTTTATTCTTCATCTCAGTTTGGTTCTTCTATTTTCTAACTCTTTGTTAAAAACTTCTATCTTCTCAATCTTCTCCTAAGTTCTTTGAGCATCTTTACAACCATTACCTTGAATTTTATCTCAGGTAGATTGCTTATCTCCACCTCACTTAGCTTTTCTTCTGGGGTTTTATCTGTTCTTTCATTTGGCACATGTTCCTCTGTTGCCTCATTTTGCCTAATTTGCTCTTTTTATTTCTATGTATTTGGTAGGTTGGTTCCATTTCCCAACCTTGGAAGAGTGGCCTTTTGTAGGAGATTCCTCTGGGGTTCAACAGGACCCTCGCCTCTGATCATGAGAGATATGTGCTCGAGGGGTGCCCCCTATGTGGGCTGTGTGGGTCTTTCCGTAGTGGCAGGCTGAGCGCTGTGGGTAGCCTGGTAGGCTTGGCTGGCCCCTGGCCCCGTTGGTTGCTAGGCCCAGCTTGTGCGAAGTTGGCTGGCCACTGGTGGGTGGAGCTGTGCCACAGATACAGTGTCAGCCTGCTGGTGGCCAGGGCTTGTTCCTGATGTGGCTGGCTGTGGGGCCCAGGTGTCCCAGAGCTGGTGCCGGCCCTCTGATGAGTGGTGCTGGATCCTGGGGTGGCTGGCTGAGGGCCCAACGCGTCCCAGAGCTGGTGTTGTCCCGCTGGTGGGCAGTGCTAGGACCCAGGGGATCCTGGGGCTGGTGCCTGCCCACTGGTGGGTAAGGCTGGTCCCAGGTTGGCACACCCGTGTGTAAAGCCAGGTCCTGGGCCCTCTGGTGGACAGGGCTGTGCTCAGGGGTGTCTGTGGGCTCAGGGGTCGGTTGGTGGGTGGGGCTGGGCCCCAGTGCTAATAAGCTAGATGGAGGATTCCAAACGGGTGCTTGCCAGCCCCGGTGCCCTCGGGGTAGAATGAGCTCCTCCCAAGTGGCCGCCACCAGTGTCTGTAACCCCAGGGTGAGCTCCAGGTGCCCCTCTGCCTCTCTGGGAGGCTCTCCTGGATCAGCAGGTGGCTCTGACCCAGGGTCCTTTCAAATCACTGCTTCTGTCCTGGGTCCCAGAGCGTGTAAGATGTTGCGTGCACCCTTTAAGAGTGGAGTCTCTATTTCCCACAGCCCTCTGGCTCTCCTGAAAGTCAGCCCCTCTGGCCTTCACAGCCAAATGTTCTGGGGCTCTTCTTCCTGGCAGGACCCCTAGGCTGGGGAGCCCAACGTGGGGTCAGACCCGTTGCTCCTTGGGGAGGACCTCTGCAATTGTAATTACCCTCGCATTTGTGACTATCCCTCCTACATGTCTTGTTGTAGTTCCTTCTTTACATCTTTAAATGTAGAAGATCTTTTCTGCTCGTCTTCAGGTCTTTCTCAGCAATAGTTACTCTGTAAATAGCTGTAATTTTGGTGCACCCTTGGGGGGAGGTGTGCTCAGGTTCTTCCTACTCCACCATCTTGGCCACTCCTCTGACAGCCTTTAACTTTTCATTTAATTCTATAGCTATATTGAAAGTGGATTTGTGTACATAGCATGTAGTTGGAGTTTTCTTAATCCAGTGTAAAAATCTCTGTCTGTTAATTGGTGGTCAGACCATTGACATTTAATGCAGTTACTCATGTGTTAGGATTCAGGGCTAACGCTTTATTATTCCTGCATGTTCATCTCATTTTTGTTCCTCTGTTTTCCCTTTCCTGTCTTCTTTATGATTATTTCTATTTTTTTTAGTATCCCACTTTATCTATTTTTTTTTTTACTATGTCTCCTTGTATAATTATAATTTTTAATGATTGCTCTGGAGATTACAATATAGATACCAAACTTGTTGCAGGCTATTTAGAATTAATATTTTTCCACTTCAAGTGGGATGTAGAAAACTTTGTACCAGACCACGTTTACCTCCCTTTTTACTTGTAGTTGTCTCATTATTACATCCACATACGTTCAAAATTCTCTCGGACGATGTTATAATTTTCACTCTCAACTATCATATATATTTTAAAGAAGTAAGAAGAAAAATAGGATTTTACGCAGATGTTTATGTTTTCTCTCACTTCATTTCTAAAGGTCCAAGTTCCATTCTGGTATAATTTTCTGAAGAACATGATACTCTGCCTGAAGAACCCCTCTTTAGCATTTCTTTTAGAACAGATATGCTGGTGACAAATTCTCTTAGTTTTCCTTTGTCTGAGAATGTCTTTATTTTGCCTTAATATCCGAAGGACATTTTTGCTGGATATAGAACTCTGAGTTGACAGTGCATTTCTGTCAGCATTTAGAACATCTTGTTCCACTGTCTTCTTGTTTCCATGGTCTCTGACAAGAAATCCACAGTCTTTTGTATTATTGCTTCCCTATATGTAATTACTTTCCTCTGGCTGATTTCAAGGTTTTTTCTTTGTCTCTGGTTTTCAGTGGTTTGATTATGATATTTTTGGGCATGCATTTATTTCAGTTTATCTTCTTTGGAGTTCACTGAGCTTCTTGAATCTGTAAATGTATGTCTTTCGGCAGATTTTGGAAGTTTGGGGTCACTATTTCTTCAAATATTTTTCTATACTTTCTCTTCTCCTTCTGGGACTCCATGTTGTGGCATATATCAGGTCTTCATTCCTTTTTATTGCCTAATAGTATTCCATTGTACAGATATACCACATTTTGTTTAACCACTCATCTGTTGATGGACATTTAGATAGTTTGCATTTTTTGGCTCTTGTGAATAAGGCTACTATGAACATTCATGTACAAGTTTTTGTGTGGACATACGTTTTCATTTCTCTTGGGTCTATACCTAGGAGTGGAATTGCTGGGTAATAGGTAACTCTACGTTTAATCACTGGAGGAACTGCCAAACTGTTTTGAAAGTGGCTGCACCATTTTACATACCCTCTAGCACTGTAGGAGGGTTTCAATTTCTCCACATCCTTGTCATCACTCATTATTACCTTACTTTTTGATTCTAACCATCCTAGGGGTGTGAGATGATATCTTGTTGTGGTTTTGATTTGCATTTCTCTGATGACCAATGACATTGAGCATCTTTTTTATGTGTTTATTGGCCATTTGTATATGTTCCTTGAAGAAATGTCTATTCAGATTGTTTGCCTATTTTTAAACAATTATTTGGTCTTTTTGTTATTGAATTTTAAGAGTTCTTTCTATAGTGAATATACAAGGTCTTTATCAGATATATTATTTGAAAATGTTGTCTCCCATTCTCTGGGATGTCATTTCACTTTCTTGATAGTGTCCTTTGAAGCACAGATATTGTAAGCTTTGATTAAGTGTAGTTCATCTATTTTTCCTTTTGTTGCTGGTGCTTTTGGTATCATATCTAAGAAGCCATTGCCAAATCTGAGACTATGAAGATTTACCCTTATCTTTTTTTTCTGAGTTATATAGTTTTGGTTCTTACATGGTTTTCAATCCATTTGGGTTAATCCTTGTATTTGGTGTGAGGTAAGAGTCAAGCTTCATTCTTTTGTGTGTGGATATCTGGTCTTCTCAGCACTGTTTGTTAAAAAAGACTATTCCTTACCCATTGAATGGTCTTAGCAGCCTTGTCAAAAATCCGTTGACCATAGGGCTTCCCTGGTGGCGCAGTGGTTGAGAGTCCGCCTGCCGATGCGGGGGACACGGGTTCGTGCCCTGGTCCGGGAGGATCCCACGTGCTGCGGAGCGGCTGGGCCCGTGAGCCGTGGCCGCTGGGCCTGCGCATCCGGAGCCTGTGCTCTGCAACAGGAGAGGCTGCAGCAGTGAGAGGCCCGCATACTGCAAAAAACAAACAAACAAACAAACAAACAAAATCCGTTGACCATAGAAACATGCTCTGTTTCTGGACTTGATTCTAGTCCACTGGTCTCTGTGTCTGTCCTTGTGCCAGAACCATGCCGTCTGAATTACCATTGCTTAATAGGCTTTGAAATTGTGGAGAGTGAGTACTTCTACTTTATCCTTCTTTTTCAGGATTGTTTTGGCTATCCTGAGTCCCCTGCAATTCCACAGAAATTTTAGAATCAGCTTGTCAATTTGTACAAAGAAGTCAGTTGGGATTCTGAAAGGGATTTCAGTGAATCTGAAGATCAGTTTGGGGAGTATTGTCATCTTAAAACAATATTAAGTCTTTGAAAACATGAACACAGGATATATTTCTGTCTCTTCAGGTCTTGATTTCTCTCAGCAATGTTTTGTAGTGTTCACTGTACCCGTCTTGCACCTTCTTGGTTAAATTTATTCTTAAGTATTTTTTTATGGGATTTTAAATGGAATTGTTTTCTCAGTTTCATTTTCAGATGGTTTATTAAGATTACAGTTTTGAATTTCATTTCTTTGATTTGCAATTTCATTTTTTTCTCTTATGCTAAAAATCCTGTTTCCTAATGACTTACATGCCTCATCCTACAATATAACTACAATAATTTCAGAGTGACAGTGCCCATGTCTGTGTCAGCAGTAGGTCACCAAGTATAGTTTAAGGTTTGGATGCAGCTCTTCTGTTTGTCCTTAGGCTACAATTCACTAAGCGGACACACGATACCCCAGCACCAGCCCTGCCTGCCCTGCCTGGCCGGACCCCACAGTGCGCAGACCAGTTCCGTGAAGTGGACCTGTCAGTACACAGACCCGTCCTGCTGGTCTGCCCCTTCGGAAAGCCTGACTCACGCGTGGTCCTGGGCACACTTCAGAGAGAAACCCACAGGGGTAGAGGTCCGTCCTGGGCAGCGCAGGGACCCTCAGGCCAGGACACCACAGTGACTGAGGTGTCCTCTGGGCCCCTCCATCCTGGGCAGAGAAGCCCCCACTGCAGGCGCCCGGACGGCCCAGCCCAGCGCCCCCGAGGGTCTCCTAGAGCCCATCACTGGCTGCAGATCGGATCTTAGTGCCTCCTGCGCGCGAGAGCGTGTCTTGAGGGCCTTTGAAGGATGCGCAGGAGAGAAGGGGGCGCTTACAAAGGGTCCCGTGTCCACCTCGGTGCTGAACAGCAGGGTCTGACTTTACAGTTACAGGAAGGGCGATAGTGCGGCAGGAGACTCGGGACCGAGGCTCTACTTGACAGAGACGCCGCCGGCTTCGACTGATTCTGAGGCATCAATTCTCTGCAGCAGTGGGTGGTCTGGGAGCCGCTCGTGTTTCCCCCTGTGCAGCAAAGCGCTGCCTCCGTGTCAAGGCCGAGGTCAATGGGCCCTAAACTGCCCTCCGGCAGCAGGCCAGGCCCGAGCGCGCGCGCTTGGCGGGTCAGAGCCTGCGGCCCGCTCCGTCCTCCTCAGGGCCCGGCCGGTGTGAGCAGCCTTCTGGCTGGGCTGCCAGGACAGTCTGATGGTGGGGCTCCAGGGGCTCCGGGGCGCCCGTGCTGACGTGGCCCTGGGTCAGGCTGGGCCCAGCTCGGGGGCTGGGCTCCCTGGGCGCTCCTGCCGCCACGCGCTTGGCTCTCTCCCGTCACCCCCGCGCCCCCCGGCCCTCTCCTGTCTCCTGTCTCCTGCCCGCTTCCTAGGCAGGCCTTCTGCCTGGGCTCCGGGCCCGTCCACCCGCTGCCCACTGGACAGGCCCCTCTGGGTGTCCCGCCGCCCAGAGCCCCTCTCCAGACGCACATCCAGAGAGACTCCTGGGCCCCCCGAAGGCCCCTGACGCCCCCCGGGGGGCATTACCTACCCCTCCTGCCCGCCTCTCCTCTCTTCCACTCTGACTCTCCCGCTCTGGATCCCTGGGCACTGGCCGAGGGGGCCGTCCCTGGGGACCCTCCTGAGAACCCCAGTGCTGGCCAAGCCCTGTTCACCTTGGGCTTAACTGCACACAGATCAGGAGGTGCCCTCCACATCCGCCTGCATGTCCAGCGCAGCCCCGACCGGCCCCCTCTGAGGTCCCGCAGCCCCTGCTGGGTGTCGCCTCTTCTCCGAGGCTCGTGCAGACCTTCCGCCGGGGAAACGGGGTTGCCCCCCCTCCGGGCACGGCTCGGGATGGGCCACCGTGTGGTGGGAGCGCCTCTGTCCCGGGAGCAGGCGCCCAGCACTGAGGCCAGTGACCGTGCAGGACAGATCGGCCGGTGGCAGCAGGAGACTCAGCCGCTCGGCCTCCAGTTCGGGTGGAAAAGCCCGGTGGGAGCCCTGTCCTGCCCGCCCGGGAGCGCGACCCTTTCGGGCCACAGAGCCCCCAGACACTCCCTGGCCGGCGGGGCAGCCGCTGGGACCTTAGGCCGCCGTCTGTGGGTGGTTTGGGGTCCTGGGGGTCGCGCGGCCCGGCCCGGGGCTGTCACGCGGATGCAAGCCCAGCACTGCAGGCAGGCGTGGAGCTGGCCGCCGGCGCGGGCGTCCACCTCCCGGGAGGAGGGCCTAGTAAGCGCGCCAGGCAGCTTCCTTGCAAGTGGCGTCTTTGCGAAACCGGGGGCGAGAAACGGGAGGCCCCATAAATGGCACTTTTATTACTGTTGCCGGGAATGAAATAAGGCCCGGGAGATGGAGCCACTGTTTTCCAGGGGCCATGAGTCCCCTTCTCTGCATTAAGTGTCTGTCACATTAAGGGGGAAAATACAGCCCACCTGCCGCCTCCTGCAGGCTGAGCTGAGCTCCCCGGGCCTCGGCCTGTCTCCAGCCTCCCTCCTGCCAGGATCGGGGGCTCAGGCCTGGGCCCCAGGCTGCACCCGGGCTGGGGAGGCCTGGAGCCAGCACAGCTGTGGGTCAGCCCACCCTGCCCGAGCCTGGGCTGAGGAAGCTGCATCTTCACGGGCCCCTGGCCAGGCGGGTAGACACTGAAACAGCACGTGGTGATGGCTCTGCCGGCTTGGGGGCCTGGTGCCCCGCGCGGCGGCGGGGAGACGCCCGGCCTCTGAGAGGAGCCCGCTGTAGGCAAAGCAGCTTGTCCACAGGGCGCCGGCTGGAAGAGTGGGTGGGCAGGGACCGGTGGCCTCAGACCCCAGGCCCCTCCGGAGGGCTGAGAGCAGCGCCGAGCGCCGGCGCCCCATGGAGGGCTGGGGACCCACAAGCTGGAGTGAGCTCGGCCGAGGCTTCGGGCAGTGACAGGACGGGGTTGGGGGAGGGGAGTCCTTCAGATGGAGGCGTCGGTGACTTTCCCCCGGTACGTTGATGTCCCTCTTCCGCCGTCTGTGGGGCAGGCAGGTCTGGACACCAGGGGGTGTGCGCGTGCGCGCGTGTCCGTGTCCTGCGCCTCCACCACACACAGTGAGGCCTGGACAGGGCTGGGATTGGAGGAGGGGCTGCAGGCTCCAGGTGCAGCTGCCGCAGCCAGAGGATTGGGGAGGCGGCCGGAAAGTGGGGGCGGCAGGCTGGGTGGGGTCACGGCCAGGTGAGCGGCTCTGCTCAGAGGGCAGAGGGGGCCTTGGGAGACCCCACTGCCCACGGGCCCAGCACAGGGGTCCGTCTGGGGCTGCCGCCGCGCCCTCCACCAGAGCCCCCACTGCTGAGCCAGCGAGGGGGACACAGCAGAGCCGCGGCTTGAAAAGCGTCGGCCGAGCGGTGGATGTGAGATCACTGTTTGGAATAAATGGCGCTGAAGCTGAGCCTCACTGTCAGTGGCGCTGGTGTCTGCAGTTTGCCGTCTCGTGGCCCCTCTAACTCCCTGCCCACGATTGGCATTGGCTGGTCTGTGGCAGGGTTGCCAGATCGCCCTACAGCTTGGAACCGTGCGTGGACTGCATGCCTTTGCCCGGCCTCTGCCCACCGTCCCCGTGGCTCTGCACCAGGCTGGCCAGGACACCGACCTCCCGCAAGGGCTTCCTGCACTTCCCAGATGCCCTCTGCTGGGTGGTGCTGGGGCCACTTGAACCTGGGCCCTCTCGCCAGGGTGACCATGTTCCTGGTTCGTGTCTAGGCACAGAGGCCAGCGAGGACCCCAGGCTGTGAGCCACTCAGAGGAGAATGAACGTGCTGGTCAGTCTTGCCTAGAGGCCCCTCTTCTCCCTGGTGCCCCTGCACCACCCCCCATCCCTCCTCAGCCCTCTGGCCCAGCAACTTGATGGCCCCTCGACACCTCCCAGGCTACATCTCTTGGGAGAGTGAGGGGTGGAGTGCACCCCTCTGCATCCCACGCACTAGAGGGACAGAAAGGGGGCTTCGTGCCGCTTCAGATGGAGAGAAGTGTTTGATGGGCAGCGGAGCTGATCCTGTGGGCGGAAGTTGAACCTGTTGGGCAGAAACATGGGTGCCAAGTGACTGACATGATGCTGTCACACAGCTCATGGCCTCAGCAGCTGGAGGTTTTGTTCTTTGTCTACCTCTTGTCCAAGCTGTACCATCACCACCATCACCATCATCACCACCATCACCGCCACCATCACCACCACCATCACCATCACCACCATCACCACCATCATCACCACCACTGTCACCACCATCACCACCATCACCGCCACCATCACCACCATCATCACCACCACCGTCACCACCAGCACCACCATCACCACCACCATCACCATCACCACCAGCACCACCAGCACCACCACCAGCACCACCATCACCACCACCATCACCACCATCACCACCATCACCGCCACCATCACCACCACCACCATCACCACCGTCACCACCATCACCACCACCATCACCACCACCACCATCACCACCACCATCACCATCACCCCATCACCACCGCCACCACCACCACCATCAACATCACCACCACCACCACCATCACCATCACCTGTGACATTTCTCAAGTGTCTCCTGCAGGTTAGATATTTTGCACATTTATTCCTCACCCTAAAACAGCCCAGCCAGAGGGCTGTGACTGTCCTCATTTTGTAAATATATATCCCAACCTCCCTCATGGGGGTGAAGAAAAGTGCTGCAGGTCACAGAGCTTTCAGGTGGAGGGATGAGGGATTGCACTCACATCTCTCTGATTCCGGAGCCTTCCCCGTGACCAAAGGGCCCAGCTTCCTTGTCCCCCCGGCGCAGTCTGGCCCGTGTTCAGAGCGCCCAGCCTCTCCTTCTGTCATGTGGTCCTCAGTACGCATTGCAGCCTGTCTGTCTTGTTCTTCAGACCGTGAGGGAGGGAGTCAAAGAGGCCGGATGGGGGAGAGTAGCAGGGGCTGGGGCTGGGGGGTGGCCTTTGTGGGCTCCAGCAGGGGTGGGCACCTCCCTAGAGGGGGCGGGAAGCCTTCTACCTCTGACCCCTCCCCGTGCGGGGCATGCGTAAGCGACGTGGTCAGACGTGAGCGGTGACGTGCCCGCGGGGCCTGTTTACCAGCAGGGGGGTTGATTGTGGGTCCTCTTCTCCTTCCCGCCCTGTGCGGCCATGGTGGGTGTGGGCTCCAGGCTGCCCTCAGCAGGCCAGCGTCTCCTCTGAGTTCCCGGCCCGCTTGCTCCGCCGTAGGTGGTGGAGAACCCCTCCCTCCAGCTCCTCCTCCCCTCCCTGCGGCGGCCCCCGGATGCCGAGTGCCTGCCAGTTTATCTTCGTCTCACCTTGCGGTCAGCTCACAATTGTCTCACTCTTTCTCCCGCACAGGAATAAACTCGGTGCCGGCCCTTCCCCCGTGGTCTCCACATGTCTCTTGGTCGGTTGAGTCAGTTTTCAGTGAGTCCTTCAGGAAGTGTCTATCTGATGCTTGAGAAGGTGTCATTTCTGGTTACCTTTCTTCCCTGAAGAAATCTGAGACCATTCCCGTGGTTTCTAACGCTGACGCCCGCTGTTTTTCTCCCCTAGATGTGACTTGATTGTTTTCCTTTTTGGCTTGGGTGTCCTGGACCGTATTTTTCAGGATTCAGTGTTGATTGATCTCTAACCATGTTTTTCCTAGGGACGCTGTGTCCTTGCAAATCTTCCCTTCTTCAGTAATGTTTTCTTTAATTGTGAAAGTTTCCCGGAATTTTGGTGTCATGGTTGGTTTGGTTCACGCTCAGGTGTGCTGTCAGGCAAGTGCTGGTGAGAGCCTGTCTCGTGGGGTCAGCTTCTCAGACCCGTCCCAGCAGCCCCGGCTCCGCGGCCCTGGCTCCGCGGCGGGGCCGTCCTCTTCCGCCGCATCCGACGTGCCCTTGTTTGAATCAACATGTCGGGCAGCTCACGTGCACCTTGTGTTTTTCGCTCTCACACCCTCCCTGAGATCCGTCCGCTCGTTAGTCATTCCCTTTCGTTGTCTTTCTTCCTTGAGCTTTTGTACTTCTGTTTTGAACTATTGATTCATCTCCTGAAGCCCCTTTTAGCTGCAAATCCATTGCTTTTTATAGAGAACCGTTTGGTCAGATTTTTGTCGCTTTTTTTGGCAAAATGTTCCTGGTGTTGTTCTGCTTCTGTTTGTCCTCGGTCTGTCTCTCTGTCTGTCTGTCTCTGTCTCTCCCTCCCCCTCTGTCTCTGGCTCAGGCTGGCTGGCAGCCTTTCAGGCTAGATCCTGTCCTGGACCCCTCATCCCTTCCTGTCACTGCCACTTGTCTTTGAATGAGGGAACCCTGCAGAGTCTGTTACCCGTGGAGCCTCCAAGAGCCTCTTCCTGCTGTGATTCCAGGTCTAGGAAGCGGGAGAACCCCCTCAACCTGCAGTGAAGCTCAGCGTGCGGCAGCCATGTGTGCACGTGCGTGCGTGTGTGGGGGTGAGCGTGCGTGTGCCCGCGTGCCTGCGTGTGCACGTGCGTGCCTGCGCGTGCGTCGTGCACGTGCTGTGCCAACACCCGTGCGCATGCGCGTGACTCCCAGTGGCTCAGAAGCCGCGGAGAAGACGCTGCTTACCTACTGTTTTGCCCCCACCAGAGCCCACGGTCACCACGGGGCCCCGTCCAGGCCAAGCAGAGGAAGCCGGTGCCGCTTGGTGCCGCCCAGGAGCTCGTCCCATGTCGATGAGCAGCTGGGCCCCGATCCTCACATTCTGGGGAGCTGTTCGCAAGGCCCCCTGGCCCCTGGCCCCCGGCCTGTGCCGGGGCAGGTTGACATAGGTGACAGGGCACAGGACACAGGTGACCATGCTGGGCGTGGGTCTCCAAAAGGACTCAGCACTCCGTGTGCCCTTGTGTCTTCCCGTCTGTCCTCGCCACCCCCTGCTGGGTGCAGCTGCTGCCCTGGCCCTGCACCGTGCGACCCCCGCCCTCCCCGGAGGCCCATCCCTCCTGTCCCCTCTGCTCTCCTCTGAAGGGGTTAAGTCTGCGTGGTCTCCAGGCTCGGCCGCTCCGCAGGGTGGCCCCGGGCTGTTCTCCGGCCCGTATCCCCCACAGGACCCCATCCGGCCTCTGATGCACCCCTGACCCTGTTCCTGGCACGGCCCCGCCATCGGGGCTCCCTGAGAGAGACACACAGGGTGGCCATCCGGGTGGCCCAGCAGAAGGGGCTTTGGAAAAGAGAGGGGTCCAGGGTCACGACCTTGCCTCCCCCACCCCTGCCTGTTGTGACGTCCCTTCGAGGAGCCGGGCCCATCTTCCAGGGCCCTAAAGGTGGGGATGGCTGGCGGGGCCCGGGCAGGTCTGTGCCCCTCCCCACGCTCGCTCCATATTGGCCACGGGACGCAGGCCGCACAGCCAGCTGGGCACGAGTGACCGCTGGTTCCATTTGTCTCTGGAAGTGGTGGCCCCCTGTAGGGTGCAGGAGGCGAGAGGGGAGCACTGGGGGGGGCGGGAGAGGGGGGAGGAGAGTGCGCTGGGCCTCCTGGCCGTCCCACGTGGGGCAGACCCTGGAGGGTGTCTGGGCGAGGCCACGGGGACCTTCCCGCAGGGCAGGAAGGGGAGGGCAGGCTCGCACCCCCCGGGCTGGCTGGCCGGACCCCTGCCCTGGGCCCGGCGCCGCCGCTGAGGCCAGAGGCCCCGACTAAGTGATGGGCTTTCTTACCAAGAGGGGCTGCGGCTCACCCACGGCGAGCCCGCCTCCTTGCACACTCATAACTATTGTTAATTAAGGCTGTCTCCATTATAGGGCTAATTAACAATTAGCATAAACATAATTAGCCAGCGCTGACATTTAACTCAGTACATTGTTTCAATAATTTTCCGAGATTACCCCAAAGAGGCATTCTGTCAGCTTGCAATAATGGTGTCACTTTGTCATGTAAATTAAATAACATTTGTGTTACTGTCTCCCTGCCCTGCGGGAGACACTGGCCCCCAGGTGCCCTGTCCTGCGGCCACCGCCTGGGCCCCTCCACCCACACGTGGGGAGGGCAGGAGCCCAGGCCCGGCACCAGCGCCCCATGACCGCCTGGTGCAGGAAGTGTGGCTGGATTTTCCGCCACCCTGTGGGCAGCGTCGCTCCTAGGCCCCGGGACTGAGGGAGAGCCCCACGGCGTCCTGGGCACGGAGGGTTCCGGGGCTTCAGCTTCCAGCAGGCTCCCGGGGGCGACCCTGGCACCCCAAACTGAAGCCTGTCCTGTCCCACTGGCGCCGCCCCTCAGGCCCCTACTGCAGGGGCGCAGCCTTGTGTGTGCAGGAGCGGAGGGGACACACCCAGTCACCCCTGCTGGAACCGGCCAAGGCCATCCTCGGGACCGAGGCCCAGGGCGCCTCCACGCCAGGGCTGCTGCGGCCCTCGCCTGGGGTCCCTCGCCACCACGCCCTCCCCAATGGTCCTCACTGCCCTAGTCTGGGGGCCCCACGGGGCATCTGGCCTGGAGCCGGGCACCTCCTCCTCATCATGAGGGACCCCCGACAGGGGCCCGAAAGGACCTGGCTGGACAAGGGGCCGTGCTTCTCTCTCAAGTGCCGGCCCAGACCCCCACTTGGAGCCCTGCGGGTCTGGGGTCCGGGAGGAGTGACCCCGTGCCTTCCCCATCATGATCACTGCCAGGCGGGTCCCCTGCGTCCTCCTGGGAGACCCTGAGCACAGCCCTGTGTCCAGCAGCCCCTCCCCTCCCAGCCGGGCCGCCCCTTCCCCCTGCACTCCGGCCTCTTCCCCCTGCCCCGGCCTCTGGCACCCCACCTCTGGGCTCCGGCCCAGGCCCCTCGCAGGGGGAGGCTGGCCTGGGGTCCCCGCAGGGAGGAACGGGGTGCCCTCCCAGTGCTCGCCTCAGCCCAGGCCGACCACCCTCCTCCCCACCCCTGCCCCCAAGCTCCCCCCTGACTAGGTGGGCTGGGGGGTCCCCCAGCCTCCTCTACACGGCAGGCTCTGTGTTCACTCATTTGCTCGCTCATTCACCCGTTCATTCGTTTGCTCATTCTTTTTGTTCAGACGGTGGGTTGTAGCTGCAGGCCGGGCTTAAAGCACGGCCCTGAACTCCCCACCCCATGCTGCCTGCCCCGGGGTGAGCCTGGCCTCCGAGCCCTGGTCCACCCGTGCCCGCCCCAGACTCACCCCCGGCGTCCCGCTGAGTGCACCCCCAGGGAGGCCCCTGGTCCTCACTTGTCAGGGGGAGGGAGGGCGCTTCCTGCTGGCTGAGACTTTCAGCCTTTTGCTATGTGGCCGCCTCTGGGCTGGGCCAGGTGAGCCCCAAGGGCCCTCCCTCCCCCCGGAAGGCGTGTGGCCACTCAGCTCCACGCTGGTCGGCACCGCCCTTCCCTCCGGGCCCCTGCACAGCAGCCTGCCGGCAGGCTGCTCTGCTGTTCCTGGCGCGGGGGCAGGTGTGCGTCTCCAGCCCCGAGAATGACGAGAACAGACCAATGAAGACTGTGAGTCCAGAAGTGACTGCCCAGCAGCTCCCGCTCCTGAGGCAGAAAGGAGCGGCCCGCGGTGCCCGGGGAGCCTAAATCACACGGCCCCGAGAGTTGCTGGGGACCAGCTCTGGCTGTTCAGTGCTTGTCAGCGTCCACGGGCCTCTCCTGACTCCATAAAATTCCCAAGAATTATAGGAGCGCCGGGGTCACATAACTCATCGCACAGTAGATTTAACCTGGCGGCCAGTAATTCATATTTGTGGCGATAATATTGTTTTCCACTTTCTGAGAGTTATCGCCGTGTCTCCCTTCCAGGTCACTATGGATATCAAAAATCAATTTGGAAAGATGGATACTGTCAGGGGATAAAGCATGAAGCCGGCGGCCTCCCCCTCTCGCTCCTGAACCTCGGCAGGGGCTCTGATTGCTTGCCAGCGGGACCTGACTCGGGAAATCATGGCTTGTTCGCTCTCACGGGTCAGCTTCTCCCCAGGCATTCCCCCCCTTCCCCTGCTCCAACTCCCTCCAGATCCGGCCTGGCTGCGGCTCATGGCTCCAGGGAGGCCCCATTCTGGCATCTCTGGATCCTGTTCCTGCGTGAGAGCACACAGGGTGACCGGCTTTGGTGCCGCGCCCCCGACCCCGGGCTGGGGAAGAAGCCCCACCGACCTGCTGCACCCGCCCGCCCTCTGACCACCCGGGGGTCCTGGACGTGGTGAAGGACCCTGAGATCTGCTCTCCAGAGAGGCCCTGCGCACACAGGACAGGGCTGGGCCCGGCTGGCTCTAGGGCCACAGAGAAATGCACAAGAACCCTCCGCCTGCGGAGAAGCTCCCTCAGGGGGAGTGGGTCCTGAACAGGCATCGGGAGCCCAGAAAGCAAGGGGCCACCAGCCAGTGCGGTGAAGGGACGAAGGTGGCCTGGGGTTTCAGCCCGGGGTGGGGATCAGGGAAGGAGCCCGACGGGGAGGGCTGGCTGGGGGCGGACAGCGGGTGTCTGCAGCGTGCCCCCGTGTACCACGAGGCGGGAGCGGGCTGGGCGCGAGCTGGTACAGCTGCCGGGAGCTGTGTGCGCGCGTGTTAGCGTGCCTGTGCGCGTGTGCTCACGTGTGTACGTGTGTGCGCACTACGGAGCCTCCGCGTGCTCGCAAGCGTGAGCCTCTGGGGGCTGGCGACCCGAGTGGGCTGCTGTGCGTCGCGAGTGTGAGCGTGCGCCGGGGGTTGTGCGTCAGTGTCGTGGCTGTGTTGCTGTCGTGAGCGTGGGTCTCCGCAGCCCTCCCGTGCGGCCCGCGCACCCCGGCTCCTTCCCCGTCTGCCGTGGAAGCCTTTGTGTGCGGTACCCCCTGCTTCACCGGGGGGTCCCGGGAGCGAGCTGTTGTCCAGGCAGCGCCTGCTGCTGGGCCCTGAGGACGAAGGTCCTGGGAGCTGCTGCATCCCCAGCGGGGCCTGCCTGCCCTCAGGGGCCAGCAGGATGGGGTGGGGGGCCCTGGGGATGTGGCCTGCAGAGCCTGCTACCGAGGACCCCGCGTCCATCGGAGCTCCGCCCCATCCCTCCCTGTGCGCCCCGCAGCACTCCCTCGCCCCCGCCCCCCCGCCCCGCCCCCGCACTCCCCCCCACGCCCCGCCTTTCCTCTCCTCCCAGTCACATGCTGCTGGAGCTTTAGCCATGCTGACCTCTGGCCACCCTCCCTCCGGCCTGAGGACCTCGGCCTCAGTTTGGTGTCGCGTATTCTGGGAGCCCCCCTGCCACGTGCCCAGGCGGAAAGGGCGCCCCTCTATCCGCGTGTGCCGTCCACTCTCCCCACCAGACCTCCGCCCGGGAGGCCGGGGACCCGGCCGGGGCAGGCCTGCACGCGGCAGTGGGCCTGGCTTCACATTCAGGGAGCTTTGTGGCAGGGAGTTTCTGGTGCCCCAGGGACGTTCACTGTGTAACCGACCCACTGGACCCACTGCTGGCGCCTCCGGGCCCTTCACCTCGGCAGGCAGCCCCTGTCCCAGGGGCCAGCTGGGCTGCACGGCCCCCCACCTCCCCAGGCGTGCACCCGGAAGCAGGTCCCGCTGTGCGGAGCAGGGCTGTGGCCCAGAGCCCCGGCTCCCCCGCGAGAGGGCTTCGCCCGGCCCCCTCCCACCCGCTCCCCGGCCCTGCGCTCCCCGAGGCCCCTTTCTCGCAGGTGCGGACTCGAGACGGGGATGCCCTGTGAGAACTGAAAGAATTCCGGTGACGCAGCGGACTTTCTGGCGCCGGGCTGGAAGGGACGGCAGGCCTGAGGCCGGGCAGTGGGGACACAGACCCCGAATCAGCCCAGCAGAGCTTCAGAAGGAACGATGCCCCTCCCCCTCCCAGGCCCTCCTCGCTGGGGATGGGACAGCAGACAGTTAATTAGAAAGCAGCTAATGACTGCGCTGAGGTCAGCCGCCACACGGATGCAGGGACACCGGAGATATTGGCCCATGGATCACTGTCCTGCGCGGGCCGCCAGCTCGACGGGAGGGGCTGTCCCTCCAGCTGGTCAGCACCCCCCCACCCCCGCCCACTGAAAGCAATTCAACTCAGGTCGCCTTGAATTAAGAAGGACAGCCCAGAGAAGATGGTCCGGGGGACGCACCTTTTTAGTACGGAACTGAATCTCCCCGGCCCCCGTGTCAGGTGTCTGCAGGCGCTGGGTGCCCCTCGGGTCGATGGGCTGGCCAGGCCTGCGAGGAGGAGGTCGTCCTGGAGGCCGAGGTGACAGCAGCATGGCCCTGAGTGCCCCCTCTGCTCTCCGTGGCCCTGCCTCACATGGGTGTAGACCTGGGCCGACACCCAGGGAGCTCTGAGCATGGCGCCAGGGCGCGGGAGGGACCCCGCCACGCCACCCTGATAGGGCCGCTGCAGCCCCACGAGCCCAGCTCGTCCCCGGGGAGCCCCTGCCCCCCTCCTGCTCAGGCCCTGGGCTCCTCTCCCCGCCCCACCCCCAGGGTCGCCCGTGTCCCTTCTGTTTTGCCCCTACTCGCTCCTGGGGGTGCACCCCACACGACGAGGCCCCCGATTCGCGTCTCCCACCTGCCCACTCGTTCAGGTCACTGGGTTCCCAGCGTCTCCTCCGGAATGTGCAGCAGCTCCCCTGACCCCGCGGCCTCACGGCCCACATGGCCTCTGTCTCTAGGGTGCTGCCGGGATGCCCCGCCTCCAGGGCCACCCGCGTAGCACCCCGGCCTCTGGGGTCCTGCTGCCGCCTGTGCTTCCTGGCAGCCCTTCTCAGCAGAGCCAGGAAACACGCACCCGGAGAGCCCAGGACAGGGCCCGGCGTGCAGAGGCCATGGGTGCCTGTCTATCGAGAGCTGTCGGGAGGGAGACTGGGTGCACAGCCATCCCAGGGCCCACCCCCCACCGGGGTTTACGGGTCCACAAATGTTGTAGGTAGGGTGTGGGGAGACAGTGGTCCCCAGACTGGGATGGGAAGCCTTTTTATTTTCTTTTTTTGCGGTACGCGGGCCTCTCACTGCTGTGGCTTCTCCCGCTGTGGATCGCAGGCTCCGGATGCGAAGGCTCAGCGACCGTGGCTCACGGGCCCAGCCGCTCCGCGGCACGTGGCATCCTCCCGGACCGGGGCACGAACCCGCGTCCCCTGCATCGGCGGGCGGACTCCCGACCACTGCGCCACCAGGGAAGCCCGGGACGCCTTTTCTGATCCTCCTCCTCACAGACCCTGAGCCCAGGGAGACCCCGTTTGGAGGTCTTGCCATTGACCTCCACTGGTTCCCCCTCATTGGCTGCACCCTCAGACACGGACCTCAGCGTCAGCTCCCTGGAACCCCCGGTCCACCACCTCTGGGACCGTGGCTGTTTCTGAAAGTCCCGGGGCCGGGGGAGGGCACAGGAGGCCCGGCCACCAACGGGTGGGAAGGGGGCAAGTTTATTTGCTGGTCTTATGCCTGGCAGCCCCAGCCCTGAGCTTGGAGGAGGCCAAGGAGGTCTGTGAGGAAGAGCCTATTGATTTTAATTACCCACAAACAGCCCACAGGGACAAAGGACTTTGGCTGTTTATGTAGCCGCCGTGTGCGCTATTGTGGAAGGAGAGATCACATCAGCTGCTCTCATTATGACTATAATAATAAGGCCAAAACGCTGCTCGGGGCTGCGGGCATTTTTCTGAAGCAATAATCTCACCGGCCCACCCCTCCTCACCCCTCCTAGGCAGGCTTGAGCAACAAGGAGCAATTACATGCTGTCGATATTAATTCAATTAAATCCAGGTTATTTATCAGGTATTATGGAAGAGGCTTCTCTAGTCTTATAGAGCCGGGGCATGACTGGGGGAGTGGCCAGGGTACAGGCCTCAAGCAAAATTGATTTGGCACAGGCCAGAAAATCAGCAAGTGTCCGGGAGCGGGGAGGAAGGGGTGGGGCAACAGGGGGCTGCTTAGGTGGTGTTTCTCCCGGGAAAGAAAAATAGAAGTCGGGCTGGAAGGTGTTAGAGTCCTGGCTTTTCTACAAACCGCTTGAGAGGCCTTGGGCAAGTCATCCAATGCCTTGGCCTCTGACTTTGCGGCTGAAAATGGATTTTGGATGATGATGTGGTGGTGACGATGGTGACAATGGTGGTGATGATGGTAAGATGACAAATGACAGAAAGAATTGATGCAGTGACAACAATGGTGATGGTGACGATGATGATAATGATGGTGGTGATGGTGGTGGTGACGGTGGTGATGGTGGTGATGGTGACAGTGGTGGTGATGGTGATGGTGATGGTGACGGTGGTGGTGATGGTGGTGGTGGTGGTGGTGGTGGTGATGGTGGTGGTGATGGTGGTGGTGGTGATGGTGATGGTGATGGTGGTGGTGATGGTGGTGGTGGTAGTGATGGTGATGGTGACGGTGGTGGTGATGGTGACGGTGGTGGTGATGGTGGTGGTGGTGGTGATGGTGGTGGTGACGGTGGTGGTGATGGTGGTGGTGGTGGTGATGGTGGTGGTGGTGGTGATGGTGGTGATGGTGGTGATGGTGGTGGTGGTGGTGATGGTGGTGATGGTGGTGATGGTGGTGATGGTGATGGTGGTGGTGATGGTGGTGGTGATGGTGATGGTGACAGTGGTGGTGATGGCGGTGATGGTGGCGATGATGGTAGTGGTGATGGTGACAGTGGTGGTGATGGCGGTGATGGTGGTGGTGATGGTGATGGTGGTGGTGATGGTGGTGATGGTGACGGTGGTGGTGATGGCGGTGATGGTGGTGGTGATGGTGACGGTGATGGTGATGGTGGTGGTGATGGTGACAGTGGTGGTGATGGTGGTGATGGTGATGGTGGTGGTGGTGGTGGTGATGCAGGTGTGGTGGTGATGATGATGATGATGGTGGTGATGGTGGTGGTGGTGGCGGTGATGGTGGTGATGGTGACGGTGGTGGTGATGGTGGTGATGGTGACGGTGATGGCGGTGATGGTGGTGGTGGTGGTGGCGGTGATGGTAGTGGGGGTGGTGATGGTGACGGTGACAGTGGTGGTGATGGTGGTGATGCAGGTGTGGTGGTGATGGTGGTGGTGGTGGTGGTGGTGACGGTGATGGCGGTGATGGTGGTGGTGGTGGTGGTGGTGATGGTGGTGGTGGTGGTGTTGGCGGTGATGGTGACGGTGACAGTGGTGGTGATGGTGGTGATGGTGGTGGTGGTGGTGGCGGTGGTGACGGTGGCAATGGAGGTCATGGTGAGCCTGGTGGTGAATATGGGTGACGGATGATAGGAATGACAACAGCAATAACGCCTGCCTTGCTGACCGCACTCTGTTGCCATTAGGTTAAATGGAACACTAGCTTTTTAATAACTTGGTAGAACGCGGGGGGCATTTACTCAAGCGGGAGCCCCTCCCTCTTTGGAAGGACATGGACGAGCATCAGTGCCCATGTAACATTTGGGGCGTGGCTGCAGGCAGAGAGCAGGCTACATGTGCCCGTGACGCCACCTGCTCCAGGCTGAGGTGTGCTAGGTCCTGGAGGAGGCCCTGGGCGGCTGCCAACACCGAGGGGCAGAGAGCAGTGCCTGCTGAGCGCCTGGGGCTGGGGGCTGTGCTGAGCGCGCCTTTGAAGGCCCCTGGGGCGGGGACCACAGGGGACCAGCCCTTGCTGGGTGGCCTGGCTGAGACTGGCAGGAGTGGCTGAGGTTCTCGGTGGGTCGCAGGTGGCTGCACCAGGAGGCAGGGCAGAGACAGGCTCCAGACAGCAAGGTCTGGGTGTGGGAAGCGCGAGGGCCACGGGAGAAAGGGGGGCTTTCGCCGGCACTCTGGATACACTCATCTCCCTGGGCGCCATAGCAAACCCGGTGGACTAGAAGGACAGAAATCGACTCTCTCCCAGCCTAGCGACCAGGAGTCAGAAAGCAAGGTGCCAGGGTCCAGGGCAGGTTCCCGGGCAGGGCTCCCTCGGGAGGCTCCCGGGAGCCCCTCCTGCCTCTGCCCGCGTCTGCTTGGTCTGCCTTCCCATAGCTGCTGCGTCTTCTCCCCATACGCGTCTCTTCTTTTCCTCTGATAAAGACACCTGTCATTGTATTAAGGGCCCTCCCGACGCCACCATGACCGCAGCTTAACTAACCACATTTGCAAAGGCCTTGTCTGTGCAGGCAAGCCACGGCCGTGGGTTCTGGGTGGGAAGGGATTTTCGGGGGGGGTGCTCCTGTGGCACGGACTGCAGAGCTGTCAGGAAGCCTGGAGGTCCCAGCTGCTGCTGACCTTTCTAGAGACCACCGCCCTCCAGCACGTGCCTGACCGTGCCCTGCACTCCCGGAGGACGTTCTCTGACCTGGCCTTGAACCGCAGCCAGAGCCGATGCCACTGACGAGCTGGGGTCCACCGCTCTCCCCGGGCCACGCTCGCTGCCTCTGGCTCCCGAGGCGGGCTGCCTGTGGTCTGGCGTCGGGCACCGTGTCTAACCTGCTGAGATTGACCTGTTTGGGGCTCCTCACTGCAGCTGAGTGATTTGATCTGAGCCCCAGACAGCGGTCGGCGCAGTAATTGGATGTTATGAGATGGGAGGGCCACTGTCCAAGGAGGGGGCAGCTCAGCAGCTGCTGGGCAATTGGGGGAGGGGCTCCGGCTGGCAGGCGGGCCACGGGGCAGCCACTGTCCGCTGGAGATAAGCCCCTCATCCTCAGCCCCCTAATCACCTGGCTGGGGTCACGGACAGAGCCCGAGGCGAGATGGAATGAACACAGCCGCTGTCGGGGCTGCCTGGCCCGCTGCCCCGAGGGCGCTGTACAATTAGTTTTAAATATCAATTTCACAGCTGCTCAGGGGAGGAGAGAAACGGGCAGGCATGCCTGATGCAAACTGCGTGTTTCTTGCTGGCTTGAACTTTGTAAGAAAAGGCGGAGGCTGTCAACGACGCATCCAGCAGAGGGGATGCCGGCCCACCTCTTCTGGGGCCTTCCGAGATTTACCTGAGTCCCAGGGGTCCCATCCTGGTCCTGCTCCCTCCTGACTGCAGGGCTGTCGGCCCTCCCTTCCCCCTTCCAGCCCTACTTGGGACTTCTGTGCCTCTGCACCCTGTTCACACTAGTCCATTCCCGTTCCTTCCTCAGGGTTGGCTGAGAAAGCCCCCTCCTCCAGGAAGCCCTCAAGGAGAGCTCCTTCTCAGACCACTGGCCCTGCTGTGGCCGAGGCTCCAGGCCAGCACTCGTGCCTTCTTTCAGAGACTGGGCATGCCCAGGTCTCATCTGTCTCCCCAGAACCCCCCCTGACTTGGTGCAGCTGTAGCCAGCCAGGCTTTGATGTCAGGAAGCTGGAGGGAGTGAGGCTGTGCCTGGGAGGGTTTGTGGAATGGGTGGGGGACTGGCTGGGACCAATGCTGGGGTTGGCTGGGGGACAGAGGGGACCCTGGGGGGGGGCAAGCCCTCCTCCACAGACAGGTGCAGGCGAGTGAAGGGCAATGGTGGAAACGGCGCTGGAGGGCGGGTGGGTGACGGAGTTGGGGGGTGTACCACGGGGAAGCCTCCATCGAGGAGAGGCCTTTGGCCCTCACCTTGAGACAAGGGCAGAGCCGGCTTGAAAGAGAGTTGAGAAAGTGGCACTCTTTGTGGGGACAGGGAAAGCCTGGTGAAGTTCCCCCAGGCGCCTGACCCCACGGGACGAGGCACCCAGCCCCCACCCCCCACCCCGCTCCACCTGAGCAGTCCAGGCGGCTGCAGAGGCGCCTGTGCTCCTGGCTAGACCCTGCCTGCGTGCGGAGCCCCGCTACCACTTTCCACTCCGGGTGGTGGAGCATCCGGGCAGGTGCCACGGAGCAGGTGCTCGAGAAGTGTCGCTGAAGGAAGGGACCTCGGGCTGCGAGGGCCGGGGCCCGCGTTCCTTCCCTCCCCCGGGCCGCGCCCGGCGCGGGGCCCCAGGGAACGGGGCGGTGCCGGCGCCCGGAGCGCGCCCGGGCGGGTCCCGCGGGCGGAGCCGGTGTCCCCGGACGCGCTGCGGAAGCGCGGGCTCCGACCCGCTGTCCGCGCGCCTCTCAGCCGCGGCGCCGCCGCGCAGGCAATTTATCTCCGTCTCCCCTCTCTTAAAACACTTTTATCAAAATTGGCGGTCACACCGCGCTGAACCGTGGTGGCCTCAATCTTAAACGCCGCGCTGCAGATTTTAATTTGGGGAAGATTAATGCGCTCGCGGCGTCGGCGGCGCTGCGCCCGTTATCGGGCCTGACGGGTGTCAGCGTCCCCGCGCGCGTGTCCCCGTGTCCTGGGTCCCGCCGGGCCGCCGGCGCAGCGCCTAGCGGGCTGGGGGCAGGGGGCGCGGGATGGAGCGCCGGGCCCCAGGTGTGTTGGGGGATGGGCGCCGGGTGGGAGCCGCCCCCCCCCCCCGCGCGCCGCCCTCCCACGCGCCGCCGGGCCCCCTACCCAAGCCCTGTGGCCGGTCCTCCTCCACCGCCGAGTCCGAGGCAGGCCCTCCAGAAGCGACCCCCTGCGGGGCGCAGCCCCTCCTCCGGCCTCGGGGCCTCCACCCTTTCTGAGCCCTGGGATCCGAATATTGGTGCGGGGGGCAGGGCCTGACCTTGAACTCCACACTCCTAAATCCAAGGAGCTCCTCGCCGCCCGAGCACCTGGCATCACCCCGCCGATGGCCCCATGGCCCCGGCCCGCTCACTCCACCCCACCCCAGCTCTGGCCCACAGCCTCTCCTGGCTCCGCCTCCAGGGTTTCTCCAGAGCTGCCCCCTCCCGCTTCCAGTTGAGCCCCTGCCCTCAGCGCCCTCGACCCCGCGCTCAGCTA
The DNA here is from genome assembly GCF_026419965.1 of Kogia breviceps. Classification (NCBI taxonomy): domain Eukaryota; kingdom Metazoa; phylum Chordata; class Mammalia; order Artiodactyla; family Physeteridae; genus Kogia; species Kogia breviceps. Next base: position 146,423,593 of record NC_081315.1, on the reverse strand, counting down.
GCTGCACAGAAGGGGGAGGGCACCGTCAGCTCATGCCCTCTTCTGTTGCCCTGTTCCGTTCAGCGCCCGCAAGGACCCCTGCTCCTCAGTGCGTGCCAGCCCCGCCGCAGCCCACCTGTGCCCCCTCCCCCCTTCCCCCTCCCCCTCCCTTTCCCCCCTCCCTCCCCTCCCCCCTGCCCCCGACCCCAGGCCCCGACGCACTGACGCACTGTCTGTCCCGGCAGCCGCTGACAGCTCACGGTGTCTGTCTGTCTTGGCCCCCAGCACACAGTAGGTGCTCAGTGAGTGCGTCCCTGGCTCCCCCGCCACCCGGGAGCACTGGCCCCGGAGAAGGCACTGGCCCAGACGTCCTGGACCCAAGACGGCCCTGGAGGAGGGCCAGGAGCCGCCCAGGTGGAGGACAGCAGGGCTAGGGAGAGGCCAAGCACAGGGGTCAGTGAGGGTGCCCTCTGACGCCGACACTCAGTGGAGGGTCCGGGCCCACCTTTGAGGGGCTGCCAGGCAGTGGTGGGGTGGGACATCGGCCTGCAAACGGCCGCTCTTGGGACCCTGACCTCTGGGTTCCCTGACCTGCCGCCCAGCCCTGGGACGGGGCTGGGTGGTCGTCACGGGCCGGACCATCCGAGGCTGGGCCGCTCCGTGCAGCGACTCCGCGCGGCCGAGCGTCTGCCCTCACTGGCACCGCGGAGCCTGCTCCCACGGCTCTCGGAGGACGTGGCTGCTTTTTGTGTAAAATTAGCGGACGGGAGAAGTTTGCAATCACCGATTCCATTGGTGAGCTGTGCGACATTCATTCGTTCACTTAGTGCTGTTCACTGGCTGCGGGCTGCACCGAGGGGGCAGCGACGCTCTGTCCTGCTTGCGAGCCACGTGCGACACCCCCAGTGATCGGAGCCGAGAGGGCGACGGCGGGGAGAAGGCCCCAAAGCCCAGCTGACAGCGGAGGGCACGGCGCGTGCGACGCCGGTGGAGCACCGGGTTCCCGAGGCTGCCGGCTGGGCAGGAAGCTGAGCGCGTGGGCCGGGTCTGGACCACAGATGTGTGTGTGGGGTGGGCAGGAAGGGCACCGGGCCATCCCAGCAAAAGCTGGGGGCCAGGCAGTGTGTGAGGGTCAGAGGGCGTGGAGGGCTGGGGCCGGGGTGAGGGAGGGGCCCAGGAGGAGCCCTGCTTGGGGCCTGAGCCCCAGGAGTGTGTGTGTGGGGGGTGCTGAACGGGGATGGAAGGGCCGGTGTGCAGTTCGGGCCCTCGGGCAGCGGGGCCGGCAGTGTGTGAGCCCCGCCCGTGTAGAGCCGAAGTGGGCCCGCGGGGGAGCGGGGCAGGGGCCCCGGGGCTGCGTCCGGAGAGGAGGGAGGGGCATCCCCTGGCTGTGCGCACGCTGAGTTCCGAGGCCTGGCACTTGTGGGCGCTCGCAGCCCTGCGTGAGTGGCCAGGGAGGGCTTCCTGCGGGAGGGGAAGAACTGGGGAGAGGTGTCCAGGGCCGAGGACCTGGAAGGAGGGAAGCAGGAGGTCGGGGGGGGGGGCGGATGAGGCAGGAGCGGCTCGGGCCTCAAAGGCCGTGCAAGGGGCTCAGGTCACCCTTGATGCCATGCGTGACATGAGCCGCCTAGAGTGACTGTCATCCTGGTGGGTGTAGGGGAGCGGGTGGAGGGACGGGGTGGGGGATGGACGGGTGGGTGGAGAGGCATCTCTTCGCAGGTTCCCTGAGCAGGTGCTGAGGGTCCCTCCCTCCTTCCTGCCCAGTTGGGGGCCAAGTCTTCCCCAGTGAAGAGGAGGGACAGTCACAGCGGAGCCCTCCCCAGACACACTGTGGCCTGGCCTCAGGGGAGAGGTGACAGTGAAGTAGGGTCTCCTGGCTCCATTGGATGGAGACCCTTCAACCCCGTCACAACCGCCCTGTCCGTAGCTTAGCTTGGGGGGGCGTACGGGGCGCCGGGGCCCCTCCCCGAGCTCCCCCCGTGCCCCTCTCTAGAGCGGATGGTGACCGGGTCAGTAGCAGTCCTTGTCACGAGCTGTGGAATCCACTCCAGCTAACTCCCGGGGTGGACGGCGGAGGGCTTGGATGGGCTGGAACCCCGGGCAGCATCTCCGGGTCCATCTGTCCCGCCCCCCATGCTGCCCAGCTGCGGTTGCCATGGCACCCATACCCCCCCGCTTCTGAGGTGGCCTGTAGGTTTGGGGGTCCCGGGAGGGCGCATCTGATCGGCTGAGCCACGGTGCTGCCGGGCACAGCTGGGGTGGGGCCTCAGGGCCTCTCCGCTCTCCCCGTGCGCAGGAGAGGTGCTTTCCCAGGGACCCTGGGAACCTGCTGGGAAGGTGACCGCCAGTGACGGCATCCAGGGCTCCCTGGACGTGACGTGTGGTACCTGAGTCCAAGGTCTGGCGGCACCTGGAATTCAGAGGGAGGTCCCCTCCCCACCCTCAAGGCCACCAGGACGCCCGTGCCGAGAGAACAGTGTCCAGCACGTGCTGTGGGTGTCATTCACGGGCTTAATTTGCTGGAGAAAAGCCCGTTTAGGTTTAGGTTTTCCGAGGTTATTCATGAAACCCTCATGTACAACCTGGGGGCCTAGTAACTCATCGGGAGTTCGTTCAATAATAGACCCATAAACTCCTTGAAAGCCCTCGGGGGCTCCGCTCCCCCAGCCCGGCCAGAAGCGAGGTGCTGGGGCGGAGACAGGCCCCCAGCCCCCCTTGGGGGGCAAGGCAGCCCTCAGAGCAGGGAGTCACCGAGTGTGGCAGGAATGAACTCGGCATCTTTCAGGGGACAAAGTCATTGAGCTTACAGACTAAATTTAGCAGCCTAATGGAAATCTGCAGGTGAAGGCACAATTAATTTTAATTACAAGACTATTACGTTGTTGGTTGCACAGCCATGAGTAAAATGAAAATGGCAAAATCACAATTAGGAAATTGCGACCTCATTGTGCAACAAATTCGTCACGAATTACAAGTGCGCCCGTGCTGTCTCTCCTGGGGCTTTATGGCCGCTCCTGCCCTGCAGCCTTTGTCCTCCCGGGGGGGGGGGGGGGGGGGGGGAGCTGATCTCGTGCATCGGAAACGCACTCAGGTGGCCGGGGCCCCACTGGGTGTCCAGGCGGGCGAGCCAGACAAGGAAGCGGACCCTCTCAGTTCCCCACCCTCAGGGAGCCCAGCTCTCCCCGCGCCCACAGAAAGGCCCCCTCCACGGGCCTCTGAGTTTCCCGCCAGGAGCGGGGTCGCAGCTTCATCAGGGCGGCCGTCAGCCCTGCAGAGGAGGCCAGGACGTCCAGAGACCCCCGCTCTGTCCTCCCGGGCTTGGGGCTGCCGCCGCGAGGGCACAGGTGGCCCTTCTCTCCCCTCCCTCCTCCGGCGAGCTTGACCCCGCCTCACCTCTGGCCATAGCCCACCGTCCAGCTGGAGCTTCCATCTGGGGTCCCCAGGTGCCCCAAACCCAGCCCTGAGCGCCGCTGGGCCCCTTCTCCCCGGGGCGCTTGGCTCACCGCCCCACTTGCTTCCTCGGGCTCTCAGCTCTCCCCGGCCCCCCCCTCCCATCTCAGCCTGGACTCAGACGCCTGCCTTCAGCCCTCGCTCGGACCCTCCAGTGACTCCGCGCGCCCCGAGGGTGAGGTCGCAGCTTCGCGTCCCCAGGGTCTGGCCGGGCCCTGTCCTCCGCTCCGCGGCCTAGCGCGCCGGCCCAGGCCCGCTCTTCACAGCCGCCTCCTGGCGCAGCGCTTTTGTTCGCGCTCTTCCCTCCGTGGAGACGCTGGTCCCCGTGCTCGCGGCGAATCCTTCACTCTCCCGTGGGTCCCGTGCCTCGACAGCTCCCCCTACCACGTGGGCCCCTGGGGGGCGGTCAGAGGGCTGCGAACACAGCAGCGAGAGCAGCACCCGGGCCCGGCGCTGGGGCTGTGGCGGCTGACGGGGGGCAAGCGGCGGGGGGTGCTGAGGCCCCCAAGCCGACACGGTGACCGCCGAGCAGGCGCTGGGAGGGCGGGTGATGGTCACCGTGGCACGAGGTCATACGGGGGTGAGTGGTGGGCCGTCCACGTCTCTCTGACTCGGGAGTCTAAGCTCAGGACCCGTAGCATTCTGCTTTTTCACCGGAAAGCTCATTTCTGCTCCAAGCGCCCAGAGGGTACAGCCACGGCCCAGAACCGAGGCATAAATGGGAATGGAGGGCCGTGGAAATCGCCGCCTGGCTGCTGTGTGTGAGCCCTTGACCACTCCGCTGGGAAACGCAGTGGGTGCCCCCCCTTCCCCGCTCCTCCCTTCCGTGCCAGGGCTTGGGGGGCTGCTCTGTGTGCTCTCCAAAATCCACCCCCCATTTGATTTAGGTCTATGGGGCTCCCTGCCAGAAAGCCCAGCTCTCAGTGCCCACCCTCCAAGCTGGGAGGCAACCCAGGCCACAGGGAGGGGTGTGCGAGGTCTTTGCACTGGCCCCCAGACCCCCAACCTCTTCATTGCCACCTGCCCTTTTGTGGGGCATTCCCACCTTCTGGCGGCTCCTCCCCCATGACCTCCAGGCCAGGCTGGGCGGGTAGTCCTTTACACTGTAGTATGAATGCAAACCGCAAATCGCTGGATCCCATCCCTTAGCTCTCCCAGAAGAAGGGAGGTGGTGCAGAAGGGGGGGGGGCGCCTTCCCTAGTCCCGGAGCTTAAAGAGCGGCAGGAGGCCCTCCCCTGACACCAGGACCCCCCCACCAATTCTCTCAGCCTTTCCAGGTCTGCGGGGCCCCGGTGGAAGCCCCTGCCACCCTCGGGGGCCTTGCCGTGTGTCCTGGACAAGCCGCCCCCCTCCGCCTTCTGTCCACCTTCAGTGTGGGTGAGGGTCCAGGCAGCTGGGAGGAGGCTGAAGGTGTGGGTGGGGGGTGCTCAGCTCGGGTTAAGGTTCGTCCCACGACTGTGTAGGCAGGAAAGGGCCGGGCGCCGAGGGGTGTGCAAAGGTGGCTCAGGCAGGGAGGGGCCCTGAGTGGGGGGTCCACACCCCCTCAACACTGTCCCATCTACTCATGAACCTGGCCCTGAAGACCCCTCAAGTGAGCCCCGCCGCCAGGCCCCTCCCAGGGAGCTGCGCAGACACACGCCCAGAGCATCCCGCTGGCCCCAGGGGGTCAGGGCGGCCACCCCCGTGCCTGGCGTGTGGCAGCGCCAGGACCTTGGCACTGGTGCCTGCGGGGTGGACCTGGGCGGCAGCCTGGAGGGGGCGACGTGGCTGGGCAGGGCCCATGCCCTAAGTAACCGGGGGTCACTCCTCCTGAGGGGGCAGCCCAGAAATGCCCTGGGTAGGGGCTTTCCCAGGGCTGGGGGCTCGAGCTAAACTTGGGTGCTCCAGGGCCACGGGGCTCTCGTGCGGCTGGTCCCTCTGGTTTCACTGACTTTCTCTATTGTTTTTCTGTTCTCTGTTTCATTGATTTCTGCTCTGATGTTTATTACTTCTGTTCTTTGGTTTACTTTGAGTTTTATGTGCTCTTTTTTCCCCTTGTTTCTTAAGGTAGAAGTTGAAGTCATTGATTTAGGATCTTCGTTTTTTTCCAATATAGATGCTTTCCCTCTCAGTACTGTACTGCTTTAGCTGTGTCTCAAAATTTTTGATACGTTGTATTTTCATTTTCCTTTCATTCAAAATACTTTCTCATTTCCCTTTCGATTTCTTCTTTGACCCAGGGGTTACTTAGAGGTATGTTTTTTAGTTTCCAGATATTTAGGATTTTTCTAGGTCTCTTTCGGTTATTGAGTTCTAGTTTATTTTTGTCGTGATCAGATAACATACCTTGTATGACTACCTTAAAATTTTTTGAGACTTGCTTTATGGCCCAGAATATGGGTTTTCTTGGTAAGTGTTCCTTGTGCACTTGGAAAGAATGTGAAATCTGCTGTTCTGAGCAGAGTGCCCCATGAATCCATCAGGTCAGATGGGTCGATGGTGTGTTCAAGTCTTCTGTAGTCTTCGCGATATACTTTCTACTTGTCCTATCACTTATTGAGAGGGGGTGTTGAAATCTCTGATGACAGCTGTGGGTTTATCTACGTTTCCTTGTGTTTTTCTCAGTTTATCCTTCATGTATTTTTGTTTGTTTGTTTTACAAATTTATTTATTTATTCATTTTTGGCTGCATTGGGTCTTTGTTACTGTTTGCGGGCCTTCTCTAGTTGCGGCGAGCGGGGGCTACTCTTCGTTGCGGTGCGCGGGCTTCTCATTGCGGTGGCTTCTCTTGTCACAGAGCATGGGCTCTAGGAGTGCGGGCTTCAGTAGTTGTGGCACGCGGGCTCAGTAGCTGTGGCTCAGGGCTCTAGAGCGCAGGCTCAGTAGTTGTGGCGCACGGGCTTAGTTGCTCCGCGGCACGTGGGATCTTCCCGCACCAGGGCTCGAACCCGTGTCCCCTGCACTGGCAGGTGGATTCTTAACCACGGCACCACTGGGGAAGCCCTGCTTCATGTATTTTAAGCTCTGTTATGAAAATGTTTATGTCTTCTTGGTGAATTAACCCTCTATCATTATGAAATGACCCTTGTTAGCCCTGGTAATGCTCTTGTTGTGAAATCTAGTTTGGTATTAATAAGTCACTCCAGCTCTCTTTTGATCAGTGTTAGACAGTTTATCTTTTCCCACCCTTTTACTTTCAATCATGTTGTCTTTACGTTTACAGTGGGTTTCATGTAGGTAGCACGTAGCTTATCCGATCAGACGACCTTGGCCTTTTAATTGCAGTGTTTGGATGATTTGCATTCACTGTAACACCAATATGTCTGGGCTTAAGTCCACCTCTTCTTTTTGTTTTCATTTGTCCCATCTGTCCTTTGGTCCCTTTCCCCTCTTTTTCTGTCTTCTTTTGGATTGAGTATTTTTTATGACTTTACTTCTTTCATTAGTTTGTCAGCAATAGTTCTGAATTTTGCCCTTTCAGGGATTGCTTTGGGGTTTATGAAATGCATCTTCGGTTCCTCTCTGCCTACTTCCAGGTGACCTTCCACAACCTCATGGATCATGTAGGAGCCACGCCCAGCACGTTCCAGGGTCTCCTTTCCTGGTCTCTGTGCTCTTTATTTCTATACATGGCATAAGTGTTCACAACACATTATTTGTTTTTTATTGTTTTGCTTGAAACACTCCATCTCCATAGATACCACACCTGATGCTCTTTACTCTCCTGTGCAGATACAGGTGTCCATCGGGCAGTGGCTTCCTTCTGCTTGAAGGATGTCCCTAACACTTCTGGAGTGTGGTTGATGAATTCTTTCAGCTCTTTTTTTTTTTTTTTTTTTTTTTTTTTGCGGTACGCGGGCCTCTCACTGTTGTGGCCTCTCCCGTTGCGGAGCACAGGCTCCGGACCCGCAGGCTCAGAGGCCACGGCTCACGGGCCCAGCCGCTCCGCGGCACGTGGGATCTTCCCGGACCGGGGCACGAACCCGCGTCCCCTGCATCGGCAGGCGGACTCTCAACCACTGCGCCACCAGGGAAGCCCCCTTTTAGCTCTTTGTAAGGTCTGGAAAAGTCTTTACTCTGCCTTTGGGTTTGAAGGAAATTTTCACTGGCTGACGGTTTTGGTTTTCTGTCTAAAGATGCTTCTCCAAGGTCACACGCCCCAGGGAGAAAGAAACCTGCTGTCGCCTCGTCTGTAGGTCTTTGTACATAACGTGGTGTTTTCCTCTGCCTGCTCGAGGACTCCCTCCCGTCACTAGTTTGAGTTAATTGTGCCGGGGGTTTGTTGAGCTTCTTGGACCTGTGGGTTTATAGTTTTCGTCAACTTTGGACAGTTTTGCTCGCTGTTTCTTGAAGTGCGCGTCCTGTCCCCGCTCCCGCTCTGGGAGCTCCAATGACACGCAGGTTTGCTGGATGCTGTCCTGCTGCCCTCGCTGTGTCCCCCTCAGCCCCCCAAACCGCAGCCTGGAAACCTTCTAAGGTAGGAAACTGGGCACCTCAGGCTCCCCTCGCTGTGTTCGGTCTCAGGGTCACAGGCCAGCCTGACCCGATGTCCAGGGTCTGCGAAGCCATGGCTTCACGTATCTTATCTAGTTTTTTCCCTGTTTCCGGTGGGAGGGTAGACGCAGATCCTGTTCCTCCATCCTGGCCCTACGCGGAGCGCCCTCCTCCCTTTAGATCCGCCCAGCCGATTCCCCGCCCCTCAAGGTCACCAGAGACCTCTGTGTGTCACCTTGGAGCATCCATTCTTGGTCCTCATCTTGGCCCCTCCCCCAGCCCCCCTCCCTCCTCCTGGGGACACTCCCACGGTCTCTCCTCCGTCCCCTCTGCTGTTTCTCCTCGCTCCCTGAGCCTTCCCGGTGACAGTGATGCCCCGGGGCTCAGGCTGGACCCTCCCCTCGCCTCCTGTCCACGCAGTGCCACTGGGCCACGTGGCGTAACCCCTGCACACGGAGACGCCCACGCGTCCGTCTTCAGAACTCTCCCCGGAGTCCCCGGAATCTGGCCGCTACTCTGCACCTCCAGCGCCCCAGCGCCCCAGGGGAGCGCGGGCCTCACTGCGCTCAGCACCTGCTCCCCCGCCCCGGCCCCCTTCAGCGGCTCAGGCCAACACCTCCACGTCGTCCAGTTCGCTGAGCCGCCTCTCTCTCTCCCTCATGAACGAACCCCGCCGCCTCTACCTTCAAAGCCCATCCTGAGCCTGACCCTGCTTGTGGCCCCGCCGCCACCACCGGCCACCCCCCCGCCTCCCCAGCCACGGTGGCGGCCCCGGCCTTCCCTCCCCCCCCCACCCCCCGCCAGCCCCGCGGTCCGCTCGGGGCCCTTACACACACCACCCTCGCTCCTCCCTCTCGAACCTTCACTTCCGGGGACCCACAGCCCCTCCGCGGCCCTCAGAGCCTGCGTGCGCTGCCCAGCGAGCCCCCGGGCCTGGCCGCCGCCCGTCTGCCAGCCTTGCCGGCCTCCCCGCTGTCCCCTCCTGCCCCCTCACCGGGCCACCCCACGGAAGACAGCAAGTCCCTGCACTCCCCCACCCGACCCCCAGCCCGCAGTTGTCACTTTCAGACACCCAGGTGACTTACCATGTTCTTGGGTCATCTCTGTCCCCGGGACGCCAGCTCCACGTGGGTGGGGACCCTCGTCCCTTGGCTCCCTGGCCATACCTGAGCGCCCAGCGCACAGTAGGTGCTTGGTCAGCATTTATACCTGGTGACGGAGACGCAGGGAAGGAGGACCTGAGGATCTGAGCCCTTCAGAGTCAGCCCTTGGCAGGCAGGGAGCCCAACCCCAAATCGAGTGTGTGAGGAAAGTTTTAAACCACACTGAGGGGTTGGTTGGTTGGTTTGTTTCTATTTATATTATTTAAAAAATTTTTAAATTAAAAAAAATATTTTTTTTTTGGCCGCGCTGCACAGCTTGCTGGATCTCGGCTCCGCGACCAAGGATTGAACCCGGGCCATGGCAGTGAAAGCCCGGAATCCTAACCACTGGATTGCCAGGGAAGTCCCTCTGTTTTATTTTATTTATTCATTTTTTATAACCATTTTAAAAATTAAACTGTAGTTGATTTGGGACTTCCCTGGTGGTGCAGTGGTTAAGAATCCACCTTCCAATGCAGGGGACGCGGGTTTGATCCCTGGATGGGGAACTGAGATCCCACGTGCCGCAACTACTGAGCCCGTGTGCCGCAACGAAGACCCGACACGGCTAAATAAATCATTTTTTTTTTAAGTATAGTGGATTTAGCCTGTTGTGTTAGTTGCGGGTGTCCAGCAAAGTGACTCAGTTATACATGCATATACATATATTCTTTTCCATGACGCTTTGTCACGGGATACTGAACAGAGTTCCCTGTGCTCTACAGCAGGGCCTTGCTGCTTGCTGAGTTTTCATGGCCGAAGGTGACCAGGATATTAGGAAATCTGCTTGAGAGTCAATAAAAGACAAAGCATTTGACGGAAGCAGCGAGAGAAAACCAGAGTCTCCTCGCGTTCGCCCGCCGACGGGGGCCTCCCCGCGTGTGCGCGGCCCCTCCAGCCGTGGTGACGGCGGGCCCCTGCCCCTGCCTTTGGCTGGGCCCGGGCTTGGCGCTGGGCAGCCCCGAGACTGCAGGCTCCCGAGGCGGGGGCCCGCGGGGTGCGAGGACCCCGGCTCCCCCAGGCCGGGCGGCGGCCGCGGCCAGAGTGGACGGTCCGGCTGCGGGCGCCTCGGGCGCGGCCTGTGGGTGCTGCCGGCTGGACGCCCGTGGCGCTGGCCCGGGGCGGGGCCGGGCGCGTCCTCGGGGGCCCGGCGGCAGGAGGAAGGGGCTGTTGGGGATGAGTGAGAAGTGGCCGCGGCCCGCACGCGCTCCGCGTCCATCTGGTCAGGGCACATCTGCAGACACGCACGGGGGGGGGGGGACACAGCAGGAAGTAACGCTCACGCGCGTGGCAGCGCGGCCGCGCCCCCGCGACGGACCGCCTCCTCCCGGGCGCTGGGAGGGGCCCCGTCGGGCCCGCACCGCGTGGGCTGTGGCGGGCACGAGCACGTGCCCCAGCAAGGGGGCTTCTCTGGGGGTCCCCACCCCTGCTCCCGGGGGAGGGTGTGGCCTGCGTGGAGGAGGAGGGGCCGCCAGGGATCACGGTCACTGGTCCCGGGGCCTCGGCAATCCATCCAGAGGGGCTGATGCGGGCCCCTCCCCTGTCCCCACCGGGGCACGTGCAGGGAGGCACTGGGGGAGCCGCGGGGCACGGGTGTGAGCTCCACCCAGAGCACCGGACAAGGTGCTGCCGGCCTCAGTCTGCGCACCTGGGAATGGGGGTCAGGGTCCCGGTTCTGCTCACCGGGGCAGGCGGGCGAGGGTTTGATCTGAGCTCAATCCTGGCTCCAGACTCTCAGAGCCGCCAGAAGTCCCACGGTGGGGATGTGGCCGGGGCGACACGCCCCCGGGGGTGCTGGATGCGTGTTTGCAGGCTGCGGGGTGGAGGGGCTCCTCTGGGCAGAAAGGGGCCCTGGCCGATCGTGGGGGGCGCGAGAGCTCGACGTGCGCTGCCCGCCCCGCTCACGCCGACACGGGTTCGAGCCCCAGGACGCGGTGGGGCTTCTCGGGGGCGGGAGCCTTGGTGCCTCTGTCTCCCCGGTCCCAGCAGGCGGCTCATCCAGAGGCGCCGGGGCCCGAGGACGGCCCCGAGGAAAGGAGGTGCGCACTGGACCCTGCCCCGATCCAGGCGGGCCCTGGGTCCCCAGCCTCAGCTTCCCGGGTCTGCGAAATGGGCCCTCCCACGAACGGTGGGTGTGGGCAGGCGGCCAGGCCGCAGAGGTGGGCGTCCCTGACTGCTGAGCCAAAGCCAGTCCTGGCCGTGTCCGTGGTCCAAGAGTGCAAGCGCCCCCCCCGCCCCTGAGCCCGGCCGCGGCCGGGGCCTCAAGGAACCCCCACGCTCCTGTCCGGGCTCAGGGCTGGCAGGCCTCCCAGGAGCCCCGGCGCACACACAACTATTTAATTTTGCTCTGGCAAGGAATAATAGACTCCTGTGTATCTATTACAGATGTGGAGAGATTGGGCCACCTCAGGCTGCGCTGCACAGTCAGAGGCCTAACAAAGCTCCTACAATCGACTCGGCCTGCCATTACCCATTCAACGGGAGTAATAAATGAGCCGGGTGCAGCCTGCCATATACCACCGGCCCAGATAACGGCTGAAAGGAGAAAATTAAATTTTGCTTTTGTTGAAACATTATGATTTATGTATTTGTAATATAGGCCGCGGTGGGCAATTGGGGGAAGAAAAGATTGCTGAGTATCCTTCAGGGTTACTGATGGCCCCAGCGGCCACTCAGAGAGCTGAGGCCAGCCCACTGCTCTTTATGGGCAGGGAGAACAAGAGACCGCAGGCGCCCCTGAACCCGTTCCTGGCAGCAGGGAGAAGGGCTGGGAGGCCCCCCTGGGAGGCTGGGCGTGGGGTCCTCTGAACAGGGGATGGCCAGGGGCGGCGTCCTGCTGGCTGGGATCCGGACCCGGGCATTCGGATCGCCCCGTGCCCTGTCTGGACCTATAAAAATAATTAACTTCTCCTGCCCGGCCCTGGAGAGACAGACACGTGAGCACATCCCGGTAATTTATAATCTTGCCGTGCTGCCCCTTAATGCAGCAATCAGAACAGAGCTTATCACGTTGTAGAAGGTAATGAACTTACTAACTCCTGGCACCCGAGCTCCTGAGCGAGGGTCTGGGCGGCGCGCCCCCCCCCCGCCGCGATGGCCGTCGGCAGGCACCCTAGCGGACAGGGCGGGCCTGTGGCCCTGGGCCCACGTGGCCTGTGTGGCCAGGGTGAACCACGGTCCGGCTACGGGGAGGCTGCGTCCCTGGCTGGGTTGGGCGGGCAGAGAGGGCACAGTGAGGGCCCCTCGGGGGGACCCAGGCAAAGCCTTGCCGCTCAGAGCCTCCGGTCGCCCACCCGCGGTTCCCCTGCCCCGGCGCGGCCGGGTGCGGGGACGCCCTGACCTGCGCCCACGTGCTCGTTCATCCAGAGTCCCGGACGGTCCCGGGGAGCTCGCACGTGCGACTCACCTCAGTGTCCTGAGCGGAGGGCGTGCCCTACAGGTGGGACTGGGGACCCCTGCTCCTGCAGAGGTCTGCCTTGGGGTGAAGGCTTCTGGGGGCCCTCGCCCATCGGGGGCGCCCGGTCTCAGGCGAGGGAGGTCAGCCGTGTGGGCCTCTGCAGCCCCTCCCCGCCATCTTCGCGGGACAGCGCCCATTTCAGCTAACTGGCCTGTGCCCCCAGGACCCAGCAGGACCCAACCGGAACTCCCCTTTCCCACCCCTCTGCTCCCCCATAGGGCCCACCTCAGCCCCCTGCAACCCAGGGTGCAAGCCCCGGTCCATCCACGGCTGCTCACAGCCCTGGCCCTCCCTCAGAAAGTCCTCTTGAGTCACCCCAAGAGCAGAGGAAACCTGCTCCTGGCTGAGCCTCTCTGAGCTGCTGGATCAAACTTTGCCTGAAGCAGACATCCATGGCCCGCTTGGCTGTTTGAGCCAGAGCTCCCCTTGCTGCCTTGTGAGTTGGGGTCCCTGTCACTTGCACCACAGGACTCCTGGCAGTGCCCCTCTGTTTGTGTCTGGGAACGTGCTGGCCTCTTGCTCTCGTCCTGGGACACAGGCTCCTCTGCTCAAGGCCCCGCCTCTGCTCCCAAGAGCAGGAAAGCGATTGGTCCCCCTGGGTCAGGTGCCCGGCCCCGGGGCGGTGGCAGCGGTGTGTGTGGGGGGTTGGCCACACCCACTGCTTCCGGCAGACTTACCTGCTGCACAGGCTCCTTATTGCAACGGCTGCTGATTGGGCTTCCAGGTCTTCCGTGGGGCTGTGTGCACGTGAGGCGCCGGCTGGGCTGGGCCGGGCCGGGCCTTTCCCTTCCCAGTCCGAGAAGGGGAGTTTTATCGCTCAGGCAGAGGCATGGGGCTGGGGGTGGTCATTTTAGTAGGAGATGTATTTTGTGTTGGGTGCTGATTCCCTGAGAGTGGCTGCACCGTCTCCCTCTGCAGTGGTCCCGCCGGCTGCTGGGGGCTCCCAGCTTGTGTGCGGCCCGGCGCCCCGCCCCTGCAGGCTCAAGCCCTGGCCTGCCCAGCCGCTGCCCCGTAGCACCAGGGCCTGAAAGGAGGTGGGACTCCTGCCCTGGGGCCTGTTGAGCAGGGCCCACGGGGTGGGGGAGTGGGTGCTGTCCAGGGCATCCTGGCCGGGGCCACAACTGGTGCTGGTTCTTTGGACGCTGCCCGCCAGGTGGCCCTCCCCCCTGCCCTAGACGGGGCCTATTCGAGGCGGGGCTGGAAGCAGCTGGGATCCTTCGCCACCCAACGGTGAAGGACTGGCCACCCTGCAAGGCCTGGACCAGAGAGGGAGGCCCGCCCAAATCCCAGAAGGGGGGGCTCTGCAGGGTGAGGAAGCCGTGCGATGGACGGGGGGGTGGGGGGGCGTGGGGCAGGGGGCACAAGGGTCGGATTGGCTCCTCCCACCCTGGACCCCAGGCCTGCGTGGTGGGCACAGGTGGGCGCTTGCCGTGTGCCGTTTGGCCAGGACCGAGGCCTCGTTGCTACTGCTGGGCTACAAGGAAGGTGGGTGGGGTGTTCTCCCTGGAGGGGCTGTGATGAGAGGGAGGTGTGAGGGACGGGGGCCCCTGCGGGGCCAGAGACTGAGTGAGGGGGCAGCTGGAGAAGGGGGCCCCCTCCGGAAGCCCAAGCCAGGCCAAGGGCAGGGACCAGGTGCCGGGGGGCCACAGACCCCCACGGGGGACAGCAGCACGGGGGGCGCCCAGAGGCGGGCCGAGGGGTGCCCTGGAGGGCGTGGCACGAGGGCCCCCATCCTCTCCACCGCTGCCCTCGGTGTGCGTAGAGTAAGCTGAAAACCGGGGCCCGGGAGGGGGGCTTCTGCCCAGGGCGCCCTGAGGTGCGGGCTCCAGACCAGAGTGACGGCCCTGCCCTGGCAAACAGGAGCGAGGCCGCGGGGTGGGGGGCGTCCGCATTCAGCCTTGGAGTTCCCGAGGGGCCAGCCGTCCGAGCCAGGCCCCCTACCCCCCGGGCCTCTGGCTCGTGGGCTCCCAGCCTGGCTCTGCTTTGCCCTTCAGACTGTGTGCCCACCTCCTCTGACCACGACCTGCCTGGGGTTCACGTTGCCAAGTGCAGCCCCTTCTCCTGGCGGCCGCTGCCCCCTGGGTCGTCTGAGAGCTGGAGGGGTGTCTCTAGGGAGGAGGCGTGGCTGGGCTCCTGCTGACAGAGCCCCCACCCCCAACATGAGGTGCCTCTGACCCTCCCCACGGAGACCCGGGCTTGGTCACAGCAGACCCGGCGCTGGGGCCCGGGAATGATGGGACGGCCAGCGGGCGGCTGCCTCCCCGGGACAGGGCTGGGGCGGGCAGCCTCCTCTGTGGCTCGGAGCGGGCCTGCGGGAGCCCCAGCTCCAGGCGCACCCAGCTCACCAGCCCGAAGGGGCAGCAGGTGGCCCCACTGGGGTCCAGGGTCCGGCTGTGGCCGGGGGGGGCCCCCGGGTCTTCACGGCCAAGGGTGACCGTGGACAGCCGGGAGAGCCTGGTGGGCCGAGGACACACCCTGAGACGTGTGGCCTCAGCCTCCAAGCTCAGCGCCCACATCTGTGAAATGGGTGTGGGTCCGCCTCGCAGAGCCCTGTGCAGACCAAGGAGGGAACGGCGGGAGGTGCAGGCCCGGACGTGTCCCTGTCGGAGCCCTGACCTTATCGGCCCTTCCACCCCCCGAGGTCGGAGTCGGGGGTGTGGCTTCCCATGGGCTGGGTCCTCATCTCCCTCTGTGTCAGTCCTCAGGAGGCGAGCTGGTGGGCAGCAGCCCTGACCAGCCGCAGGGCCGTGTGCGGCCGGGTCCTGGGTCCTGGGTCCTTGGAAGGCACCTGCTGGGGAGCCGGGCGGTGTCGGGGGCGGGGGGTGCCCAGCGGGCTGCACCCGGCAGAGGCCTGGGAGAGCCACACGTCTTGGAGAGGGCGTCCTGGGCTGCCTCCTCCCGGCTGGGCGGGAGCAGGTGTGTGTGTGTGTGCGCGTGTGCGAGCACACGTGTGCGTCTGCGTGGGCCTGGTGCACGCCTCTGTGTGTGTTGGCGGTGCTTAGGCCTGGTGGGCCTGCCCTCCCTGCAGCCCCCAGAGGAGGGGTGGGTTTTCCAGAAGGTGAGTTGGGTGCGTTGGGGAGAGACCCTGGGCAAAGGGGGCTTAGCCCCTCCCGCTCCCAGCCCTGGGTCCCCTGGGGGCCGAGCTGCCTTCAGACACAAGCCTCGGCCGGCTCTCCCTGAGCGGTCTCACAGGCACCGGCCTGGGAGGGAAGGCCTGGCAGAGGACAACGGGGGTCTGGGAGACCTGGCCGTGGACCCCCACCCCCGCGCACCCCTCCCCACTGGCGTCAGGGCCGCCTGAGGTCTGGGGTGGCTGGATTTTCCGGCTGCCTGAGTTCTCAGTGCACGGAGCCCGGGAGGCCCCAGGACGGCCAGGATTTGACCAGGAGGTGGTCCAGCCGGCGGGCCTGCACCCCATGATGGTCCTGTGGGACCAAGCTGAGTGACCGCTCTGGGGCCACATGGGGCCACCTGGCCTGCAGCCCCGGGGTCCTGCCCTGTGGGTCCTGGTTCTCCAGTGTTCCCGGAGTCGCCGAGGACCCAGCTGGGCCCCTCTGGCCGGGCCCAGAGCAAGGGCCTTCTACCCTGGCCCACCAGCACGCCTCCCCGAGGGCTGGGTACGGCGGGGCGACTCACGCCCTTGGCCCAGGTGCGAGGGGAGACGGCGCCGTCTGTTCCGGGCGCCCCTCTGCTGGCCACCCCCAGCCTCCAGCCGCCGTGAGGTCAGCTGCCAGTGGCAGGTGCGGGAAGCCGGGTTGTTCCGTGTGCTGTGGGCAAACACGTGTGAACCCGCGGCCCAGGCCCCGGTGCCCTCGGTGGGTGGCTTCCCACCCTCGTCCCCTGCGTCCTCCGGGCCGCCCGTGGCGCTGGCTCACAGTGGAAGCTCGGTGGCGGTGGGTGAAGGAATGCCCAGCAAGGGCTCTGCTGGCTCCGTGCAGGGCGGGGAGAGTGAGGGGTGGGTTCGGGGAGGGGGCAGCCGCGCTGTGTCGCCCACCGCCAGCTTTCTCTCTGCTCCTGGCGTCCAACGGGGCCACCCCAGGGTCCGCGACTGTGCCGCATCTGGGGAACCGCCAGACACCCCCGGTGTGGCTCGGGAACTGAGGGCC